>NC_090929.1:464164165-464471998 GCF_040938575.1 Ambystoma mexicanum
ATTAAGACTTGGACTGGCCATTCTGTTTCCATCAAACCCAATTTCCATTGAAGCAAGTTTTATTGCCGGTGTTCTATGGTGAAAACCGTAAAATCAGTGTTGGTTTGTATCAGAAATGCCTTAAGCTGAAACCTTTTCTCTTTCTAAATTCTCCTGGCAGCACCTACTAATTTTCTAGACTAGTGAACTGAGACCACTAAGATTTGTTGAAAGCCTGAGTATTTTGAAGGGTATTTTACTAATGTTTATAACTAGTGCGTACAATAATATGCCACTTTTACTTTTTTAAATGAAGCTTTTAGTCTTTGCAGGTTCTGCCACTGTGCCCCAAGATATGAGTCTCTGGTAGGGCAGATCCACCCACACCATCTGAGCCAGTTAGTCCTCATCGCTTATTGGTGATGCTGCCCCTTAACCTGGGAATTTTGGGAGACTTTGGGGCAGTTGTACTTTTAGCCTCCTCCACCAGTCTTAAATTCACTTCCTGGCCACTATGGAGGAGATCCTTCCAAAAACAGAACTGACCCAAACTATCCTGCACGGGCTGGACCTTACTTTTTCATCTGTGTTGAAGTCCATGATGACTTCAACGGAGCCTCACCTGCCTCCACAATCTTAGAATTCAATGGAGGGCCAGGGCTGGGAATTCAAAGGTTCTATTGTTGTTCACCTTTTCAACTTGAACCCGGAAATGTCACATGTTTGGGGCCCTTGGACTAAGGCATCTATGAATGTACAGCATCCCATTGGCATGTTATAACCATGACTAACTTTATTACTTGTGTCCTTGTCCAATCCCAATCATCATGAAATAAAGTTGGAAAACCTTAAAAAACTGAAGAGCCTGGTCGTCTGACTTTTTTTGAAGAATCATTTTAATGGAATGTTTTGTTTTGTACTTTCACACAGAGCCAGATACCACTGTAGGTGTGCCCTGGTAACAAGGCTAGGCCAATGAACAGTATGTATTGTGCCCACAACTGGGTTTCTGTACCTTGGTCTATCATGGGAAGATGAGGGTGTTTGGGGAGAGACTATGAAACGAGGGAATGGTTAACAATAATGGAGCGGGGACGAGCAGAGAGGTGTGAGGGGTGGTACTCATTTCAGCTTGAATGTATGTTATCTCAAATTTCTTAGTTTGGGCAGGAGGGTAGAGCAGACATTAGAAGGGGAAGTGTCTGAAAATGTGTTACATTTGTCTGTTGTTCCAGCACCATGGTTGTGGCTCGGATGGTCTGAGATGGATGTGCCAAGTTGTTGGCTATGTACCGCAGTCAATTAGTGAGCTCTGAACGAGCTCCTCAAGAGTTTTCATGTGAGGAAGAAAACTTCTCTGATGTATCTGTCCTGACCCCACTTTTCATGTGCAGTAGCGGAGTCCACTTTTGGTTCTGGGGGCAAAGGGTGCGGATAATAGGGCAACAGAGGGTGACTGGGGAAGGCACCAGGGAGGATCCAGGGGGTGGCCACTGTTTAGGCAGCCAACTGTTCGATTTACAAACCTACTTTGCCTATCCGCCCTTACTCATACACCTTAGGCACAGGTTTCCATGTATTTCTACTAGTAATTGTTTCCAGGCTGGGAAGGTGCAACTTTACCAAACCACTATATGAAGGGGGTGACACCAGACACACACTGTTGTCAAAGGAGTTCTGACACAGGTGGCACATAGTCCACACACGGGTTGAAATCCTGCATGCAGACAAAAAACAGGTTGTGTAACAAAGACTATCACAAAGATTACTAAATGGCTGTAAATTTTAACGCTCTCAATTAGTTTAATGGCAACAATAAGCTGACCAAGCACATCACCGAAATGTGATGCTATAGATATTGTGTGTGCTTAGACCACTTGTAGGACCACGTGATAGGCTCTAGTGAGGTGACGGCTTAGGCAGTGTTTTAAAAGGTATCTGAACACCGAACTCTCAAGCACCTAGCATGGCAACTGTGCCCACAGAAAACAGTGACCCCTCATAATCACGAATGCAGTAATAAGAAAGGATGGGGATTGAAAACATGGCAATCTTGGGCAAGGAAAGAGGCTTTACAGAGCAAATGGGAAAACCTACACATCAGTTCGGGGTGCCAACTTTAGATTTACCCAGGTGCTGTGGCCAGGAGTGGAATCACAGGGGGTGACATCACTGGCTAGGCCTTGTTTTTTTTAATGAAACTAAAAAGTGGTGACTTGAAGCTTTTAAAAGTACTCTAACCACTAACGTTGCTGTGTGCAAACTTTCCTAGCACACATTAGTGGTAGGACAAAGACTGGTTTGCAATTGGCTCGTCTCTTTCTGTAAAGTGGCAGGTAGGCTAAAAATGATGCCATGGAAGATTGTCCAGAGCAATGATGGTTGCTATAGCTAATGGAAAGCATTCCATCCATCAGATGTTTATTAGCACAAGGTTGCAGAAATGGCAGAAGTGCCACTCTACAAAACAGTCCCATCACCTGACTTTTTCATTGTACTTTGGTTTGCCCTCCCGAATGACATCTCTAACACAACTCCTTTGTGTTATTCACCATGCAGCGCACACAAGGCTGCCAATGCAATCTGTTCCTTAAAGCCAGCATTTGCTGTCCTCTCACACGAGCCACCTTATGAAGTCTTGATTAGGATTGTATGTTTGCATGGCCTACTCTTGGTCGTTGTTTGAAACCACCACGCATCTAATTGCAATTCATGCTGTAAATACAAGTTTCATTCACACACAAAATAAATCTACGGTAAGTTACATCAACTGGTGGTTTTCATTTTTAGAAAATGGTTTTACTTTGTAAATCAGAAGTTGAAGTACCACATTATCACAGAGAAGAGTGCAAATTCAGGTTCTGTCGAGATACCTTCGATGCTTGAGCCAAGTGTGGTACGGCAGGTAGAAACTTGGCTCTGATGTGTTAATTGTCCTCTATCACACCGCCGACTTCCCTTCTTTGTCTGCTGTATGCCTTCCAGGCAGTGGCCAGAGCGAATGATGAAAGGAGAAGTGGTATTCCTGGCCCCTCACCCATGGTTTTGTGGGGGGATGGGCTTTCAATCACCTTAACCAAAACCAGGCCCACCACCCAAGAAGCGAGTACACGGTTGTACATAAATCAAGTTTATTGTACAAAAGCTCTGTGGAGCGGTTAGATGGTGTTGCAGGACCAAACTAACCCAAGTCTCAACAATACAACATCAGTTGGCAGTCTATATATATCATTTGCAGCATTTTAAAACTCTCGCAGATACTTATTGGTCATGGTTATCTTCATTATTTTCTTCAGATCATATTCAAAACACACCTCTTCTTGGGATTTGTCTGTACAGGATGGCGGAGCGACCTCTGATGGGCTCATGGGATCAGAGCTCACCCTCAAGCACCTTAAAACGAGATAGCTGCACCTTGAGGAGGATGGGGTGCAGGATTCTCTACTCCAACACCAATCAATAAGGACAAGTCAATGGTTTGGCAAAGGGAAGTCCGTTTAATGACAAGTACAAAAAATGGGGAAACAATGGAAATCAACAGTGATGCAATCGCCCGTCTTGCTTCAACTCCCAAAATCTTCATTCAGACAGCAATTCTTATAGGCAAAATTCGTCATCATTGACGTGTAAAACTGTTTGTCATGCAATTCTATTGGTCGGGAAAGGTAACTTAAGTATAAGTGCTATATCTATATATGGTAACAGAGTGTGAGGATTGGATAATTCTTACCGGGTGGGTGTCTACGCCCATCCCTCTACATCACTCGTGATAGACATCACTACAAGTACGTCTCATTGGTTCTACTAGCTATAGGACCCTAGATTATTTGGTCCATTGTGATTGGGTAGGTTACACCCCTAGACATAAATCTCCACTTTAATTAGCAGCATGTTATGTTACTTTGCATTTATATAGCGCCTTATGTACCATTGGTATAGTCTCAAGGCGCTGGTAGGTTGAACGCCCTCAGGAACCGACGTTCAAGTCAGTAGAGAGAGCAGAGAGAGTCAAAAGGTGCGTGTGAGCACCGGATATGTGTGCAGCTGGTGTGGCATTTGTGTGATAGCTGCTTTTTGGTGGTAGGTGTGGTGGTTGGGAGATCAGGAGTATGTGTTCGTTCTGGCAGGTTCTAATCCAGACCGATTCTGGCTGCGTTAGGCCTGAGGAGAACGCCTAGGCTGGAGGGTGTGTAACCAGCAGTGTTTAGATAGGGTGATGGGGAGCATTAGGCAGATGATGGTATGAGAACAGCTATACCGAATGGTGTCATAGTGTTGCTGTGTTCTATTTGAGTGGTGGTGTTAAAGAAGAGGGTAAGCGTGGAGATGTGAATATGGTGGTTTACTGTAGGTGCTTCAGATCGAGCCCACTCCAATAGTTCCACGTACTCCATCCGTTCCATGTACTCCGACTGTTCCATGCATTACGACTGTTTCAAGCACTCAGACTGTTCCTTTCAGTGCTCTTTCAGACGTTCCATGCCCTCCAAACCATTCCATGTACGTCAGGCCATTCTGTGCACTCCAATGCGTTCCATGCACTCCAATCCGTTCCATGCACTGCAACCATTTTATGCACTGCAACCATTTTATGCACTGCTCCAATAGTTCGTCCTACCCACGTTATCCTTTCTCCATGCATCATCCATCCACATACGTCATCTTCACACGTTCCATCCACTTAAACTGGTTCCACCCATTTCACACGTTCCATCCACTTCACCCGTTCCAAACACATCATTCGTTCATTCACCTACTTCATCCGTTCTATCATTTCACCCATTTCACCCATTTTACATCAGTTCATCCGTTCTCCAGCATTGGATCTTTCATGGATTCACATGCTTAGAATATTCCCCGTCGTCAGACTGGGAACCCTCGGTACACATATATAGTCGTTTCCAATAGGAAAAAACTTCCGACACTTGTGTGTCCTATCCCCGTCTACGTCCTCTCCGGGGTCGCCCATGCACGCCCCGTTGGACGCAATGGTATACAAGCCACGCCCCCGCGGGTCCCGTCAGATTTCAACCGTCTCCAAAGATAGTGGGATCTCCTCGCGTAGTCACTACTGCTAGATTTTGTCGAATTGTCGAACTCCTGTGAGTTTGTTAATTTTATCGGAATGTCGGGAAAACCTCTATTTCGCCCGTGTGCCACGTGCGGATTGAAGAAGGTTTACGAGGGGGACGGCCATTTAGACTGTATTTATTGCCTCCACCCTCACCACTCGGCAGACCAGTGTGAAATATGTAAAGGTTTTTCCCAGAAAACCCTGAAGGATCGAAATCGACAGCTGGTATCCTGGTTAAATGACGGTGCGGGAGCGTACCCTCAGTCAGAGGTGGGCTCTGTGCGCAGCATGGCCTCTGCGAAAACATCAGGAGCCCCTCGACGCCCAACTTCGTCGGAACCTCCGGCTAAGAAGTCACGACCTGCGGAAAAAGACGTTCCACGAAGTCACTCTTCTAAGGACTCTTCTAAAGACTCTGCAAGAAAGACATCTTCGTCAACTTCGTCGAAGAAAGGAAAGGAGAGGCCTAAATCTCCTCGGGCGATCAACACAGATCAGCCACGAGTAGAGATTCGGATAAACGCAGGGAGAGCGCTGTGAAGGCGGGACCGCCTAAACCACCTGCAGGCCCAACGTCGACGACGACGAACCAGTCGGTGTCCTCACTGCCGCTGACCCAGTCGATTTCACCCGTCATCAACCCAGCGACGACCTCGGCGACGATGTCCTCGTCGACGGAAGTTTTGGCCTGGAGACCAGAAGTATTTGATATGGGGTTGCCTGACACATTGCTACAGGAACAGGCAGCGTCATTGCCTCAAAAGAAGACGACGGCTTCAGAATTGTGAGCCCGGAGGACCTCGGTCTACGAGCCAGGTTTCCATCAGGAGCAACCTGCTCTCAGGTGTTTACCCAACCTCCAAGCTCTCAGGCGACCCTGTCCATGGAGGTACTGTCCTCCTTACACTCGCTGCTGAAATCGCTGGACGAAAAGCTTCCACCTGTACTGTCGACACCCCCCTACGACGAGCCCGGCCCTTCACACCGCCCGACCAGATCGATCGGGGTTCCAACTACTCCAGCAGTCCAGGAGGAAGGTGAGCTTTCGGACTCCCTATCTGACCACGGGTCAGCGTCAGATATATCCCTCTCACCATCTAGGGATCCATCCTGGGTGTCGGATGTGGAAATGGAAACACCAAAGAGTCCCACTCACCCGTCACCACCGGACGATATAGGTGCCTTTCATTCTATGATGGAAAAAGCTTGCAAGGAGTTTGGCCTGGTCCAACAGGAGGAGAAAAAGGACTGTTTTCTTTTTGACCATATGGGCAAGAGTAGACGCTCAATATTCTCAATACCCATTTTAGACCATGTCTGGAAAGAAGGTGTTCAAACCATGCGTCACCCATTTTCTGAGCCGGCTGTCAAAGGCCGCATTGAAAAGAAATTTAAAGTACCAGACTCTACACCGAAGTGTCTTTCGGCTCAACCTACACCGGACTCGGTGGTGTCGGCGGCGACGAGAAAAGCAAAGGCCCAACATAAATGCTCTACCCCTCCAGATAATGAGGCGAGGCGCCAAGACGTGTTTGGTAAGAAGGTTCTTTCTGTGGGGGCCTCAACGGTGAAAGCAGCTAACTCCCTGGCTATTGTGGCCAGATATGACAGGGAGATGTGGCACAGACTGGCACCTATCCTGGACCACCTCCCGGAAGAACATAGAAGAACGGCGATGTCCCTGGTTCGAGAAGGCGAAGAAGCATCGAATCATGCTATTAACATAGCGGTGGACCTGGCAGATTCAGGTTTTAAACAAATAAATAACGGAGTTGTTCTAAGACGCCAGGCTTGGCTTAAGTGCACCAACTTCAGACCCGAAGTACAGTATAAAGTTTTGGACATGCCCTTCGAAGGTGATCTTCTTTTCGGAGAAAAGGTGGACGAGGCCTTGAAGGGCATGAAGGAGGACTCAGATACAGCACGCTCGTTGGGTTCTCTCCAGAGTGGTAAGCCCTTTCGTTCTTTTCGTCCCTTTAGAGGAGCATCTGGAAACTCAAGATTCTCAGCAACCAGGGATAGATCTTTTGGTAGATCAGCGTATCCTTCCCAAGGATATAGACGCGCCTCTCAGACCTCAAGCCGGCGCAGAAACTTCCAGTCTTCCAAGAGACGACCAACTTATTCGTCGTCGACGAGCAAACAGAAAGACCAGCAATGACGGGAAGCGTACCGTTCTGGGAGGAAGTGTGTCAAGCTGCATCGAGGAATGGGAGACCATCACAACAGATCAGTGGGTTTTGGACACTGTGAGGTACGGACATTCCCTACTATTCAAATGCAAACCTCCAAAATGTCCACCAATACACCTATCCCAGCCACATCTAAACATCTTACGGCAGGAAGTAACACTCATGTTACAGAAAGGCGCCATCTAATTAGTCCCTGCATCGCAGAAAGGCCTAGGGGTATACTCACGGTGTTTTGTGGTAAAGAAGCCAAACGGAAAATGGCGCCCTATTCTCGACCTGCGAGACCTCAACAAGACCCTACAGAGTCAAAAATTCAAAATGCTTACACTGCAGGAGGTGATCAGATCCGTCCAAAGGGACGATTTTTTGGCGTCACTAGATCTACAGGACGCGTACTTCCACATTCCGGTGTGTCAAAAGCACAGGAGGTTTCTGAGGTTCATGGTAGGTCAGACACACTACCAATTTGCAGTGCTCCCATTTGGTCTAAAGTCCTCCCCAAGAACGTTTACAAAATGTTTGGCACTGGTGGCAGCCTGGCTGCGAAAGGGAGGGCATCATGTATACCCGTACCTCGACGACTGGCTTGTGAGGGGATCCTCCCCAGCGTCGACCAACGACAGCGTACAAGCCACCTTACAACTTCTGCAACGACTGGGGTTCGCAGTGAACTTCGAAAAGTCTTCTCTAAAGCCCTCAAGGAGCTTGAAGTTCTTGGGAGCTCAATTCGAAACCCAATCGGGAATAGTGAAACCGTCCCTAGACAGAATATTGAAGATCGAACAACTGACGAGTCAACTTCGCCTACAGAGCACATTTTCCGTGAGAAAATATGTGGCAATCCTGGGTTCCATGGCTTCATGCATCCACCTAGTAGCAAACTGCCGATTGTTCATGAGGCCTCTACAGGAGTTCCTGTCGGACAGATGGAAGCAGGCCACGGGCCGGTGGTCAGACAGGATAGCCGTCGACGACGAGGGTGTCATCAGATCCCTCCAATGGTGGAAAATCTTTCACAACCTGGACAGAGGGGTTCCTCTACAAGAGCCGGAAGTTCAGAACACCATCATCACGGACGCCTCCCTGATGGGCTGGGGAGCACACATGAACGATCATCAAACCCAGGGCAGATGGTCTTCGACCGAATCGCACCTACACATCAACGTGCTGGAACTGAGGGCAGTGAGATGGGCCTTGAAATCATTCCTTCCACATATCAAAGGATCAAAAGTAAGAGTGCTGACAGACAACACGACAGCCATGTTCTACTTGATAAAGCAAGGCGGCACAAGATCCAGGACCCTTTCGGCGGAAGCTCAAAAGATCTGGCACTGGGCGTTGAAACACAACATATCCTTAGTGGCTTACCATCTCCCGGGTGTGAAGAATGTGCAAGCGGATTCCCTGAGCAGGACAATGGCTCAAATACACGAGTGGGAGCTGGACACCTGTCAGCTACAAATAATCTTCGAAAGGTGGGGGACCCCCTCAATCGACCTCTTCGCAACGAAAGAAAACAGGAAATGCGAACAGTTCGCGAGCAGATGGCCTCAAAAAGGATCCCTGGGGGAAGCGTTCTCGTTTCCTTGGACGGACAAATTCCTGTACGCTTTCCCTCCGTTCCCCCTTATACGGAGGACAATCCAGGGGATTCGCAGGTACAAATGCCGGGTCATTCTAGTGGCACCGTATTGGCCGAGACAACCATGGTTTTCCGACCTCCTACATCTGTCGTTGGAACAGCCTATAACTCTCCAGAAAGTGCCGAACCTACTGTCCAGGGACAAGGGAACGGTGTGGCACCACAATCCGGACAGCCTCAACTTAACAGCATGGCTCCTGACTTTTCAGAGTTTGGCAGCTTGAAAGTCTCGTCGGATTGCCGGAGAATTCTGCAGGCGGCTAGGGCCCCTTCGACTAACAAATCATACATATGCAAATGGGGAAGGTTCTGTACGTGGTGTCAAACACAGCACGAAATTCAGCCTTTAGAAGTAACCCCTGAACAAATTCTTCCGTATCTTCTTCACCTAGCTGAGAGTGGGCTGTCATCATCGTCCATCAAAGTGCACTTGGCGGCCATTTCAAGGTTTACGAGGAGGAGACAGTCTTCACCATTATTCAGTGACAGACTGGTGAAACATTTCATGAGGGGTCTCTTTAGAACTTTCCCCCCTCGAAACGGTTCCCACCGTCGTGGAGTTTAAATGTGGTGTTGGCTGCCTTAATGAAGCCTCCATTTGAGCCAATGTCCTCTTCATCCATGCAGTTCCTATCTTGGAAACTGGCTTTCTTAATTGCCATTACATCGGCTAGAAGAATGTCGGAATTACAGGCATTGGTCATAGATCCTCCATATATGAGATTCTTTAAGGACAAAGTAATTTTATCAACTAACTCTACTTTCATCCCGAAAGTACCGACAGTCTATCACAAGCTCTCGACCCTGGTCCTTCCTACTTTCTTTGCGTCCCCGTCGTCGACAGCGGAAAGAGCCCTTCATACTCTGGATGTCAAAAGGGCGTTAAAATTTTACCTGCAAAGGACGCAAGATATCAGAACTACCAGACAGTTGTTCATTGCCTACGGTCCGTCGACGAGAGGAAGGGCAATCTCCAAGCAAGGCCTGGCTCGTTGGGTCTCTTCTGCAATTACTTTTAGTCACTCCAAGGCTGGGAGACCCCTACAAGGACGCCCTAGAGCCCATTCCACGAGATCGACAGCCTCCTCCGCGGCTCTATGGGCAGGAATTCCTCTGACAGACATCTGCCAGGCGGCGGCATGGTCTGTCCCACACACGTTTACACGCCATTACTGCCTGGAAAGGCAGCACGCGGATGAGGTACAGATGGGACGGGCAGTGCTAAGCCATCTGTTTCAATGAGGTAAGCCAAGTACGGTGAAACTGTTGTCGCTTACTTTGCCTATTATATATATATATATATATATATATATATATATATATATATAGGTGGGTGGATAATTGTGTATAGATGCATAACTATGTATTATGGAAATGCTTATATCAGAAAATAAGTTGCGGCTTACATACATATTTGAACTGGGGGTGTTTTTTTGTCTTGTGAATGTAAATTACATTGCACTCTCACCTCCTTCTTCGATGATACTGCTATACAATCTATTCTAAGCATGTGAATCCATGAAAGATCCAATGCTGGAGAAGGGAGTAGTTTCTTACCTGTAACTCCATTTCTCCAGCGTTGGTATCTTTCATGGATTCACATGCGCCCACCGGCCACCCCGGAATGCAATGTGCAAGATATGTATGTAAGCCGCCCCCCCCCCTTTTTTCTCTTTGGAGGGGCCGAAATCTGACGGGACCCGCGGGGGCGTGGGTTGTATACCATTGCGTCCAACGGGGCGTGCGTGGGCGGCCCCGGAGAGGACGTAGACGGGGATAGGACACACAAGTGTCGGAAGTTTTTTCCTATTGGAAACGACTATATATGTGTACCGAGGGTTCCCAGTCTGACGACGGGGAATATTCTAAGCATGTGAATCCATGAAAGATACCAACGCTGGAGAAATGGAGTTACAGGTAAGAAACTACTCCCTTCCATCCCCATACTACACCCGTTCCATCCCACTACTACACCCGTTCCATCCCACTACTACACCCGTTCCATCCCTATACTATACCCGTTCCATCCGTTATCATAGGGTTAATTCAACTATGCCATAGGGTGATCTTATTCACAGTTTCTAAGTACAACTATACCGTAGGGTGGGATCATTCGCTGCTTCTATGTATAACTATATCACAGTTTCTAATTAGATTCTCAGAATGCAAACTGACCACAGATATGCTAACAGGCCGACTTACTAAATGCAATTACACCGCGGATATGCTATTAGGCGGACTTTCTAGGTGGAACTAAACCACGGATATGGTAATAAGCAGATCTTCTGAGTGTAACTAAACCACCGCTATGTTATTAGTAGACTTTCTGAATGCAACTAGACTACAGATTTGCTATAGACAGCCCTTCTAAATGCATTTATACCACAGATATGCTGTTAGGTGGACCTTCTAAATGCAATTATACCACAGATATGCTATTAGGTGGACTTTCTAAATGCAATTATACCACAGATATGCTATTAGGCGGACTTTCTAAATGCAATTTAACCACAGATATGCTATTAGGTGGACTTTCTAAATGCAATTATACCACAGATATGCTATTGGCCGCACTTTCTAGATGCATTTATACCACAGATAAGCTAAGAGGGGCACTTTCTAAAGGTAGACTACACCACAGGTATGCTATTAGCCACACTTTCTAAATGCAACCTGTAGGAGGGAAGATGAGGTCTAGGGCAGGGAGAGCAGTAAATGGAGGTTGGATGGGAAGAATAAAGATACACTCACCAGTGGGGCGCAGTTGTAATGGGCGATTCACTCGAGGTGCAGGTGGTTAGGGATACACATACACATGAACGCTGGGCCAATCGGGGGCGGATGGGCGGGACTAAGGGAAGCCGGGAAGCA
Organism: Ambystoma mexicanum; assembly: GCF_040938575.1. Taxonomy (NCBI): domain Eukaryota; kingdom Metazoa; phylum Chordata; class Amphibia; order Caudata; family Ambystomatidae; genus Ambystoma; species Ambystoma mexicanum. The sequence goes on from NC_090929.1 coordinate 464,175,924, forward strand.
AACGGGGCTGCAGGAGGGAAGATGAGGGGTCTCGGGCCGGCAGAGCAGTAAATGGAGGTCGGATGGGAAGAATAAAGATACACTCACAAGTGGGGCGCAGTTGTAATGGGCGATTCACTCGAGGTGCAGGTGGTTAGGGATACACACACACACGCACGCTGGGCCAATCAGGGGGCGGATGGGCAGGACTAAGGGCACAGGGAAGCCGGGAAGCAAACGGGGCTGCAGGAGGGAAGATGAGGGGTCTGGGGCAGGGAGAGCAGTAAATGGAGGTCGGATGGGAAGAATAAAGCTACGCACCAGTGGGGCGCAGTTGTAATGGGCAATTCACTCGAGGTGCAGGTGGTTAGGGATACACCCACACACACATGAACGCTGGGCCAATCAGGGGGCGGATGGGTGGGACTAAGGGAACAGGGAAGCCGGGAAGCAAATGGGGCTGCAGGAGGGAACATATATAGGTATGTACTACACAAGTTGGCAGTGAGAATAAGCAGCCAGACTCATCTTAAGAGGGGTAATGTGAGCTGTAGATCTGTATAATTGAAATCAGTAAGTACAAGTAGCCAAGTATCACACGCTTAAAGTTCTATGACATGTATTACTCACCGTAATAGCATTTGTGATGATTGTATCTGCCTAGATTCACATGCTGTGCACACGGTCCGTCATCCAGCGGCAACCGCGAGCACCGCATCCCGTCTCTCGGGAACTGAAAAGGGACATAGGCGCTTCTGCAACACCATCCCCATCAGGACGTGCAATGCACCCAAAATCCCTCACGTGCCGAGGTCCCTCCGAATTAATTTTCTCTGCCATGAGGGAGCACCAGGCTATTGTGAGTACATAAAGAGAGAAAGTAGTAAGATGTCTGTTCCTTCCACCCTGAGCGAGGAGGAAGGGAGCGCGCACGTGAATCTAAGCAGATACAATCATCAGAAATGCTATTACGGTGAGTAATGCAGGTCTTCTGATGCTTGTTAATCTGCTTAGAATCACATGCTGTGCAAAGACTAGCGATCAGTACCTGGAGTTGGAGATGGGTTGTGAGAAGGAACAGTAATGAAAAGATGTCTTAATACTGCTTGTCCCACATGAGAATCAGAACTAGAATGAGTGTCTAGGCAATAGTGTTTTGTAAAGGTGTGTACAGAACTCCAGGTTGCTGCTTTGCAAATGGACTCAAGGGGAACATTTGCAATGAATGCTATGGAAGCCCCAGTGCCCAGAGTACAGTGTGCTCTAGGCATGAAGGGCAGTTCTCTCTTAGCAAGAGAGAAACATATTGTGATGCATTTTACAATCCACCTTGACAGGATCCCCTTCTCTACCAGCTGCCACTGAAACGAAAAACTGGTTTGTCTTCTTCAGTGGTTTTGTTCTCTCCAGGTAAAACATGACTGCCCTACGCACGTCTAGTGTGTGTAGGCTTCTTTCGGCCATGCTAGTGGGATTCTGGAAGAAAGTGGGTAGTTCAATTGATTGCTTCACATGGAACTTTGAAATGTATTTAGGTGCAAATCTAGGATGAGTACGCAGAAACACTTTATCCCTGTGGACTGTAACAAAAGGGTCTAGAACTGAAAGGGCCTGTAGTTGGCTAACACTTCAAATAGAAGGGCTTGCTACTAGGAAGGCTGTCTTGTAAGTAAGGTCTTTTAGACTTGCTTTATGCATTGGCTCAAAGGGAGACCCCATGAGTCTGGTTAAAACCACACGTAGATCCCATCCAGGAGCTGGGTGAGAAATGGGGGGGATGGATTCTCTTAACCCCTTTCTAAAAGCCTTAATAACCGGTATTTTCCACCACAACACTTTCTGTTGTGACGTAGAGTAGGCTTAGAGAGCAGCTAGATGAACCTTTAGGGAATTGAAAACCTGAGCATGCAGAATGGACACCCAGATGCAGTGTGCCCCAAGATTCACCCTGCCTCCCTTCCATCAATCAGTACTTTAGGGCTATGTGTCAATTAGTTGGCTGAGGTTGGCCTTGAAACTGTAGCTTCTTATCAGGAAAAGTTATGGCATCCTCAGGTTCTGGGTGACATCAGATGTTGGTACCTCTTTGCGCTTGGCTGGTCACGTGTTGGTTAACCGTGAATCTGCTTCATTTTCCCCCTATTTGTGTATTTGTTTCTTCCTTTAGCCTTGCCACCTGCCTGGGCCTCCTTATCTCAACCTTCACTGGCTGCTATGCTCTTAAGTTTCGTTTCTTCGAAGTTGCTGCTCTCCTCCCTTCCTGGAGTTGACCTCAAATTCCTACACAGGAGCTGCTTCTTACTGAGTTTCGATTCTGCTCTTCCGTCTGGCTTTGAGCTAGTATCTGAATCCTGGCCCGTTTGTCCTCCACCATCCAGGGCTTAATTCTGCTTTTATAAAATGGAGTCGCACTTGTATAATGTCCTTCTTGAGGTAGGTGTATAGTTGGCGCTTGCCGCTCTATCCTTCTACTAAGCATTGCAAGCAGTTCCGTTTCCTTAGCTTCTTGCGTTCCAAGCCTATTTACAGGCATTTAGCCAGTTGCATATTTTCATCATTCTTTCATGGTTACGTTCTTTGTTTTGCAACATAGTTTCTTCTTTTAAGTCCATTACCCCATTATTCCTTATTTTTCGTCTTTACGTGTCGTTCTTTGCTTGTCGTTTTGTTCTTAGTATGCCTGTCAAGGCCCTTGTGTCGTCACCATTCACCTTCCATTAAGGCCCTTTGGGTCTCTTCGGGGACAGTTTGTAAGTAGTCTTCATTTCGTGTCAACTGCTGGTACGGTTGTCTCAACGGGTACCGTGCTGCCCACGGTTGTCTGGTTATAGGCCCGTCGACATGTATTGCTCTTCTGATGGGCACTGAGCAGAGCCCGAGCGCTGCTCTGTTGGTTTATTTGCTCCTCATACGTCACATATCTTGGCGAGTGTGTTCCTGGTATCTCAAAATGGGTGGTTGGAGTGCAGGTCATATCCGGGACCTCCTCTACGCTCCCCCCTCTGGTCGGTTCATCGACCACTTCTGCTTCCTCCTTTGGATTCGTCTGACTTGGTTCTTCTGTACCTTCATCGTTTTCTGGGTTTGTACATGATGGTGTGAACGTGTGTTTCTTTGGAGTCCATATTTTTATCACTCCTTTCAGACTTCCTGCTGTTTTTACATGTTCGTCCTTGTTCCAGGTCATAAACTGGCACTGTCCATTTGGGCTGCAATAGATCAATTTTCCCTCATACTTTCTTCGTTTTCTGGGATACACAAACTTTGTTCCTTCTGGTGCAAATTCGCTGGCCTTCACAAAGACTCTTATTTCTTCATCAGTCAGGTCTCTGGGCTTCCATCCTAGTTTGACATCGATCATGATCTTCATCCCAATGGCTTTCTTCACAGTTTTCTGGCATTGTGTGATGATTATCTTGATTACACAAAATCCTAGTAGTATCAATAGCAGGGCTCCCAGAAACTTGAATATGTCTTCCATCCATTGTGGGACCCATGAGAATAGAGTTCCAAACCAGCTGTCATCAACTTAGCCAGTTTCATCGATCATCTGGTTCTGTAGGTTTGTCAGCATACTTATGGCTTCTGTTAAGGTTCCATTTTCTTCATCAAGCAAAGGTATAAACGTGCAATGTGATTCTCCAATTTCTTTTGCGCAAACACCTCCATCCATCGCTGTGATCATGTCAAGTACATATCTGTTCTGGAGATTCATCAATCGGATTGCTCTCAATTCTTCTTTAACCGCATTGAATCCTTTTATGGTGGTGTTGATGGTCTGTAATAATTCCCATCTGGTTATTTGCAACGACTTAGTGTTTGCTCCAACCTGGAATCTTGGCATGATGATTATTGTGAACACTGATGAGGTGAGGCTGAACAGCCTGTGTTCATATGGGATCGCATGGAATGCTTCTTCTGATTTACAGAAAAGTAATTTTCTCTCTTCATTCGGGATACCAGCTCCACTGATCTCCTTTTCCTCAGGTGAGCATCTGCTTTCTGGAAACTGTCAATTTTCAGGTCACTTTTTGGGATCACCAGCGCAGGAACGTGGACATTCACTATTGTGCATATGCCTCCCCAGTCTCTTGGCAGTCTGATGTATGCTTTGGATCCACACGTCCAATAATGATCCATAATCACTGCAGTTCCGTGTACCATTCCTGGAGCATCGAAGACTCGTCCACAGTTCTGATTCTCTCCCATCTTCCTTGTGCCGTTATTTCTGAAACAGAACTTTGGGTTTTCGAGTGGCACTATCTGCAAGGGTCCTCCTCTGTCTTCGACCCATGTGAGTAGTTTTGCAAGTTTTGGCCATAATGGCTTGCATCCGTTACGCACTATGTTGATGGTAAGTTTGTATTGACCAATGACCATCCAGGCTCTGCAGATCACTACTCCTTTCTCCCATCCGTCTGGTGAAAGCACTGTTCCCCAAATCTGCATCTGTCCTCTGTTCTTCCAACTTCGAGCCTCCTCTGGAGTTTTTCCTTGGACATTTAGCTTCTGATTCACTTCCCATCTAATTTCAGCCCCTTTTACTCCAGGTTTCTCGTACCTGATTACATGATTCTTAGTATGAGCTCTGTTTCTTGTCTTTATGTCTTGAACATAATCATCTTCATCAGGATCAGTTGCTTCAGTTGCCCATTTCAGAGAGGCCTCTGGTCTTGCACATTGCTACGTGTGACATACAGTGTGCTGTCTGGACATCAATTTCTACTGCCACAAAGATTTTGGATTTTCCCATGCTGTACAGTAGGAGTGCACAAACAAAGCAGTCTCCTTCTGATTTCCTTCTCCCAACTTCTTTCATGTGTTGGTACCAAATGTTGTTTCCTAGATGTGCTGTGCTGTGCAGGTAATCGTTTAGTTCATTGTTATCTTCATGTGGGCTTCTCTTGATTCTTAGCGTCTTTCTGTAGTTAGCTATAACTACATCTCTAAACGCTTTGTTTAACTTGTTGCAGTCCTTGCCGGCTTTTGCTTCCTATTTCGGTGATTTCTGAGTGCAAAAATTAACTATTCATTTACCTGGATGCTGCACCCTTAAGTGTATATTGCGGCTGCTGCAATATTTTATTCAATTTTTCGTTTGCATAAAATACATCTCTAAACACGTCTGTGTGACTTTTCTTTGCTGGGGGTCTCTCGGGCATGCTGGTCGGTGGAGCAGGTTTCTTTATTTGCATCGATATGATAGGTGCAGGTTTTCCTGCCCTCTATAAGTGCCTTTAACCACCACCTGTCTGTCATCAGCCCAACGTAAGGCTGCATCGTGGGCTTGGTACTTGTTCCCTGTGTTGGAACTGGTGTGCTTGTCAGTACAGTCTCTGCAGGTTTATTTATCAGTTCCTCATGTAGTTTCTTCGCTCTAGCTATGAACAGGAATAAATGATCCATCAACATTTGTGTCCTTGCAGTGAATTCTCCCCTAGCCGTTTCTGTCTTCTTGAGAGCTTTTGCTATGTCTGCTTTAGTCGGTCTTTCACTGGTTCTTCCTGGTCTTTCATTATTTACAGGGACTGGTTGTTCGGTAGGCAGTCTTGTGCTATCTGTCGTCTTCGCCTGAGGTTCTGTGGCCATTGACACTTGCCCTGGTTCGTGCGCATTCAGTGTGTGTTTGCGTGTAGTGGTCAGTGCTACGTTTTCATTCATTCCGCGCTGACCCTGTCTCCAGCTTTTCTCTTCATTTGTTACCTCAAGTGTGTATGTATCACTGTTAATTACATTCAATTTTAGATCGTTTACCTTACCATCAGATTTTCTCGGGACTGGAATAACTATATAGGGTCTGGGTGCTTTTATGGGACCTATGTATACATTATCCGGTGGGTGCACTGAAATTGGAACGCTTCGTGCATCAATAAAGAATGCAGTTCTGATTGTTAATGACAGAAAGACAATGATAATCACTATACATATACACATAATCGTGCAGTATGAAAATTGGCAGCATTTCCTTCCTCTGTTTGTGGGAGGGCCAGGTTACTGTTCTGGGCGCCCATTTTAATTATAACAAGTGTCAATGTTTTATTCTTTTCACTTACTCCATTATTGTTTCTCAGAAAGTTTGTATCATAAAGTGTCTGGTGCTTCGCAAGTGTCCTCCCTCCCCCCCCCCTTTTGCGGGTGACAATTGTCTCTGGATATGGGATACAGTTCCCTTGCTAGACTATGGAAAAAGATTAGACTAACACCTTTGGTGAGTCACATTCATTGTGCATAAGTGAGTTCCCAGTCCACCCCCCGAATCTGTTTCAGTCCTGAGGACATGCTGGAACCTGTTCAATGTAAAAATTGAAAAAATGGCAATTTATCAACATCAAAAATAAAAGGTGAAGTTCTCGTCTCTGCTCCCTCGATCTGTCCCACGGTGGAAAGATGGAGTATTTTGCCTCTGCTTCTCCGATCTATCCCTCGGCGGAAAGTTTCATTGGAATCTCCTCATATACTCTCTCTGAAAGTTGGACAGCTCCACTTGCAGCATAATTCCATGGAGGAGCGTTCCCATATGAGCAACATTAGCTGGATCTCTGATGAAAGTGATGACGTCAACCTCGATCGGTCTCCCCACCATTTCTGGAAAGTCAGTGACTAGGCGAAACAGGGCGTTGTGTGCCAATCGGCTGTCTTCAGGTGACGGGGACATTTGTCCTTTACTGGGTTCAGGATTACAAGCCCTTCCCTTGACGTGAACAGTCATTGCACCTTCCTGCTGCGTGGATTGCGACCAGGTAACTGAGTTTAGCCCACAGCTGGTTCAAATGTTCAGTGTTTCTTGGATCTCTAATGAACGTAAGAGTGTCAGTGGTTCTCCCGACGATTGCTGGGCACTCCTCTATGATGCAAAAGAAAAGCGTATTTGTGAGTTCATCTACTATCGCCTGTGGTGGAAGTATTTGTGTCCTTATCACTGTATTCTGGTAACACAGTGAAGGCTTCCGCGATGACAGTAAGCAGTTGCCGGATTACTTTCTTGTTGGCAGGATCTTGAATAAAGTCTGTGACACAGGTTACTCTCCCTACAAGTGACGGATATGATATTACTACTAACTGGAAATAGGTGAGCACATCCCTTGTGAGCTTTCTGCTTGGGGATACCATACATTCTGCAAAACAAGGTCTTAGTGTTGGTTGCGTCAGGATACTGTGTTAGCTCCTTAGGGCAAAAGTCTTCGATCTCCATCTATTTAGTCTTTTTTTTTTTCTCTCAACAACACTTTAGTGTGATTTGATCTACAAGTTTGTGTCAACATATGTGCTGTGGATTAGATGTGCAATTTTCTTCTTCACCCTGCAACTAGGATGCACAGAGTGTCCGTTATGTCCTTATCCCCTTTTTTGCTTAGAGGAAATGTCCAGTTTAAGCCACAACTTGCAAAAGGGTTCTTTTGTCTTGCTTTGCTGCTCATGCATCCTCCTTCCTCGTCATGGATCTTGTCTGCACGTGCTGAGGTTCTTCCCCGTTGTCTGTAATTTCTTTGTGGGGGGTGCAGCTTGGGGGCTTTCTCTGATATAGGGCTTAATGTCATCCATGCTCTTCTGCCTTGCAGTTTGACAGCTGAAGGAGTGCAGTCCTCTTCGATGAAGGGGCCATTAAATCTTGGCTCGTCCCACCTTTTTCTCGTGTGGTTTTTCACCAACACGGCGTCTCCAGGGAAGATGGGTGGAGCACGTAGACTTTGAACTGCGTCTGTCTCAGCGTCTCCTGCTGTGTTTTGTGCTGCGCTGCCCCCTTTTTGTCATCGCTGTAGTTGGTCTGAAATTACAGTAAGGCTGGATGTCATGCAGTTCAAATATTCTTCCAACTCGGTTCCCAGGACCTCTCGGGTTACCATACCCTCTTTAGAGTAAGCTTCAACTTGGCTATCCTTTCTTTTAACAAGCCGTTGAGCCTCTCACAAATACCATTACCTTCTGGATGATACGCCGACGTGAACTTGTGCTTTATACCAAGCAGCAAGCTGATCTGTTCAAAGACTGCATTAACAAAATGAGCCCCGTTGTCTGATCTCATCACCTTACACACCCCCCATCTAGGGAACACTTCCCTCACCAGGAATTTGGCAGCACAGGTTGAGTCTGGGTGTGTACAGGGACCTGCTTCTATCCATCTAGAGAATGGACACACCACTACAATTAAGTGCCTGTACTCGTTACACACTTGAATCATGTCGACATAGTCGATATGTAGGTGCTGAAAAGGCCCATTTGGCTGGGGGATGATTCCTCTCACTACTTTTAATGTGTGCCCAGTGGTGAATTGCTGGCAGATTATGCAGTTCACCATAAAGAATGCAACACGCTCAGCTAAATTTGGTATAAACCAGTCTTCTGCGAGTGTTGCTGTAAGATTCTCTTTTGACATGTGAAATGGGTAATGCAATTGCTCCAATGCTCTCTTTAGTAGGGCTACAGGCATTACTGGTTTACCAGTGCTGTCTTTCCGCCACAATCCGTCGGAGGGGTTTAAAGAACACCCTCGACATTTCCACAGGTTCTTTTCATCCTGAGGTGCCTCCCCTTGAAGCTCCATTAGTTGTCTTCCCCATATTGCTATAGGCTTCTGGTGTGGCTCTTGCTATCATTCGTTCATGGGTGCATGCCACTTCTACTTCCATGATCGTCTCACTTTTAGATGCCATACGCTTGACTTCCGTGTCTGCTGCATGATTTCTGCGTGACACGAAATTTGTCCCTTTGGTGTGGGCAGCGCATTTCATGACCGCTATGCCCACTCAGAGCTGTAGTGCCTTTATTAGCCTGTCCAATAAGGCTGCGTGCTGCACTGGCGTGCCGTTTGCTCGGAGGTAGCCCCTCCTTTTCCAGCATGCTAGGCCTGCGTGCACTGTAGACGTCACATAGGCGGAGTCACTGTACACAGTGACTTTCTGGTCTGCGTGATTCTCAATGGCGAGTATCGACGCCAATAATCCTGCAGCCTGTGCTGAATAATGAGATGGTATTTGTGCACTGACGAGTACTTGAAATTCCCTGCTTGTTATGTGTTTCATTACAGCAACGCCTGTATATCTTTGTCCATCTTTTTGGTAGATTCTTGAAGAACCATCAAAAACGATCTCGCCTGCCGCCAGGGCATTTTCTTTCACCCTAGGGAATTCATCATAGAATTCTTCATAGTTTGCACAGTCATGTATCGGCTCTCCTTCAGTGACTGGCTCAGCTATGAACGTAGCTGGGTTTACTGTTTTACATCGAACTATTTTGATGGATGGATTAGATATGATCACCTCATAGGCGGAAGCTCTTTGAGATGTCAGTGTACCCTTTGGTTTCTCTAAGATGGCAAACAATGAGTGCTCAACGTATAATGTCATGGAACATCCCATTACAATGGTAGTCGCCTTCTCTATGGCGAACACTGCGGCAACTAGGCTTTGTTCGCATGGGAAATGGCCTCTCATGACTGGGTCCAGGTTCCCACTGTAATACGGTAGGGGCTTGTACCCCAACAAGGTTCTTTGAGCGAGCACTGCCGTCATAACGCTGCCATCTGTGTGTGAGAATAGGTAGAAGTCCTCTGCATAATAAGGAATCCCGAGAGCTGGAGCCGTACAAATCGCTCTCTTGAGTTCTGTAAACCCCTTTTCCATTACCTCGGTCCATTCAATCTCTTCCTTCGTCACCTGGACCTTTTTTAATGCCTGGAGCAAGGGCTTGGTATACGAGCTATAGTCGAAGACCCACGCTCTGACATAATTGCACAGGCCTAAAAAGCTCAGCATTTGCTTTATCGTGTTCATGATAGCTTCAGCCCTTTCTGGGGTCACCTTTTTTCCTTCATGCGAGATGAGTTGGCCTATGTACAGCACTTCCTGTTGACAATACTGTAGCTTTTCCTTGTCAACCTTATATCCTTTCTCAGCCAGCATCGTCAGTAGTTTAACAGAATCGCGCCTGCATTGCTCTTCAGTGGTGCTGCAGATTAGGATGTCATCCACATACTGCAAGACAACACTATCCACTGCAATATTGCTTAGGTCCATCTGTAGGACCTCTGTGGCAACCTTGTGCTTTTCAGACGCATTTTTCTGAATGTAAATGACGTCAGATCTTGGGAGTCACGGTGCAATGGGATTGAGAAAAAGGCATTTTTCAAGTCACTCACTGTGAAATACTTTGCCTCAATGGGTATGTTACATAGGATTGTAGATGGATTAGGGACTAGAGGGAACTCGGCTTCAATAATATAGTTTAGTGCTCTTAAATCTTGGATTAAACACTAAGATCCTCCCTTTGATTTCTTGACAGGATAGATCACCGTGTTACAGGATGACTCCGTCACTAGGATGCCCTGATCCACCATGGTGGAAATTGTCTTCGCGATCACTTTATCCGCCTCTCTGGACATGGGATATTGTCGCGCTCTTGGTAAAATTGCTCCTGGTTTTTAATTTAATTTTCACTTCTCCCACCCCCTTCAGGAGGCCTGTACATGGTCCTGTAGTTCATACTGAGACAGGCACTTGGGCCATGTCGTCATCAAAGTATTCCGGACGTACCAGTGCCAACATCATTCTCTGAGGCACTTCTCTTTTAATCATTTTTACCCAAAATATGAGACTCACTTCCACCCTTGTCTCTTCTGAGTCTGGTTGTTCTTCAAACAGATCGTCATCGGTGACGTCAGTCACTCGATACCCTTCTTCAATGGCGATAATCGCACACCATTGTCTGCCTTCATCATCGTATCCTTCGACCAATGCTACTTTCCCTCGTACTGCTGCAGTATGTATCATCAAGGGAAATACTTGTCCCTCCTCTTCATGCCTAGGTATTCTTGGTCTGAATAGAAACTCATCAGGGGTTCTCATAGTTCTATCTGTGAGGCCTGGCAATCCTGCCATAAGCACACACATGCCATATACGAAGACCTCTGGCTCTAATGGTATAGCTCTCATGGCAATGTGTCCTGAGTATGCCCTGATTATTTCACACACGTTTGAACAATGCATTCCTGGAGTGGAGCATACTATACCCTCCTCCGTGAATGAGATGGTCATATTCAATTTTGTCATTAAGTCTCGACCCAAAATGTTTACTGGGGTTTGATGCGGGAGCGCGTCTGTAAAGGGAACTCGACTGTGAGTTCCTGTAAAACTCTGAGTATCTATGGCCTCGCCGGACAAGGAAAACTTGCCTTCCCGTAGGCACGAGCGTGTTGCACCCGTGTCAACTAGGAAGGAATATTCTTTACCCCCTATGATGACATTCAACCTTGGTTCCCTGTTAGGGTCTGGTGTCACTGATAGGATAGAGCACATCAGGGATCCCAGTGAGCTGTCCTAGTTCATATATAAGTTCGGCCCACTGTACACTTGTGGATTCTCTCCATTTCCAGCGTTGCCTCCTCTTTCTGAGTTTGTGCCCTGAGACATTTGCGGTGGTGCCTGTTGAAATTGCCCTTGTGGCAAATTCCCCATGCTCGGGGCTTGAACCCCCTGCTGCGCACCCTGTTGCATGCCTGGTACTTGCTGCTGCACTGTGTGATTCTGTGCACCGCCCTGTTGGGAGATTGCAGGTGCATTCACCATGCCTACTCCCATTCCTTGGCCATTTTGCCACGCGCCTTGGCTTCTGCACGAGCATGCCAAATGCCCTGTCAGAGCACACAGCCAACACACTGGCGGTAGTTGGGCTATTTGTCCATTTGACATATCTGGACTGCCCATCTGCACGTTTTGAAAGCCTCCTTGATTACTCTGGAAACCTCCCTGATTACTCTGCCATCCTCTTACTGTAAATTCCCTTGCCCTTGGGTATTGTCCTACGAAACCCTGGTTGTTCTGCTGTGGGTTAGCCACTTGTTGTATGTTCTGTTCGGCTGGGCTGGTCAGCATGGCTCCTTCAAGAGCATACTTTGATAAACTTCTTCTGCACCAGCTTCGCTTCCTCACCTTTTCGAGTTGCCTCCTTTTTCCGATTCTTTTCTTGCAACAATCTACAGTAATGTGCAATAGTCAACTGTATTTCGGCCCAAGGTTAAGCCTCAACTCCTACCAATTTCTTAAGCTGTTTTTGTACTGGCTGTGGCAATCCCTGGCACAATATGTGATAAAATACAGGTATAGATTTTGTTCAAGATTCATGCGTTTCGAGCACCCAAGCGTCTTGGAAATTCTGGATATAAATCAAGGGATCTTCTGACTCCGTCATTTTTCGAGTCATTATAGCTCCCATATCGGAGGTGTCTGGGTAAAGCACTCATAGCGCTTTCCATACTACTGCTCTGCAATTGTTGAATGGCGCTCTGTTGTGGGCAGTGTTAATTATGGTAATACCAGGGTACCCAGCCCATACATCATCTGCTCTCTCACCGAGTATGGCAATCAGGAGACCTTTAATGTCCCCTATAGCTAACGTGACACCCCCCTGTCATCTTTTCTAACTCGTGTATCCACTTCCCAGCTCCCGATGTCAGCATTGGAAGCTTGTTTTTCAAGTTCTCTCGATCCATATGTGGCCATGGAATATATTGCGGTCTTGCTTCCCCCTTTTCTAACAGCAGAAATTGGAATGCGCAGCCTTCTTTCTCCTTCCCCATAGTTCTTCTGTCTATCGCTGGGGTAACATTCCTGCATCGCTGTCTGCATGGCAATGTCCTCAACCTGTCTACATAGGCGGGTGCCGACACCCCTTTCTAACCCTGGGGTGTTCCTTCATGCCAGTCAGGCTGTGTGGCAGACTCTGATGCCCTCGGTGCAGACTTGCTAGCATCTGACCATCGTACCCCTTTGTCCCTTGGGAGCAGCTTTTTGTGCCGTCTCCCTTCTTCATTTGTGTCGCATTCCATCTCCTCTCATGAGTCGGACACTGATTGTTCCCAATTCACGCAACTCCTTGCGTCATCGTCGTTCTTACTGATTTCTAGCCTATTCAGGGACAGTCTCCTGCTCCCACTACTTCGGGTGACGTCTTCAGTGTCATACAGCTGAGTGCTTCCCAAGCGCTCGTCTTCCCCTTGGGATATTGGTTCTAACCCCATTTCATCATATACTTTGTCGATCGTTTCCCCGATGCTTCTGGTGTCGAAGTCATCCTCAATGTTAGCCCCACTAGTGCCTGGTACTGAATCGTACGCAGGGAAAAATTCTTCAATGTCTTCCCGTTCTAGAACAGGATTGGGTTTTTTAACTTCGCACTCCAGATATTCGAGATCGCGTACCATCTGTCTACGCTTACGTTCAATATCATCATCGAATTCTTTGCGCTTCCTTGCTTCTTCTCTGACCTTATCTTCTTCTCTTCTCCTTTCATTTCTACGTTCATTTGCTCTTCGAACTTCCTCATCTTCTCGTCTCTTTATTCTTTTTTCACGTAATCTTTGCTCTTCTTCCAACCTTTTCTGATTCTGTCTGTACTGGTCATAGGGTGCTTTCTGTTTGCGGTCGAGCTGCTTTTCTTGCTCGGCGCGATATAGCTGTTCTTGCCTCAGCCTATCCTTCCTTCTTATTCTCTCGTCCCTTATCTCCCTTTCCTTCTCCTTTTCCCTTCTCTGTGCCTCATCAGACTTCTCTCTCAGTCTCACATCATCACTTCCTTTACCATAGAGTTTCAACAATATCTCTACTCCCAGCCATTCGTCTTTTGCAAATGCTATCTCATCCGTTCTGTCTTCACTCCCTTTCCACTTCTTTCCCTCTCTCTCTTTATCGTGTGATGCACTAATCTGATGACCAGGCACTAATCTGTGCCTGGTCCCTACTCTCATCATCGCGTCTCTCCTTGCTATGCCCTGTTGCTGCTTTGAGCTCCCTTAATGGGTAGAGTCCCTCAGGCTTACTTCCCTCGGTTTCTAGTTCGGGCAGGGCAGGTGGCGCGGTAGGCGTCTCACCCCCCTCCGTGCATAAGTTTAATATCCAGTCAGCAGGTGGCTCTTCATCCTTCGACTGTTCAAACATTTTCCAAACTTCTAGAACAGCGAGGTGTTGCTCTAGTTTCTTGCCTGTATATGTGCATGCAAATAAGTCGTCATGTGTTGTAAGACGGCTTTAGATAAGGACCCATTCTGTGGCCACGGCATAAACATCTTGTGGGCGGTACCCTTAACCCACTCGGTACTGTATTTCTTAAGCTTGGGTGCATGTTTAGGCAGTTGCTTACATAAGGTTGCTAGTGGAGTAATATCTTCCATGCTTAAGCCCGTCTCTAACAATACTTCCATGTAACTTCACCACTCCTTATAATATGAGCGAGCACCAATACTGCAAGCTCCAATCCAATCTTTTCCCACCAAAATTTTATATAACCAATTTACTCAAGAACATCAATTCATGTGCGAATCCCTCTCAACTATAGAATCGCGTTAAATCCTTTGATCAATTTCAAACAACAAGGAGACAAATTTCCTTACGTGTGACACATCAATATAACATGTATGACAAACATCAAACAGACTAGACAGACACCAGCTGCACACAGATATCTCTGTCTTCTAATCATTACCCCGACATGGAATTTAAACAAACTCCTTTTACGACATCTTTAATCGCCGTAGTAGCCTAGTCTTTCCTATTATGTGGGACTATGAGTTCACGTTTCTTCTGACCGCTGTATTAAAGCGCAGGAACAATGCGTATCCTCTCTCTCTTCTCGGGTGTCTACCCCGGTATCCTCTCTCTTTATCTCAGGTGTTCACACCGGTATCCTCTCTTCTCGGATGTCCAGCCCAGTATACACTATTTTATTCAGTTATTCTAGAGTCATTATCCCCTTATATATATACAGTATTCTCTACTTCTATTTTGTTTTTCTCCACCTCCCTCCGTTACCTTTTCCCTTACTTGTTCTATTGCCTAAAGACATTTGCCAAAGCATGAATTTTTGTTTCACTCACCACTCGCATCGTTCCTCTCTGGACCCTCGGGATCACTGCCTCTGTTACTGCCTTTTTGGTCTTTCGTCTGATCTTCAGACCGGAGGAATGGAAGGGTTTATGTTTGTAAAACGGGTGCCTTCAAACCCACTGCAGTTTTTTGGACACGTTTATACTATCATTGTCCACGGGAAGCTTCACAGTCTACTCGGCCAAAATGGCAAAGGACTTGTGATATTGCCGAAGACCTAGAGTTACTTTGTGTCGACGGTCAATAGGTGTCTTATCAATAATCAATATTTAATAGTTTATGGTCAAAACCATCCTCTGCTACCAAGTGTACAGTAGGGCGGACGACCTCTGACGGGCCCATGGGATCAGAGCTCACCCTGAAGCACCTTAAAACGAGATAGCTGCACCTTGAGGAGGATGGGGTGCAGGATTCTCTTACTCCAACACCAATCAATAAGGACAAGTCAATGGTTTGGCAAAGGGAAGTCCATTTAATGACAAGTTCAAAAAACGGGTAAACAATGGAAATCAACAGTGATGCGATCACCCATCTCGCTTCAACTCACAAAATCTTCATTCAGACAGCAATTCTTATAGGCAAAATTCGTCATCATTGACGTGTAAAACTGTTTGTCATGCAATTCTATTGGTCGCGAAAGGTAACTTAAGTATAGGTGCTATATCTGTATATGGTAACAGAGTGTGAGGATTGGATTATCAGGTGGGCGTCTACGCCCATCCCTCTACATCACTCGTGATTGACGTCACTACAAGTACGACATCTCATTGGTTCTACTAGCTATAGGACCCTAGAATATTTGGTCCATTGTGATTGGGTAGGTTACACCCCTAGACATAAATCTCCACTTAAATTAGCAGCATGCAGAATGGACACCCAGATGCGGTGTGCCCCAGGATTCATCCTGCCTCCCTTCCATCAATCAGTACTTTAGGGCTATGTGTCAATTAGTTGGCTGAGGTTGGCTTCGAAACTGTAGCTTCTTATCAGGAAAAGTTATGGCATCCTCAGGTTCTGGGTGACATCAGAAGTTGGTACCTCTTTGCTCTTGGCTGGTCACTCTGGCCTCGGGCCTTATGTTTATTACCACCAAACAAATGAATACCCCCTCTAAAGATTCTAATAGAAAGTGGATGATAAGTGTAATGCTTACCTTATGACTCTGCGGGGACACCACTTCTAGGATGTGACCTTCTTCTTAGGGTGCGTGGACTCTACTTCCTAATGCGTGGCTAAGCTCCTTCCTGCACTAGGAATCTAAGAAGAAAACACATGTACACTAGTTAGGATAATCTTCCTATTTTTAACATGGGAGGATTCTAATCTTTCTCTTAAGTTTCCCTCTTTTAACCTGGCTACTGTACCTTAATATGGTATTTGGTTAGCTCTCCATCCTGCGTCTGTGCAGGGGCGCTAGTTCTGAAGACTGGTGATGGAGTGGACAAAACCTCACTGAGCAGATAGAGCTAAAGGAACTCAGGAAGGAGTTAATGTTTTTTCTGTAGCGCAAAAAGGGATAACTGAATCTAATATTCTTGCAAAGGTTTGAAGAAAACAAAGGTCCAAATTCAGGGAACAATTGCCATACAATTAAAGGGTTAAATGGATCCTTGTTTTCCCAAATAAGGCGGCACTATAGAGTGTATGCAACCCTCGATGTGTAACTCGCAACGTAATTTAAACACAATGGAATGGAGAGAGAGTGTTTCTAGTCATGCATGCCAACTGGAGCTAGACACATGTATATCATGTACTTTTATTTTTTCTTTAAAACATGTGCGCAAGAAGTAGTGAGCGATGCGAATGAACACAGCAACTTACTCACTAAAATGCGTGCTTAAGGGTCACAAAACCAACTATACTTCTATAACACTTCACCGAACCACATATGACTGAGGAGAAATACAGTGCGTGCCTGCTCCAACACACGCTCCTTAGGAACCAAAATGAGTTACAAAATATTTCCCTCAGGTTTCACTTCACAGAGAACTCGCTAAGTGATGGTGGAGAAGGAAACGAGCACCTGAACCAATTCGCTCGCACAACACACGGAACAGAAACATCAGCACCTAATGAGGTTTCATATTTTTTTCTATAGCTGAGGAAAACTGAGCTGCTTAACAAACCGAGAGCAAAGAATATACTTGCGGTGACTGAAGGAGTGCTGAATAACGTCAGTTCAAGGTTCTGAGGAAAAAAATTGCTGACAAGAGGGAAATGAGGGGAAATGGGCTTGGGCGGAAATTAAGCAAGAGGGAATAACTACAAATGAACAGGACTAGTAACTACAAACTATTTTAGGCAAAGGAATCTGTGGAATGTCTGTGGCAGAAGCTCCGAACCGCAGTAAGCGTTGCTAAAATTCTCGACGCGAAGTGCGGAACGAAAAGGGGGAGGGGCTTAAGTACGGGAGAGAGTACAGCCACTAGACTGCACATTCGTTACAGGGAATACATCGGGCGGCCATGTTGAAATGCAATAATGTGGACACCCAGATAGCCAAAAGGTAATATTTACTATTAACTCATGAATTCACCTTGTTGCATCTGGATAAGTAAGAAAACCTCTTTGGGGGAAACCCAGGGATCCTGACAGTATTCCCCCCCAAGACCCCTCCTAAACTGGAACTCCCCTTCCTAGGTTTACATGGGTTATTGCGGTGAAAGGTCTTTAGCAACCTAGGGTCATGCACATTTTCGAGAGGTTCCCACATTCTATCCTGAGGGCCGTAACCTTTCCAATCCACTAGATAGTATAATTTATGGTGCATAATTTTAGAGTCCCGGATGGCCTTGACTTCGTACTCTAGCTGATCATTCTCCACTTCCACAGGGGCTGGAGCATCAGGGATTCGTGTGTTAGGAAAAACTGGTTTCAAAAGAGAAACATGAAACACAGGGTGAATTTTCATGGTTTTTGGAAGGATTAGTTTCATGGCCGCAGGATTGATTATTTTTTCGATGGCAAATGGCCCCAGGTATCATGGAAGGAACTTTCGTGATCCTTTCAACACCAAATTTCGAGTGGATAACCACACTGAATCCCCCACTTTATACTCAGGAGCGTCACATCTCTTGGCATCAGCGAATTTCTTCTGGGCTTCTTTGGCCAAGGACAAATGTTCCTTTGCTTTGGCTATAGCTGTGGCGATCTTTTCATGCAGGGTCTTGACTGCAGGCATCTCCAGAGGTTCTGGTGGGTCATAGACTGATGTGCGTGGATGCCTGCCATGGAGAGTGTAGAAGGGACTTAGTCCAGTGGAGGCATGCACCGCGTTATTGTATGCATATTCTGCAATCCAAAGAACATTTAACCAGGTATCTTCTAACTGGTGAAGCATGCATCTGAGGTACTGCTCCAGAGTTTGATTGGTTCGCTCAGTTTGGCCATCGGTTTGGGGATGATGACTGGTTGACAAGCGTACATCAATTTTTGCCAATTCGCAACATCTTTTCCAAAATTTAGAAACGAATTGGCTTCCCCGATCAGAAACCACAATTGTAGGAAAGCCATGTAATTTTACAATATTTTCTAAAAATGCCCTTGCCAACTCTGAAGCCAATGGTAATCCTTTCAATGCGATGAAATGTGCCATCTTTGAGAAGAGGTCCACCACAACTAGAATGGTATTGTAACCTTTGCAATTTGGTAGATCAGTAATGAAGTCCATTGAAATGGTGTGCCAGGGGGCAGGTGGAACACTCAATGGTAGGAGGAGACCAGCAGGTTTTCTTTTTTGAGTTTTATTTTGAGCACAGTTACCGCATGTTTTCAAATATAGAATAACATCTTTTCTCCAGGTAGGCCACCAATAAGACCTTTTTACCTTCTCCAAGGTCTTGGTGATTCCCGGATGACCTCCCAGCAGGGCTCCATGATAACTAGCAATCACTTGCTCTTGCGATTTTGGTGTGGGCAAAAATAGACATTCTTGATAATAAGGTAAACCATCCAGCACTGTAAAATGTTCTCCCTTAGACTCCCATCTCATCAATTTATCTTCATCTATGACAGCTCTGATCTCATTGTGTAGTTCTTCCAAATTTGAATCGGCGATGTTCATCACTCCAAGTACCTTTTCTCCCGATATGATCTCCACTGGATTCACAGGCACATAAGCTCCTTCACCTTTTCCAATGCGAGATAAGGCATCAGCCTTCCCGTTTCGCACTCCCGGTCATGAAAGTTATGATAAAGTCATATTCAGCAAAAAAGAGTGCCCATCGCAACTGTCTAGAGGATTGCGCTTTTGCAGAGCGTAGATATTGCAAGTTGCGATGGTCGGTGAAAATGGTCACGGTGTGTCTTGCTCCAAGCAAGTGATGTCTCCATTCTTTTAGTGCGCATTTTATTGCCAACAATTCTTTATCTGTAATGGTATAATTCAATTCGGCAGCAGAGAATTTCTTAGACCAAAAGGCTACTGGATGCAGCTCTTGGGTATCAGGATCTCGCTGGGACAGAACAGCTCCCATGGCTACACTTGATGCATCTGTCTCCACTACAAACGGAAGGTCAGGTCTAGGATGTTGGAGAACTGGTGCAGCAGTGAATCACTCCTTTAGTTTTTCAAATGCTTCATTTGCTTCCTTAGTCCAGTCAAATTTTCTGTTTTTCCTAAGTAATGAGGTGATAGGATGAACCAAGCGTGAAAAATCAGAAACAAATCGCTGATAAAAATTGGCAAATCCAAGAAAACTCTGAATTCCTTTGACTGAAGTGGAAGCGGGCCACGAGATAATGGCATCCACTTTCCTGTTGTCCATTTTGATTCCTCGTGCGGACAGAATGAAACCCAAAAATTCCACTTCCGGAACATGGAAGTAACATTTCTCTAATTTAACACACAGAGAATGATCCTTCAGCGTTTGCAGCACAGATGTTACATGTTTCACGTGATCTGAAATGTTTGCCGAGAAAATGAGAATGTCATCGACGTAAACAACCACGCAGATGTCCAACAGTTCTCTGAAGATGTCATTCATAAAGGACTGAAAGGCAGCTGGAGCGTTGCAAAGCCCAAAGGGCATGACTTGATATTCGAAGAGTCCGAACCGCGTGCGAAAGGCGGTCTTCCACTCCTCACCTTCTTTAATCCGGATAAAATGATGGGCCCCTCTCAGATCTAGTTTGGTGAATACTCTTGCCTGTTTCACCTGTTCCAACAAGGTTGAAATGAGGGGGAGAGGGTACCGGTTCTTGACCGTAATTTGGTTCAAGGCTCTATAATCAATGCATGTTCTCAAGTCACCTTTTTTCTTGGGTACGAAAAAGAGAGGTGAAGCAACCGGAGACTTGGATGGTCTGATGAATCCATTGGCCAAGTACTGATCCAGGTATCATTTGAGGTGTAGATTTTCCTTTTCAGTGAGAGCATAGATTCTACTACAAGGAAGCTGTGCTCCTGGAATGAGATCAATTTGGCAGTCATACGGTCGGTGCGGAGGTAAGATTTCTGCTTGTTTTTCTTCTTGAAATATATCTTTGAATCCTTGATATTCTCTTGGCAATGAAATAATCAAACCGAGAGTGGATGGGGTAGTAGCACTTGGCTGCCTAATTTTCTCAGAAACTTCTACTGAAAAACCCTCCTTTAAACAATTAGAAGAGAAGGTTAAGGTTCTGGAACACCAATCAATCACAGGGTTATGCCTTTCCAACCAGGGCATCCCTAAAATAATTTGAAATTGTGGGACTCGAATAAGGTCGAAAGAAATCCTCTCCTTGTGTCCTTCCTGACAAAGCATAGTGAGCGGGTTGGTGCACTGTGTAACTGGACCTGACAACAAAGGAGTGCCATCGACCCCTGAAACATTCTCGGCTTCCAACTTGTCCCTTAGAGAGAGTCCCAACGTGCTTGCCAGTTGCTGATCCATATAATTCCCAATTGCCCCACAGTCAATGTATGCCGTTAAGGCATGCCGGTCTGTGGGAGTTTCTGGATGAAAAAGGATTATAGGAAACACGAAGTGTGAGGTCGCTGCAACCTTTTCCATGCTCGACAAGCGGACCTCTAAACTTGTCGGGCACTGGAGTTTTCCGCCGTCTGTTCTTTTTTGTCCTGATTAACTCCTCCCAATGGTTTCAGAGCCGGTTTTACTGGGCATTCCTTCAAGAAGTGACCAGCCTTGCCACAATACAAACACAGCTGCATCTGTCGCCTCTTGTCTCGTTTGGCCTGGGATATAGGGCCTCGAATTCCACCAAGTTGCATAGGTTCTGGACAAGCATCCCCTCCTGGCTTCCCCACAGGTTCTCTGGCACGAACCACAAAAGGCCGATGGTCTTGACGTGTACGATCTAATTTTCTGTCCTGAAGACGATGATCTAGTTGGATAGTTAAGTATATGAAGTCTGCAATCCCTTCAGGCGGGTTCACAACTTGGGCCAGAACATCTTTCAACTCACTGCGGAGACCACGATAAAACAATGTTGTTCTCTTCTCTGTGGGCCAATTGGTTTCAGCCACCAACCTATTAAAGGTAGCGACATAAGCAAGTAGCTCTTGATTACCCTGCTTTAGGGAAAGCAATTCATTATCCAAAGCCTGTGCTTGCGTGTGATGAGCAAACAATTTTTCTAGTTCTTGTTGAAACGCTGCAAAGTTTTCTAACACAGGATCGTCCCTATTTACCAGGGGAATAGACCAATCCGCAGCACACCCACCCAGGTAAGATAACACAAAAGCTACTTTAGATTGGTCATTGGGAAAGACTCCGGGTCGACACAAAAAATGTAATCTGCACTGGTTGAGGAACACTGCAAACTTTTTTGGGTCACCTGTAAAACGTTCCGGAGGTGCTAAAGGAATATTTCCAGGAAGAACCACCTGTACAGGAACTGGGAGCATTGCAGAGGAGGATGCCGGGGCACTGTCTTGAGGTAATGGCACCTGTCCCGCTCGATTCTGTATCAATTGACGAGCCAGTTCTTCAGTTCGGTCCCTATTTATTCCTAGCTCTCTTCTTAGGGCACTGGTTTCAGACCGAGCTGCGAGGACCTCAGCCTTTAATTCTCCCAATAATTGGGTGAGCTGATCTACCTCAGGGGATCCCATGATGTCCAGGCAGAGTATTTTTCTGCACGGCTTTGCGTTCTGTAACGCTTACCTTATGACTCTGCGGGGACACCACTTCTAGGATGTGACCTTCTTCTTAGGGTGCGTGGACTCTACTTCCTAATGCGTGACTAAGCTCCTTCCTGCACTAGGAATCTAAGAAGAAAACACATGTACACTAGTTAGGATAATCTTCCTATTTTTAACATGGGAGGATTCTAATCTTTCTCTTAAGTTTCCCTCTTTTAACCTGGCTACTGTACCTTAATATGGTATTTGGTTAGCTCTCCATCCTGCGTCTGTGCAGGGGCGCTAGTTCTGAAGACTGGTGATGGAGTGGACAAAACCTCACTGAACAGATAGAGCTAAAGGAACTCAGGAAGGAGTTAATGTTTTTTCTGTAGCGCAAAAAGGGATAACTGAATCTAATATTCTTGCAAAGGTTTGAAGAAAACAATGGTCCAAATTCAGGGAACAATTGGCATACAATTAAAGGGTTAAATGGATCCTTGTTTTCCCAAATAAGGCGGCACTATAGAGTGTATGCAACCCTCGATGTGTAACTCGCAACGTAATTTAAACACAATGGAATGGAGAGTGTTTCTAGTCATGCATGCCAACTGGAGCTAGACACATGTATATCATGTACTTTTATTTTTTCTTTAAAACATGTGCGCAAGAAGTAGTGAGCGATGCGAATGAAGACAGCAACTTACTCACTAAAATGCGTGCTTAAGGGTCACAAAACTAACTATACTTCGATAACACTTCACCGAACCACATATGACTGAGGAGAAATACAGTGCGTGCTTGCTCCAACACACGCTCCTTAGGAACCAAAATGAGTTACAAAATATTTCCCTCAGGTTTCACTTCACAGAAAACTTGCTGAGTGATGGTGGAGAAGGAAACAAGCACCTGAACCAATTTGCTCGCACAACACACGGTACAGAAACATCAGCACCTAATGAGGTTTCATATTTTTTTCTATAGCTGAAGAAAACTGAGCTCCTTAACAAACCGAGAGCAAAGAATATACTTGCGGTGACTGAAGGAGTGCTGAATAACGTCAGTTCAAGGTTCTGAGGAAAACAATTGCTGACAAGAGGGAAATGAGGGAAATGGGCTTGGGCGAAATTAAGCAAGAGGGAATAACTACAAATGAACAGGACTAGTAAGTACGAACTATTTTAGGCAAAGGAATCTGTGGAATGTCTGTGGCAGAAGCTCCGAACCGCGGTAAGCGTCGCTAAAATTCTCGACGTGAAGTGCAGAACGAAAAGGGGCAGTGGCTTAAGTACGGGAGAGAGTACAGCCACTAGACTGCACATTCGTTACAGGGAATACATCGGGCGGCCATGTTGAAATACAATAATGTGGACACCCAGATAGCCAAAAGGTAATATTTACTATTAACTCATGAATTCACCTTGTTGCATCTGGATAAGTGAGACAACCTCTTTGGGGGAAACCCAGGGATCCTGACAATAAGATAACATCTGTTCCCTTGCAAGGACTGTGAACCTTGCCCTGTTCGTACAACCTTATTACTAGGTAACTAATTCTCTTTTCCGTCTTGAATATTCCTGCTATTTAGAATGCATACGTAACAACTAACCGTGGAGAAAAGCACCCCATTGTATGGATTTGTGTTTGCATTTGTAATTTTAAAATTGTATCTATTTTACATGTGTGAAAATCTAATATGTATACATTCTAAATACTTATAATACTAGAAGTAACATATAATTAACCTTATTCGATTCATATGGATTTGCAACACTATCCCGGTTTGCTGCCATCCTCCATCATCAATATGGTGGGCGCATCATGAATCCCTCATAATAAAAAGGACCCTCCTTGACCATCCCCACATTTCTCCATTTAGTTACTTTAACAAATCATATCATAATCATCCTCTTGGGGAACATCTCTACAACCATCTCTCACCCCGGTCTCAATATGGGAATACTCCTCCGCTGAATCAATCCAAGTAGTCCGCCCACCATTTCCGCAATCTACCCGCCACTCCAACCAAGCATGCCAATCTGGTGGAGTAAACAAAACAACTTGAGTTTGAGTACATGTACAGCAGGTACTCCCAATTTTCCAGCATACTCCGCCCTCCATTGCCATGGCACTAAATGCTAACTAGTAAATGTTCACAAAGAGCACAAGTTCATACCTGGTCACCTGGAGCCATTTGGCGCTGCTTGGACGCCAGGTGCCAGGAGGGAGGAAAATAACGTTTTGGTGTCTGCTAAGGCCTGTAATGATGCTGGGGAGAGGTAGTTGAACCTTTTCCTTCGTTGTAATTGTCTGGGTTTTTTTCCATAAAATATAGTCTCCAATTTGTCTATATATGGTGCTGAAGGGGACGCAAGGAGCACAGGGGACGAGGGAGGCACAGATGTAATTTTGAGCACTGGAAGGGCCAAAATGTAAGTGCTCTTCAGGGATCACCATGACGGGCACATGATGGGTGGAGAGATTGCACACACCTTGCCAGGCTGGACTCTATCCACAGATCCAAAGGTTGTCGAGAAGGGCAGCCTTACCTCCTGCCAACTCTGCAATGCATAGTGTTACTGCAGTTCCCATTTGTGGCAACGGGCACCGTGCCGTAGCACATAAAACATAGAGAAAAATGGGTATGTGTATCTTACATGTTTTTCTGGTTCTTTGAGTCACGTCAGATACTGCAAATAATTTCTCCATACTGTCCCACACTCTGTTTATTTGTGCCACCCCTTGTTCTGAGAATCCCCTCATTCCTCCAGCTTTGCAACTCTTCACCCCATGTTCCCATCAATGTTTAGAAAAAATAGCTCCTTCCAAGATCAATTGGACTATGTTTGTGCTCCGCCGGCTCAACCATTAAGCAACTATCCTCAGTTGGTATAATTGACTGCCCTTGGACTCTGCACAGGGCTAAGTGGACTAGACATAGTGCATCTGCTACCTCTATCTCACTTTGGATAAACACCCTAGGAATGCCAGAAACATGGGGGATGAGAGAACCAATGTAGCAATATCCTGCAGATCTTTCTCTCCCCACCTTCCTCATATGGCCGTACCGTACGTTGTCAGCAGTGAAACCATCTGCATTCACTATGGGATTCAATTTATCATTATCGAAAAAAAGTCAACATTTCTTTTTCCCCTTAACATTTTCTTCTCATACTTCATAAGATCAGACAATTTTGATTTATTTCCAGTTCTGTTGTTTGTCATCTTCAGACATGATGGCCCAGGGACCAAGAACACAACAAAAGCATTCATTTTTACACAATTTACAATCTTAAAAATTCCTTTTCTTATCAAAAAATTCCTTTTCTTATACATAAATTATTTAAACTCCAGATCTCCATTCACACCACCCTTTACACTGAAATGAATGGTGAATCCTTAGGGCATACTCAACTTCTATGCCTGCTCCTTTGCAGGTGGCGGGCTGCCGGTATCCATTAGAGTGTCTTTCAGGTGGATCCAACTCGTTTTGCCTTCCACCTTCATGGCAGTCAGAGTCGAATAGACCTCTGTATATGAGCCATGGAATCGCCACTCTTTCCAGCAGTTCCAGCAACACACAAAGGTGTGAATAAACACTCTGTCCCCGGGAAGAAGCTGTATTGTGTGCTGATGGTCTGTAGTCTTGCTGATTTCTCCTGTTGTCTGTTGGTGAAGAGACGCAACCTCTGACCATATAATCTTAACACTTTTTGTTAATGCTGTAAAATACTCTTTGAACTCCTCTCCTAAACCCGGCATCTGATGACATATGGGAGGGAAGAGAGGTGTATGTAGCCTACGACCGGTCCCAATTTTGTGAGGGCTCAAATGGTGGTCCTCCCCTGACTCAATATGTAAAATAAGGCTAGTGGGAGGCAAATGAACAATGATTTATTTATTGTTCGCTTTTTAGGTGCTTATACAGGTACTAATACTATTTCAAAGCACCCACAGGGCAACAGGGAAGGAACAATACATAAAATAAATATTAAATACACTAGGGGGGCAACCTACTTTGCCGTCTGAGTGTTCAGAACGTGCAAGTGCAGAAGGGAGAGGGAATGGGTTAGGTACTGGCCTGCTCATGGGTGAGCAACAGGTGAAGTGCAATGTAAGGAAAGTGCGATCCTCCAAGGGTGGAGGGTGAGTCGAGACAAGTGCTGAGGATCGACGGAAGCTTAGGCGATTCTGTGTGGGAGGTCAAGGCCCCAATGATGCATAAGGGCCCTGAACACCAAACAAGCAACTGTGAGAGGAGAGACAGAGGGAAGGCGAAGGTAAAGAGGAAGGTCTTGAGGATCTTCCGGAATTTAAGAAAGCCTGCTCAAGACAAAGAAGCTATAACAAGGGGGGTTGTCCTGCCCTCTATCGATCACGGGGGTGCGCAGGGTAAGTTCAGTGCACACTGGTTTTAGACCCTTACGGGTACCCTGGTAATTTGGGCAACCGTAGAGAGAACCAGCATTCTTGCTGCTGTCAAACCGATGTCTCCGATACACTGTTAATGTACAAAATTCCAATTCTTTTATACACAAAGTTGCAGCTTTTTATTAATTAGCTGATGCTTATTTTCTTTGTACACAGCATTTTAGGAGACTTTTTTTGTTATATATATGGCAGTCTGTAATGTCCATTGTGAAATACAAAAACATGATTAAACAATCACTGTGACATCGATATAAAAGTGCATGGCATGGTAAGACAAGTATTCATGCGTACATTTTGAACTGGCAATTTGTTTGTAAGAAAAGCTGTTCCATGCCAATGTATATAGAAAACACAGAATGAAAATGCAAAAAGGAGGAGGAGACGTTGGGAATCAGTCTCCTATGCCCGGCTACTGTCTGACCTCATATTTGGTCTACGTCTGGGTCTGATGTTAGAAAATGGAAAATGCAGCACAAGATGAAAGCCCGATAATATTTGGGGGAAGTGTGCTGCTGACGTTTCGGCAGAAATGGATGTAAGCCTTCTTCTGGGGCCAAAGAAAGTCAGGAGACTCTGTGTAAGGAAAACAGAAAAGGGAGAGGAAATGTATGAGAGAGTACGGTTAAAACAGCTGAAGGTTGCTGATAAGGGTCAGTGTAGAGCATTGAATGCTAAAAACAAATCCTAGAGGGAGTACCAGAAACACACTCCGCTCACCACTGGTCGTGCGTCCAGTTGGAGTGGATGAGCACAGGAGGTTTCATCGTGGGTCAGTAGGGGAGGCGGGTGTAGCCTAAGTGGGCGTCAGTGCAGTGGAAGACCGGGAAGTGGTTAAGCGGCCTATGGATGAACAACGTAGGACCCACGGCATGGAGAACGGGGTCCTTGGTAGGTCTGCAAGGGTAGAACCTAAGAAACATGAAAGAAACAAGGAGGGAGAGGGGGAGAAGAGGGGATATGGAGAGGGAAGGGGAAGAGGGGGAGGGTGAGATATATAAATCATTGGATGCGGGTGCATGTGCAGAACAAATAAGCAGAAAGGTGCGGGTCACCGCGTAATGGTGTAAAGAAAGGGAGGCAAATAATACCTGGAGCAGAGAGGTGGGGTCCCACCAGGGTGGTGTGGGGGACCGTCTCACGAGAGGTCCTGGAGCGGAATCCTCGGGGCTGGAGAGCTCTGTGAGTAAAGAGCGTCTGGGGCGCCCTATGTGGTGAAAGAGAGAAACAAATATGTAATGATCAAATAATGTTCAAAATGAGGATCCAAACATGGTCCAGTCGAGTCAGCAAGGAGCTGTGCTCTAAAGGGGAGAATGTGGCGACTGGCAAACTCACCGTGTGTCGGTGAGGGCGGACATACCTGCAGGCAGTCTGGGCGGGTAGAACTGGGACTGGCATCAAAGATGCAGAGGGAGGCTGTTCTAAAGACGGGAGCCAGCTGAAGAAAGTGATCAACTTCCTGCCCTCGGTTTAGAGAAACGCTTAACACACAAGGAGTTGGTGCCAGAGGAGCTCGGAGGTCTAGAGGGGGAATATTTAGTAAGAGAGCATTGCAGAAAGTGTGATTCCCGGCCACAGGAAGCCTTGTGGATGATACAGAGGGATTTTAATTAAATCGGTGAAACACCCGGGAGCCAGTGAAGACTTTATAGGGCAGGAGAGATGCGGTCCCTGGGCTTGAGGCCAAGGATAAGTCTTGCTGCCCTATTCTGGATTAGGTGAAGGGGTTGCAGAGTGGAAGAAGGTAGATTCAGGAGGAGGCTTTTGCAATAGTCAAGCCAAGAGAGAACCAGGGCTCGGGTAATATTGAGCTTCTGGGGGAAGGTGAGAAAAGATAGAATTCCTTTGAAACGCTAGAGCTGAAAGTGGGACTTCCTGGCAATATCCTGAGTGTGAGTGAGGAAGGAGGGAGATGAATCGAATATGACTGAGGTTTCTGGCTTGAGAGAGCAGGGGGAGAGCCCATGGAAGAAGGCCAGAGTGAAGGGAAGAAGTCAAGTGCAGGAGTCCCAATCGGAAGGATCTCCGTTTTGCTGGCATTGAGGCAGAGATCATTGGAAGTGCACCAGGTCTAGATGGCAGAAATGCTGTCAGGGATGATGGAAGGTGCAAGAGGGTCAGCAGGAAGTTTGAAAAGTGTTGTGTGTCATCAGAATATCACTGGAAGTTTGGGGAGAAGGAGGAGATGAGTGCCAGCTGAGTAAGGTAGATGTTAAAGAGCCAAGGTGACGGAATAGAGCCCTGGGGGACACCACAGGTGGTGAAGGAAGCAGGAGAGGGGAAGGTGCTCAGGATGACTTGGGAGGAGCGGTCAGTTAGGAAGCAGGTCAGCCAGTCCAGTGCCCGCTCCGAGATAAAAAGGGTGTCATGGAGCCTGTGTATGAGGATGGAGTGGCTGACTGTGTCAAATGCAGAGGACAGATCAAGAAGGATGAGGACCGCAGCAGAGTTGGAATCCAGGGATGCAAGCAGTTCTTCATGGGTGTTCATAAGAGCAGTTTCCATGCCTCTGGATGCCCAGGATCTACACTGATGGTCGTGTAGACCGCCAACAGGTTCAATGTGAGATTTCACTTGGGACAGTGCCAACTTCTCCAGCAGTTTCCCCAGGAAGGAAGGGATTGATGGAGATAGGACGTTAGTTGGCTGGACAGGAAGGGTGTGCTGACGGTTTCTAAAGGAGGAGGCGCACAAGGGAGTGCTCGAGGGAGGAGGGGAAAGAACCCGTAGCAAAGCTGTGGTTACAGAGCTCAATGAGTGCAGGGGTGAGAGAGCTAATGTTGTCCTTGATGGTTCTGGATGAGCAAGGGGAAACCTGTTTGGAGGAGACCTTCATGGAGCGGACAACTATAGTGACTTCTTCCGATGAGAAAAGGGCGAAGGAGGAGGGTGAGTGGCCAAGGAAGGCAAGGGACTCAGGGATGGGTTGGGAGAGTGTGTGACAAGACCGTTCAGGATGTCCTGAGTTTTGGTGTTGAAGTGAGTGGCAAGTGTGTTGCAGAGGGCCTGAGAAGGAATAGGGGAGGAGGATACTGCAGAAGGGTTTCCAAGTTCGCTGAACACAATTTGTATAACCAGGGCTTAAGGACTCCATTGAGCCTTTCCATGAATCTGTTGACCTGTGGGTGGTATCCCAAGCACAACCAATGCTTTATTCCTAGTAGTGAAGTGATTTCTGCAAACAAGGCATTAAAGAAGTGGGCTCCGTTGATGGATTTTAGACCTCTGCAAATTCCCTACCTCAGAAATACCTCTCACCAGAAATATCGCTGCTGATTAAGCATCAAGGTGTAGAGAGGGACCAACCTCAAGCCACCGGGAGAATGGACAAGCCACCACAATGAGATCTGAAATGACTGCACCTCGTTATGTCCACAAAATATGGAGCTACTTGAATGGACCAGAGGGCCTAGGAAGACTGCACACCCATTTCCCCCCAACAACCTCATGGTATTTCCAGGATTGATCTCCTTGCACACTACACAATTCCCTACGAATCTAGTTACATGTTCTTGTAAGTTAGGGATAAACCAATCCTCCTGGAGCTCTGCTATGATTTGTCATCAAAGTATGTGACCGATAACGTAGTTGTTCTAGGGCCAAAATAAACAGCTCTACAGGCATTACTACTTTCCCTGCCACTTCCCGTCTCCAAAGCAAATCTGTGGGTGAAAATACACATCCTCCTTTTCCAGAGCCACTGTTCCTATGGGCTTACCCTTGTATTTCTATTTTCTGAAGCACCAGGACTGCGCTGTACGGGGCTGGTAACTGTACTTGTTGGGACATGGCATCCCTTTTTCTGGGAATCTGTCAAAGGAAAATACACTAAAATAGCCGGCCCATTAGCACAGCGAGTAGAGCGCTCACTTTGACATCTGTGCAGAGCCTGCTGATGCAGGTTCGAATCCCGGCAGGGCCAAACTCAGCCTTTCATCCTTCCATCCTTCCGAGGTTGATAAATGAACACCACACACTGTGGGTAATAATAAGCAGCGCTCAGATACCTCAGGGTTCGCAGCGCTATATAAATGCTAAATTATTATTACACTGCTTCCTTTGCCACCTTGTCAGCATCATAATTTCCAAGAGCTATTGAATTAGTGTGGTTAGTATGAGCAGCACACTTTGCTAGACCAATCTCTCTGGCAAGGTTAATGCTTCAATCAGCTGGGATAGTGCATCATGCTGGACAGGGGACCCATCAGACCTCCTAAGTCCTCTTCTCTCCCATCTTGATAACCCAGAATGGATAGTAGAGGTGACATACGTGGAGTCAGAATAAACAGTGACTGCCTTCCCCTTTAAATTTCTAGCACCTCCAGTAGTGCCATCAGTTCTGGCGCTTGTGCAGAGTAATGAGAAGGCAACAGTTTTTTCAGTCTGACCGCGAACTCCCCATCCACAAGACCCATGACAGCTGCACCTGTATGCCTCACGCGTGTCTGTTGAGTGATGGTCGAAGACCCAGCAACAAAAATCACCTCACCCCCCTCCAGTTTATCCTCTTTCAAATTCACGTTCTCTTCCTCTTCTCCCTCATACATGGTGCAATCATGAACAACATCCTTAGGCTGCACCGGCTCTACTACAAATGTCACAGGATTTACTAGGTGACATCACACAGGATGAATTGATGAATTTTCTAAAATGACCTCACACCCTGACACACACGTCATCTGTGTGGATTTAGATTTTTCTAGACTTGCAAAGACTGCATGCTCTACGTATAATGTCAAATAGCAACCGATAGTAATAGTTGAAGACTTTTGAATTGCAAAAGCCGCTTCTGGCCGGGGCTTGTTAACAAGGGAACTGGCCCTGCATCACTGGGTCTAGGAGTCCACTGTAATACACAAAAGGTTAGTGGCTTAGCGATGTTTGCTGGGTCAGGACTGCTGGCATCACCTGCCCGTTTGAATGGGAAAACAGAAAGAAGGTCTTGCAATTTGGGGTTGCCAGGACACCGAGGTGCATTGCTGATCACAGCCTTGAGTTCCTGAAAGCAAGTCCCCATTTTCTCAGACCACTCTATCGAACTTTGCACCTT
Organism: Ambystoma mexicanum; assembly: GCF_040938575.1. NCBI lineage: Eukaryota > Metazoa > Chordata > Amphibia > Caudata > Ambystomatidae > Ambystoma > Ambystoma mexicanum. Next base: position 464,207,323 of record NC_090929.1, read on the forward strand.
CTCTGCTTGCTTTAGACCATGCAGTAAGGGACTCACATAACTAGAGTAATCAAAAATCCATGATTTACATTAGTTACAGCACCCCACAAACCGCTGCATTTGTTTCACTGTGACTGGCTGAGGCGTATTTTCAACTGTAGTGGCATTCCGTTCCTTCCTGCAGGCGATATTACTTATTCCAAGTAAATTACCTCTGTCTGGCAGTATTGCAATTTCCTTTTGTCCACTTTGTGCACCCCTTCTCTGCGAACAGAGTGATGAGCGTTGTTGAGTCTCCTCGACACTGCTCCTCGTAAGTGCTGCAGACTAATAAATCATCTACATACTGAATTATGGTACTGGACACATGTAAATTCCCCTAATCCATCTGGGCCACCCTGTTAAAAATATTCAAGATTCGCAGTACCCCTGGGGTACCCTTGTGTATTTGAATCTGACCACGAAGAATAAATGCCGTAAGGTACTGAGAATCGGGGTGTAAGGGAACAGAGAAAAATGCATTTTTTTAAATCAATTACCGTGAAGTGGGTCATCCCAGTAGGGATGTTACAGAGAATGGTGTCAGGATTCGGTACCACTGGAAATTCTGCCTCAACAATATTATTGAGGGGGGCACAAATCCTGTACCATCCTCAACTGGACCCCTAGCCTTCTTCACAGGATAGATGGCCGTATTGCATTGGGATACACACGGTTGTATTATACCTTGCTTTAACAACGCCATAATGGTCTCATGGGGTACTGCTTAACCTGTGGTAATATCACACCGGGTTTTAATTTTATCCTCACTGCTCCTACAATTTTTATCAGCCCCACATCATGAGGATTGCTGGTCCACAAATGGTCTGGCACTTTTCCCAAATCCTCCTTCCAAAATGACGATGTATCCTTAATGATGAGCATGGTCTGTGATACGTCCCTTTGCTCTATCACTACCTGGCAAGGCACCCCAATTTCAAAGACCATTTCTCCTGTGTCTTCAGTGCCTTTGAACAATTGCTTGTCAGACACATCCCTTAGCAATATGTTCGGACTGATGCACAGAACTGTGGCCACTCTCTGCCTTCTTTATCTGTGCCTGAGAGAACTACCCTGTTCTTCTTATTTACTACAGCCTCTAAGAGAATTTTAATAGTGGCACCTGGTGTTACTTCCTGTGGCACATCAGGCCGAAATAAAAACTAAAATGGTAGTCAGCAGGCCTGATGTCTGATCCCCGGGGCCCAACACAACAAAACAATCACCCTATAGAGAAGCAATGCTGTATGCATGGGAACCCCCTTAATTGCACTGTCACTACAATAGGTCTGAAAACGTGCTGCTTCCCTTACCAGCTACAACCCTGGTGTCAAGCATACAATACCTTCCTCTGTGAAGGCAATCAACATCCACCACTTGCTCAGGATGTCTCTTCCCAAATGATTTGCTGGGGTATCCGTACAATACAACAAAGTGTTAGTCCCAAATAATGAACTACTGCGAATAAATGAAGACACACCAGTCAGGAAACAAATATATATAACAGTTTATTATGCTTAAGTGGACCCAGATTCATCCATGTCTGTGTACAGCCATAGAGAAGATGAACCAAGGTATGGGGGGAACACATGTTTTATACATTTGCAAAACACTTCAAATTCATCCCAGTCCATCGTGTGCTCACAGTTCATGACCCGTGAAATGTGGGTATTTTGCTATGGTAACACATGCTCCAGTGCTCTACGTCATCCCTGAGACAGTTTACTGTCTCAGAACAGAGCAGAGTGGGGTGTCGGTGTATGTCTTGTTCTTAACACAAGGTTACATTCATAGTGCTCCATTATCTGTTTTTTCTTGACTAAAAGGTCAGTCTGCATTTGGACTCGGTCGCGCCGGCTTTCAGAAATACACATGGCATAAATTGGGTTCCTTTTAATCAACTACTCGCACAATTAGCCTAGGAAAGTCAGGAGTCACTACAAAAAGGAACCATGGCTTTTGCTACGTCTCCTAATACCTGGAGAGGGGTGTCATCATCTATTCCCTTCCTAGGGCGATGTTTCAGTATGTCTGCAGTTGAAGTGACATAAATCCCTGGCAATAGTATCCCCAGATAATAAGTTCCTTTCCAACCTTTAGGTAACCATGAATAAGCTTCTTTGCCACAGACCAAGTAAATGGATCCCCAATGTATAAAGGCCTATTCTCGTTTATCAAAACCGCAGTGTTCACACATTTATCAGATGGGCCCATATACCGGGAACCTTCTTTACGTAAACAGAATTATACTGTGTCTGGATCATGATTAATAGTGTAGGAAGGTGGAATCGCTTCCCGATTTCCTACTGGTGACATTCGAAGTGAGATCATAGATTGATAGGGTCTAGAATTCTTAATTGTATTTTTAGTGGAGGCAGGATTGGTCGTACTTTTATTCGCAAAGACAGAATATCCTAGAGGTAACAGAACTAGACGGTCAAATTAATTAATGTTTGTCCCATCCAAGTTACCAGTGGCACTATCATTCCATTTTCCGAAAAATAGAGCTCTAAATGATGCATAGCAAGAAGTTGATAGTGGAAGTGGATATATGTAACATCCTAAACCTTTCTCACCATGTTGTGGTAGATGAGAACATACCCAGCAGTTAGTTTTGTTCAGAATCCGAATGAGTGGCATTTCTTGATCTGTATGAGTGTGTTGTTATGATATCCTTCTCTATGTTTGAGATCAAGTGGACGAAGAGTATGCATGTGCACATAGAAAGGAGACAAAGTGGTTGTACTGACGGTTGGCAGTAATATACTAAGTGGATGTGAACTCTCCAAATACCATAACACAGGTATTAATGTGATTACAACAGATGCTACAATTGCTATTATTATAAACTTGTCCCTCGTGGACCATAGCCCTTTAGATATGGGCTCTCCAGTGGTAATGCTTTTGATGTCCTCATTTCTACGTGCCCCGAATATAGGCATAGTTTTCAGTGTCCGTTAAGCCTCAATGAAACAGGCTTTATAAGTTCATACCTGGGTGGCACTTGAACTCGTGGGCGATCTTGCTTGTAGTCTTCTTCATACCCTGCCCCCCTCTGCAACTCCTTGATGCGTCTTTAGGGAGATTGGAGGGAAGGTCTGTGGTTTCTTGTGGGTGCAGTAATCATACCACACTTTCCTACCCTACAAAATGTAATTCCCTAGCTATTTCCGTGCTCGAAGGTTATACCTTGTTGCTCCAGGCACAGAGTGGTCCGTGAACAAAGGATCAATATCTGAAGAAAGTGATGAATTCTCAAGTTGTTTGGGCTCGAAATTATGCTCAAGATCAGAATGGGTGCCCTCACTGAAAGGCACACGGTTGGTTTCAGGATCATCAACACCCTCCTTAACCCACTTGTCGTAGGGCAAAGGCAAGGGCACTCGTTTCAGGTGCGCCGCATGTATCCAATGTTTCTTGCTTTCATCTCGAACAGCTGTCTGAGTAGCCAGCAGCACCTGATAGGGACCCTTCCAGCAAGCTGCAAGACCTGATTTCCTGTCAAAGTCCTTGATCAGCACAAAGTCACCAGGTCGAATGCGGTGACCAGGTCCCTCGTATTTTTCGGGCAAAGCTGCTTAAACCTGTTGGTGAATCAAATACAGGTTTTGAGTCAATTGGTCACAATAATCAGTTAATATTTGGTACTCTGTGTCAGACAATTCTTTTGGTCTAGGTGTGTTCCATATATTACCATGTCTCCCCATTACTATTTAATAGGGAGAACGCCCCGTTCTTGTCTGGGCTGCAGTTCTCATAGAGAGTAATGCTAATGGTAAGGCGTCAGGCCATTTCAATTTGCTATGTGCACACACCTTTGCTAGTTCGTTCTTAAGGATACCGTTATGGCGTTTCACCAAACAGGCACTCTGAGGATGTCTCGCTGAATTAAATTGTTTATCAATCTGTAGCGACTCGCATACCTGTAGTATAATGGCCACTATAAAATGAGGTCCGTTGTTGGACCAAATTACTCTGGGTCATCCAAATCTAGGAAGTATTCTTTCAGCATGACTTTTGCAGTGGATATGGCAGTGTTATCCTTCAAAGGGAAAGCCACAACCTATTTACTGAATGCACATATTACCACTAACACATATTTGTAGTTCTGGCATTGCTCCATCTCAATGAAGTCAAAGTGAATCACTTCAAACAGCATGCAGGGCGGTCCGAAACTACCCTTAGGTGCTGGAGTTCCCTTACCAATGTTGTGTCATAAATATATCATACAGTTCTGTAGTAGTCATTCTGCAACTTTGGGAATGTTGTCATTATTCCATACTGGGTCTAAATTTTAGAAATACTGTTTGCACGGATGTGGGCTGGCCCATGTCCCATAGTAACTACAGCTGTTAAATATGCATTGGGCAGCATCCACCTCTGTTTCTCGGGTCAACCCAACAGCCCTCATTATCCAACCCTGCAGGTCCCAAACCCCAAAGTTCTATATCCTCTTTTGTAGCTTAACCCTGAATTTCCTTTACACTGCCAATGCCCTCCTCCATCATCCCAGTTTCAGCAACCCATCTAGCAGAATCCAACACATACATTTTAGATTGTGGGTCAGTGGCAGTTTGTTTTGCTATTTTGTTTGCAAATGCATTTCCTTTCCCAATGTCGTCAGTCACCCTCTGGTGTGCTGTGCATTTCATTATTGCTAGTCGTTTAGGAAGAGCCAGTGCGGATAACAGTTGCACAATTAAGGGACCATGCTGAATCTTCGTACCATGAGACGTTAAAAATCCCCGTTCAGCCCATAATCTCCCAAAGTTGTGAGCTACTCCAAAGGTGTACTGACTATCAGTATAAACATTTACACTAAGTCCTTGGGATATCTCACGAGCCCTAGTCAAGGCTACTATCTGTGCAACCTGGGCAGAGTTGTGAGGAATTGTCCTGCTTTCGATAATGGTGTCTAAGGTGGTGATTGCATAGGCAGCAGTAGAAGTGCCATCAGGCAGCTTAAAACAAGAACTATCACAAAATAGCTCTCCATCAGTGGATTTGACATCTAGGCAATCATGGGATGTATCATTCATGCCATCCTCGTTTAGCCGAATTCAAAGCCGGATTCAAAGAACAGCATCTCTTAATTGTGAGGTGCAAATAGAATCAAATCCTACCTCGTGAGTCGGGCAAATGTGAGATGCTGAATTTGTGTTCTATTTAACAGAACGTCTACTGAGTGAGGTACCATCATGGTTAAGGAGTGACCTAAAACCATACCTTCACTTTTTTTCACTGAGGTTGCAGCAGCAGCAGCTGCTGCCCTTGGACATTTTGTAAAGTGCATGTAACAGGGTCTAACATGGAGGAAAAATAGCTGCATGGTCTGTTTGTTCCTTCATGTCCCTGTGTCAAAACAGCCAAAGCACATCCATTTCTTTCCTGCACAAATAGGATGAATTCCTAATTATATTTAGTGTGTCCAATACTGGCGCGGAACATAATGCCATTTTGAGCAGATCAAAAGCATCCTGACAATCCGTATCCCAAGGTAACAGTAAAGTTACATCCTTCCTTGTCAATGCCAACATTGGCTTAATCAAAAGTGAAACATTTGGAATCCATTGAATACAATATGAAGCCATTCCGATAAAAGCCCTAACCTCTTTCTGCTGATTTGGTACAGTCATGCCAGAGATGCTTTGTATGTGTTTAGGCACAAGGCACCTACCCTCCTTCGACAATATTGGAACTTTTTTAAAGATGCCTTATGGCCATGTTCAGCTAAACGCTTCACTAATAGAACAGTGCCCTCCTTGCAAGCGCTCTCTGAATCTGCAGCAATAAGCAGGTCATCAATGTACTGTATTAGTGTGCAAGTGGAAGGCAAATCAAGCATATCAAGTTGTTCTTTGAGGGCCGTGCTGTAAATGCTAGGACTCTGTGTACCCTTGCAGTATTCATGTGAAAGTGAAAGAGCGTCCACCAAGGGAGAATGCAAACAAATATCTGTCTGGGTGAATGGGTATGCTAAAAAATGTATTCTTACAGCCGACAACAGAAAAATGTGTAGCCGTAATCACAGTCAAAATGGTGGTGATGACAGGGACAATGTGAAAATGTGGTGCTACTACTTTGTTAATCGCGCGAAGATCAATAACAAAACAATAGGTTGATGCATTGTACCTTTCTTATAAACAGGCAAAACAGGACTATTGCATGTACTACCAGAAATCTCTTCATTAACTCCTTGATGCATTAAATCAGTAACAATACTTTTAAGAGCTTGTTGACTCTCAACAGAAACTTTATACTGTGGAAGGCGTGGTAACGTAATACCGGATTTTAACACTATGCAAACTGGTTGGACATCTAGTTTCCCTACGTCGTTGTCTTTTACTGCCCATAAATGCATAGGCACCTGATGTAATTCACACGGTAAAAGCAAAGCCATAAATTGTGAGGTGGAATTCAGCTGGGGTGAAATAGTCAGGTATACTCCTTCTGGCTAGCAGTAAAGTACTGCGTGCAATTTCTTCAACAAATTTAATCCCAGAAAATTCTCACCACAATTCGTAGTCAATAAAAATGGACATGAGTCAGTGAATGGACCCAAACCTATTGGCACCGGTCGAGAAACCGGACTCACTACTGGAGTACCAGAAAACCCTACTTACACATTGTTTTGCCCTGAAAGGGGAATATCTGGAACCTGAAGATGGTCCATGGAGCACTTCTGAGCTCCTGTGTCCACCAGAAATGTGTGCGCTCTATTCCTGACTTTCATTTCTACACAGGGTCCTTTCTGATCTACAGGGATAGAAGTAGTTTCCAGACCCTGCTTCGGCTGTCCTAGCGAAATAAAACATCGTCCGATGTGAAATCTTCTGTAAAATAGGTATGTGTAGCATTGTCAAAACTGTTCGCATTCCCAGTGTTTTGTTGTTGCCCCGCCCCTGATTACCCATATTATTATCATGTGGTTGGTTTTGAGCAAACTGATTCCTATTCGGTCCTTGCACACCATTGCGTGCTCTCAGTCTTTTACTGAGCGTACCATTCGCTCTCTGCTGGAGGATAGGACCCAGTTCCCTCCAGTGGCCCTCTTGCTTACAATAGGCACATTGCTTCATATTAACAGGCCGCATTTGTGGGATAAACTGTCCTCTCGGTTGCGTATTCCAAACCTGTGGTCCTCGTGCAATCTGCTGCAAAAGCACCCTAGTTTTTAAGTTCACCTTTTTCTTCTCAATCTTTCCCTTCTCATTCTTAACTGTTCTCATAATTCTGAGCGATATGGAGGACTTCAGATTGTGACTTAGCCTGCCAAGAACTCTCAGAGGCAGTAATCTGCGACTGAATGTCAGGCAATAACTCTCGCAAAAACTTGTCAACAGTCTCTTTCCTGGCTCTGTACTCAGATCTTGTCCACTGAAATTTGAAAATACCTGCTCAAACCTGTTACAATACTCGGTTGCTCCCTCTGTCTTCCCTTGCATGCATGCGGTTAATTTATCCCAAATAATTCTCTTTTCAGGCACTAGAGTCTTAAGTTTAGTCACAATGTTGTTTGGTAATATTAACATGTTCTGAGGAGGCTTTTCCCCAGCTTTTCTAGACCTATCAGCTAGTTCCAGTGTAGGCCATGTATCGCCTTTAGCAGGTTGATGATCTACAGTCCTAATCTGCTTCCATAAATCTGCCTGCAAAATCGCAGGGAATAATAAATTGATGTCACCTAAAGTGAAAACCGCTGAATTTAAAACAGATTAAATTTCTTTGTAGAATCCTGTACGATTCTTCTTAATGTCTAGGATAGACTGCTTAAGAGTATTTACTTCTTGCCGCGAGAATGGAATTTGAAGAAATTGCGAAATATTATGTGCAGGAATAGTCGTGCAACTGCTCCGTCAGCACCAGGTATCTCTACATTCGGCACAAGAGTCTGCTGAACCTCTCTCATGGGTAACTGTACAGTGAGAAACTCTGATAGCTTATTAAGGAGGAAAGCCAAATTGAGGGACAATGAGGTTGGCGCAGTGTCACCAGACAACGTGTGCTTCTAAATTACCATAATATCGGCAGGACAACACAATTTCTTTTTTTAAGCATTCATCCTGTAGATATTCTACCATAACTTGTAATACCTGTCTTTGGATAGGTGGAGAATATTGACGAAACTTGTCATGAATATCGATGGGCGAAATGGAGGCATCTGAGATGCATCTAAGAGCGTCTCTCTTGCATACACGCACTTCTTCACTAACAGTTTTTGGTGCAGGAAAACATCTTTTCTGCTCATACGATGTTTGTTGTGTACCTTTGTCCAATCTTATTTGATGCAGGCGATCTAGTTCTTGTTTAAGGAAAAATAATTTCAACACGTGTTCTCGTACTTTTGATGTGGTATCCCTAGCTCAAGACAAGAAATTCAAATCCTGCAATTCCTGTGGAGCAGCGGAGTCAGTTAGATCTCCCAAGATCTAAACTAGGTATAATCCCATTTGTTCTAGTAGTACCTTTTTTTCAGGGATACCCCCATGGTCTGCTAGAGAGCCCGAAGTGGCTGCTTCATCGCCCTCTTCTATATATGTTTCTGCCCATTTCTGAAACTCGTTCTTACGTGCAGGTGGTATCGTGCTATGTGTTACAATTCTATGATTGCTCTGGATATTTACAAGTGTGAAAAGTGGAGTAGTAGAATTAGTTGGTAGCGAAAATAGGAGTAAGTCATGTGCACTAGGTGGCAAAGGAAAATCATTAGAGTGTGAGGCTGGTATAGGTAATGGTGGATGTGCTCGTGTTTGTGGCGGCACATATGGAGGCGGTGCAGTAGGGGATGTTCGTCTTTCATTCAGTAACTTATTTATCAATTCATCAAATGCATGCAATTATTTTGAAGGGTATATTTTCTGTACATCTAATTGGAACACCCTATCCATACTCCTGATAGCTTCTTCTTGTTTCTGCTGGTCATGCGCTAATGCTTTCCCAGCTTGAGTAATGTGTCTATGTGCGTATTTGTCCCTGCTTTTGAGACGTTGGGTTGCTTCCTTCCGTCAATCCCTAACGGCGTCAAAGGCAGCAGGCCTTGCTTTTCTGCTCAGCAATATGGACTTTAGGTTCTGTATCCTAGCCATTTCAAAACTTTCCAATTCTGGCCATTGAAGTACTGCTTCATGTCTGGATTGACGATGCCAAATACTATTAAACAATAAAGCTCCTAAACTGAACTTCAAATACATGTCATATGCCGGCGACCCTTCGGGTGGCGCCGGTTGACTATGTTCCAAACCATTAGGTTGTCTTCTCTTGCAACAAAGCGTTGCTCAACAAGATGACAACTTAATGCAACCAGTCATGCTGAAAAAACATTTATTACCTGGCCAATATTCTGCACGCAGGATATTTTGGTGTCTAAAACAAATATCAAATACTGTCAATTTGAAACGGACTCCCCAGATTCAATTTCAAATACGGCCCATCAAATGGAATGAACCCCCATCATGGCTGGCGGTCTTCCGAAAAACAAAACTCAGTCGTTGCATATGGTTCAGAGCTCTTGCTCTGGTGACCTCTGGACGAAGCGTGGCGAACGGAGATCGTAAGTAGCAGTCTGCGAGGAAGCATGTCTCTAGGTGCAGGGGCCCCCCGATACTCACTGGTCTCAGTTTGTTAACTCCGTCCTCGCAAATCGCGATGGGTTGTCATTGGGAGATGCCCACGTTCCGGGCGCCACCTGTTAGTCCCAAATAATGAACTACTGCGAATAAATGAAGACACACCAGTCCCAAAACAAATATATACCAACATCACTTTAATGGACCCAGATTCATCCCTCTCTGTGTACAGCCACAGAGAAGATGAACCAAGGCACGGGGGAGCACACACATTTTATACATTTGCAAAACACTTAAAATTTGTTGCAGTCCATCGTGTTCTCGCAGTTCATGACCCGTGAAACATGGGTATTTTGCTATGGTAACACATACTGCAGTGCTCTGCATCATCCCTCAGACAATGTACTGTCTGGGAACAGAGCAGAGTGGGGTGTAGGAGTATATCTTGTTCCTAACACAAGGTAACATTCCTCGCGCTCCATTGTCTGTTATCTAAAAGGTCAGTCTGCATTTGGATTCGGTAGCTCAGGCTTTCAGAAATACACATGGCATGAATTGGGCTCCTTTTAGTCATCTAGTTGCACAATTAGCCTCAGGAGTTGGGAAGACAGGAAGGCACAGTAAACTACTGATTATCTACATTTGTGCCAGCTCTTCAGGGCCCTAAGCTAAAGACAAACGATGTGCTCAGCATTTCTCGCATTTCTGTGCAAAGACACTTTAGGAGCTTTCCAAGTTGTGAACCTTCATCGTATGTAGAGTGAAAACCCGAAAAGTGAGCAAAATGATCAAGTGTCATGATGCCCGCTCCCGGGGAGCCGGTTCAAGCCCTGCGTCCCCGAAAGCGGACATCCAGTCCCCAAGGAAGGACCCAGCAAGCCCAGGGCCCTTTGGACAGTGTCCTGGCGCCTATGGCGCCAGGCTCATAAAAGACATCAGTCCTGGCGCCATAGGCGCCAGGCTCATTATGGAAGTGCTTGGGTGCACTTACCTGATGCAGACCATGCTGCAGGATCCCGGCCTCCTTGAGGCCTGAAAGAAACTACTTTACCTGTGGGACTAATTTACCATCCGGGCGTGGTCGGGGAAGGATACATACCTGATTGGAGGAAGGATACATACCTGGAACTTCTTCCAAGGCTATTTAAACCCCACCCAAACAGCCACACGTGCTTCGCGTTGTTCTGCATCTAGCAGCTGGACGCTCACCGTGTCTGCTCCTGCATCCTGACTTCTGTCACGACTGCCAGCATCCTGGATCACCTGCAAAGGAAGAGAAGAAGAGAACAGAAAAATGAAAAGTCCTTACCTGCTAAATCCGCATCCCGGAGACATCTCGCCGACAATCCTGAAAAGGAAGACTTTTATTTAAAAGCTCATCGCGTCGATCGCTGCATCGCCGCATTCCACTCACCTTTACAGGGCGCCTCCATGTTCAGCAGCGATCATCCGGATTCGCAGTCACGCCCCAGCGCCTAGGGAGAAAAAGACCAGAACAAAAGGTGAGAGAGAGAAGGGAATAAGCAAAGCTAAATCTCCATGTTAAGACTTACCTGTTGATTCATTCCCTCTTCATTTCGGGTCCGCGCCGCATCCTGGCATTTCCGGACCCCAGCCCCTAAGGGGAAAAAGAGACATCAGCGTTAATGAGCAAATGAAAAGACATTACCAAAAAACGCTCATTAAAGACTTACCTGATTTCTACAAGGATTTCACCTCTCATCTCGGGTCGGTGCCTGTTCCCCGGCATTCCATACCCCGGCCCCTATGGGGAAAAAGACACTAGCATTAGTACATTAATGCATGGACAAAAGGGGAACCTCTTATCAAAAAACTTACCTGGAAGCCAAGCAAGTTTGGTTCTCACCAATCCGAAAATCCAGTGAAGTAACTGGATACCAACGCGCCCCTGCATCAGAAGCAGGATGGAGAGCTCGTCCTTCCAGACCCTAAGGTGAGACGCTACGAGGAATCACAGAAGGGTTTTGAGGAAGGTGAGAGGGGAAAGTGGGAGGCTGATTGCATTACCCCGCAGACAGTTAATCCCCTATTTTCGCCTACAGAAGGATACTTCTGCGAGCCAGACAAGCCAGATTTGGGGGCCCGGTCCAGTCCGTCTTCCGAACCCTGCGCATCACCTTAGAAGAGGTCACAGCAGCGCGAACCAGGCCAGAGCCTCCGTGGGAGTCAGGTGAGCATTACAGAACGCGAAGCCTTCCTACAAATTCCCACCCAGGCGCTATGGAAAGTTCTGAGACTGATCAGTTGGCCCAATTACTGGGGGAATTACGGGCCGAAGTACATGCCGCTCGTCAAGAGACTAATGCCCTCAGGAGGGAATTAATAATATCAAAGGAAAGAACTGATGATCTGGCCAGACAGCTTTTGCAAGGTCAAGCTGGGCAAACTCCTCTACCCGGTTCCGGAGGGAACCCTGGTCCTGTGGTTTCGAGTAACCCTGTGCAGATTAATCTACCTGGAAACATGCCGCTGGCCCCACCCGAACGCTTTGCTGGGGACCCCAAACGATTCGCCGTATTCATGAATCAGTGTCGTTTGCACTTCCTATGCAGACCTGGGGCCTTCCCTAATGATCAGACCAAGGTAGCCTTTGTATTGTCATATCTCAGCGGCTGCGCTGCCGATTGGTCAGTTCCACTGGTTACTCAAGATGACCCGATTCTCCGTGATTTTCAAAGGTTTCAAGCAAGCATGGAAAGGTTATTTGCTCGACACTCTCAGGGGCAGGCTCTGGATGACGAACTTCCATCCCTGCGACAGGGCAATCAGGACCTCGTATCCTATATTGCAACCTTTAATAGACTAATTGTGGAAACGGGATGACCAGAGGATAAAAGAGTCACGTTGTTTTATCAAGGCCTATGCGGAGAACTTAAAGATGTCTTGGCCCAAGTTGTAAATCCGCCCCAAGAATGCACAGAGTATATAGACTTAGTGGTCCAATTGGATCACAGACTTCAAAACAGAAAAGCAGATCGGTCCAGGTTTGAGACCCGGGTGTTGGTCAAGACCCATGCTAATCCCAAGGGAGTTGATGTCTCTGAGCCTATGCAAATTGGAGGGATTAAAGGACCCTTAACTCAAAAGGAACGTGAAAGGAGGCGGCAGTTAAAATTATGTCTTTATTGTGGGAATTCTGGACACTTTCTACGAGATTGCCCGGCAAAACCGCCCCGAAAGGCGGTAGGAGCCGCTGATAAAAACCATGAAGACTCTGTTTCGGGAAACGACTCCGCCCGACAAGTGTAGGGGTCCGCTTGCCGAGCTTGAAAACTAACTCTCAGACTTCGCATTTCATTGTGCCAATGGTTCTCGTAGATCCAGAACAGCCTAAGCGGTTGCATGCAATAAAGGCATACATCGATAGTGGGGCTATTGGAAACTATGTGGATCGTGAATTGGTCTCTAGGATTAACCTCCCTCTCTGTCCAAAAACCAGCAAAGATGTCATCACCACAGTCGATGGAACTGAAATTGCCTCTGGACCGGTAACACATTCCACTACTGAGGTGACTCTTATTGGTCCCGACGGCCATCGGGAGGGTGTTGTGTTTGATGTAATCAAGGCTCCACAGTTTCAGGTTATTCTTGGAATCCCTTGGTTAGAGACACATAATCCTCGAATTGATTGGCGAGCTAAGAGAATAACCTTCCCGGATTGTACACAAACCTGCTACCCAGAAAACCAGAAGATTAATCTAGCATCTGTAACCTCTGCCTCCATGCAACTACCTCCGGAATACCAAGACTTTCAGGACGTCTTCCAAAAGGAACAGGCCAACACGTTACCTCCTCACAGATAGTACGATTGCCAAATCGATCTGGTGCCTGGTGCACAACCCCCTTGTAGCAGGATTTATGCCCTTACCGAACCTGAGAATCTGCATTTGAGACAATATTTGGATCAATACCTAGCTAATGGTTTTATTCGCCCGTCAAAGTCCCCGGCATCCTCGGCTTTGTTCTTCATGCCCAAAAAAGAAGGCGACCTTAGAACTTGTATCGATTACCGCGCATTGAACCAGATAACGGTTAAAAACTGTTATCCTCTGCCTCTGATCCCTGAACTCCTTGACCAGGTGAAGGACGCTTGCATATACACCAAGTTAGATCTTCGGGGGGTTTATCATCTGGTACGAGTTAAAGAAGGCGACGAATGGAAAACTGCCTTCAGTACTAAATACGGATTATTCGAGTACCAGGTGATGCCTTTCGGATTGTGTAACGCGCTGGCTGCCTTCCAATACTTCATGAATGATGTCCTTCGGGAACTCATCGATGTTTGTCTTGTCGTATATATCGATGACATTCTGGTGTACTCCTCTTCGGAATCTGATCACAGAAAACACGTCAGGGCAGTACTTGAAAAACTGCGCCAACACAAACTATTTGCTAAATTGGAGAAATGTGTTTTCCATACCACAGAAGTCGAGTTTCTAGGTTTCATCCTGACACCCAAAGGAGTCCGAATCGACTCAAGAAAAGTGGATGCCATCCTCAAATGGCCATCACCTAGCTCTGTAAAAGGGGTTCAAAGCATGCTCGGCTTTGCCAATTTCTATCGCAGGTTTATCCCGGAATTTTCACGCGTGGTACAACCCATTACTGCACTCTTGAGGAAAAATAAACGTTTTGAATGGTCTGAAGAAGCCGAGCAGGCCTTTCAGGATTTAAAAGCTAAGTTTACCTCCGCACCTATATTGAAACACCCGCGTCCAGATCTCCCTTATGTCGTCGAGACTGACGCATCCAGCCTAGCCATGGGAGCTGTCCTGTCCCAAAGAGATCCCGAAACCAACCAACTGCATCCTGTAGCATTTTGGTCCAGAAAATTCTCGGCACCCGAGGTTAATTATGCAATCACGGACAAAGAACTGTTAGCCATTAAGTCCGCTTTTAAAGTCTGGCGGCATTATCTGCTTGGCGCTCGACATACCATCACAGTGATCACTGATCACCGGAATTTACAGTATTTGAAAACCGCCAAGGCCCAGTCATCACGGCAGCTCCGATGGGCTTTGTTTTTCGCTGAATTTGATTTGGTGATTACCTATCGACCTGGATGCAAGAATGGCAAAGCAGACGCCTTATCCCGAATTGGAATGGGAGAATCTGATACAAACTCAGAACCAGCACCAATAATTCCCGAACAGAGGATTCTAGGCATGACTTCGTTACAGACGCTTGAAGACATTCAAGCCAGAGTGAAACAACTCCTGGACCCTACAACCTTACAGGATTGGATACAAAAGGGATCAGACTTTACCATAGATAATGGTTTACTTATTTCCAAGGACGCTTATTCCTGCCACATAAGGAATTACACGAACTAGTTATTTCCGGTTATCATGATGCATTAATAGAGGGACACCCCGGTATTGCCAAGACAGGGGAAAAGGTGAAATGACAATTTTGGTGGCCCTCTTTGCGAAAAGATGTTAAATCGTTTGTGATGTCCTGTGGTGTTTGCGCCCAAAATAAAAGTCAAAAGAAAAGACCAGCCGGTCTCCTTCAACCTCTCGACATACCGCCAGCACCCTGGCACACCCTATCAATGGATTTTATTACGGACCTGCCTCCTTGTTTGGGGTACAATACTATTCTGGTAATTGTGTATTTGTTTTCCAAAATGGCCCACTTTATTCCTTTGAAAGGTTTACCTTCAGCTTCTGTCCTAGCCAAAGAATTCCTCGAAAATATTGTTCGGCTACATGGATTCCCATCTATACTAATCTCTGACTGGGGAAGCCAATTCATTTCCCACTTCTGGCCCAAATGTTGTCAAATGGCGCAGATTGACGTAAGATTATCGACCAGTCACCACCCTCAGACCGATGGTCAGACCGAGAGGACAAATCAGACCCTTGAGCAATACTTACGGTGTATGTTACAACAATCTGAAAGCAACTGGAAAGACATTATTTGGATAGCCGAATACGCATATAATAATTCGGTACACTCTGGAACTGGCCACAGTCCTTTTTATACTTTGTTTGGGCATCACCCTCGAACCTCAAACCTTGACTCACCTCGGAATGCCTGCAGTAGAACATCTGCATTCTACAATTACCCAAGCCTTCAAAGAGGCAACTACGCATTTACAACAAGCAAAGAGAAAATACAAGGCGAATGCTGATCTACATCGGAGTGAAGCACCTCCTTATCAGATTGGGGATCAAGTGTGGTTAGCTACCAGACATCTACCACTCAAAGGGCCTCAAACTTTTAACCCAAAATATCTGGGACCTTATTCTATTATGGCAATAATTAACCCAGTGGCTGTTAAACTTGATTTACCAGCTAGTATGCAAATTCACCCTGTTTTTCATGTGTCACTTCTGAAACCAGTGGTACCCGGAACCCGACTACTCAAACCTCCAGAACCTATTCTAATAGATGGGGAGCCCGAATTCGAAGTGAAGAACATTTTAGACTCAAAAATGTTTTCGGTCAAAACTGTTCTACCTAATTGATTGGAAGGGGTACAGACCTCAGGAGAGGTCGTGGGAACCCAGCGACCATGTGCATGCACCTCGATTAGTCAGGAAATTCCACCGACTCTTCCCAGACAAACCAAAACCCCCGGAGGGAACAACCTTGGGAGGGGCCTTGGGGGGGAGTGCTGTCATGATGCCCGCTCCCGGGGAGCCGGTTCAAGCCCTGCATCCCCGAAAGCGGACATCCAGTCCCCAAGGAAGGACCCAGCAACCCCATATAGGGGCCCTTTGGACAGTGTCCTGGCACACCACCTGTTAGTCCCAAATAATGAACTACTGCGAATAAATTAAGACACACCAGTCACAAAACAAATATATACCAACATCAATTTAATGGACCCAGATTCATCCCTCTCTGTGTACAGCCACAGAGAAGATGAACCAAGGCACGGGGGAGCACACACATTTTATACATTTGCAAAACACTTCAAATTTGTTGCAGTCCATCGTGTTCTCGCAGTTCATGACCCGTGAAACATGGGTATTTTGCTATGGTAACACATACTGCAGTGCTCTGCATCATCCCTCAGACAATGTACTGTCTGGGAACAGAGCAGAGTGGGGTGTAGGAGTATATCTTGTTCCTAACACAAGGTAACATTCCTCGCGCTCCATTGTCTGTTATTTCTTTACTAAAAGGTGAGTCTGCATTTGGATTCGGTAGCTCAGGCTTTCAGAAATACACATGGCATGAATTGGGCTCCTTTTAGTCATCTAGTTGCACAATTAGCCTCAGGAGTTGGGAAGACAGGAAGGCACAGTAAACTACTGATTATCTACATTTGTGCCAGCTCTTCAGGGCCCTAAGCTAAAGACAAACGATGTGCTCAGCATTTCTCGCATTTCTGTGCAAAGACACGTTAGGAGCTTTCCAAGTTGTGAACCTTCATCGTATGTAGAGTGAAAACCCGAAAAGTGAGCAAAATGATCAAGTGTCATGATGCCCGCTCCCGGGGAGCCGGTTCAAGCCCTGCGTCCCCGAAAGCGGACATCCAGTCCCCAAGGAAGGACCCAGCAACCCCATATAGGGGCCCTTTGGACAGTGTCCTGGCGCCTATGGCGCCAGGCTCATAAAAGACATCAGTCCTGGCGCCATAGGCGCCAGGCTCATTATGGAAGTGCTTGGGTGCACTTACCTGATGCAGACCATGCTGCAGGATCCCGGCCTCCTTGAGGCCTGAAAGGAACTGCTTTACCTGTGGGACTAATTTACCATCCGGGCAAGGTCGGGGAAGGATACATACCTGATTGGAGGAAGGATACATACCTGGAACTTCTTCCAAGGCTATTTAAACCCCACCCGAACAGCCACACGTGCTTCGCGTTGTTCTGCATCTAGCAGCTGGACGGTCACTGTGTCTGCTCCTGCATCCTGACTTCTATCACGCCTGCCAGCATCCTGGATCACCTGCAAAGGAAGAGAAGAAGAGAACAGAAGAAGGAAAAGTCCTTACCTGCTAAAACCGCATCCCGGAGACATCTCGCCGACAATCCTGAAAAGGAAGACTTTTATTTAAAAGCTCATCGCGTCGATCGCTGCAGCGCCGCATTCCATTCACCTTTACAGGGCACCTCCATGTTCAGCAGCGATCATCCGGATTCGCAGTCACGCCCCAGTGCCTAGGGAGAAAATGACCAGAACAAAAGGTGAGAGAGAGAAGGGAATAAGGAAAGCTAAATCTCCATGTTAAGACTTACCTGTTGATTCATTCCCTCTTCATTTCGGGTCCGCGCCGCATCCTGGCATTTCCGGACCCCGGCCCATAAGGGGAAAAAGAGACATCAGCGTTAATGAGCGAATGAAAAGACATTACCAAAAAACGCTCATTAAAGACTTACCTGATTTCTACAAGGATTTCACCTCTCATCTCGGGTCGGTGCCTGTTCCCCGCCATTCCGTACCCCGGCCCCTATGGGGAAAAAGACACTAGCATAAGTACATTAATGCATGGACACAAGGGGAACCTCTTATCAAAAAACTTACCTGGAAGCCAAGCAAGTTTGGTTCTCACCAATCCGAAAATCCAGTGAAGTAACTGGATACCAACGCGCCCCTTCATCAGAAGCAGGATGGAGAGCTCGTCCTTCCAGACCCTAAGGTGAGACGCTACGAGGAATCACAGAAGGGTTTCGAGGAGGGTGAGAGGGGAAAGTGGGAGGCTGATTGCATTACCCCGCAGACAGTTAATCCCCTATTTTCGCCTACAGAAGGATACTTCTGCGAGCCAGACAAGCCAGATTTGGGTGCCCGGTCCAGTCCATCTTCCGAACCCTGCACATCACCTTAGAAGAGGTCACAGCAGGGCGAACCAGGCCAGCGCCTCCGTGGGAGTCAGGTGAGCATTACACCAAGATGGAGTTCATATGGCACGATTGCGCGATTCAATGTGTGTGCTTAGGCCAACACAACATAATACAGAATGGATGTACTTTTACAAAATGGGCTGCTACATGTTGATTACCCACCTTGATATGAAGATCTTCAGTATAAGGAACCGACAGGACAGCCCCAGAGAATCCCTCTGTGTCCATCGATTTGCCTGACAAAAGGAACTCAACTTCCTTAATACAAGACATGGTAGCTCCTGTGTCAACCATGAATGAAAACGTTTGGTCACCTACCTGCACACCTCTTCTGGATCAGTGATAATGGACAGGACTGGACACATCAGAAATCCATGTGGGCTGACCTACTCCTGGTACAAATTAGCACCCAGGAGAGGGATAGGATTTCCCCCCGAAAACACTCACTCCAGTGTAGTGGGCAACTGTTCCTTGGGGTAAAGGATTCTTGTCCCATGTCTGAACTGATGCTTGTGCTGGCATGGTCAGTGGGATCCCAAAGGTCTGTGCAGCCACAGTTGCTGTGTTCTGTTAAACCCTTGTCTGCTGCAATTGCACAGAACCTGGGGCATATGGCAGGTTTGGTGCCTGCATCTTTTGAGCTCCCATGTTAAAGTACTGTGGCCGTTCACAACAATTCTGTGAGACGTGCCCCAACCTTCCACATGACCAACACTAAATCTCATAAAATCCTCCATAATTTCCTGTTGGCCCATTAAACCCATTCCTCCAAACCCGCCAAATGACCCACTTTCCCATGGAAATCCTCCTCTCCCCCTCAGAAACCCTCTAATTGGCCTTGGACCGGGAACATACCCATCCACCCAACCCTGTGTCTCATACCTGCTTCACTGTGTCCCTGTTGTCCTGGTTGCCCCTGCTGTCTCTCCATAGAATTTGTAATTACTGCCCCTTCTAAACAAATCTTTGCCAATTTCATTTGAACAAGCTTAGCCTCTGCTGTTTGTGCCTACTCTACATTCATCCTCTCTTTTTACTGTCTTCTCTTGCAAAAATACTCAATGTTTGCCTAAATTTCTGCCCAACTCTTGGCCTCCATCCCTACTGCTTTATCTAAATCGTGCTGGATTTCTTTCGGAAGTCTCTTCAGCATGTAGTACAAAATCGCCATGTTTTTGTGCAATGCTTTTCCAGTTTCTGCGCTCCACATCTCCTGAATTAACTGGATGTGTGCGGCAGGATCATCATCCAATTTCATTTTCTTATGTAAAATCAAATTTATATCAGGCGTGTCTGGATACACAATCTGCAAAATAAAAAGGGGGGTCCTGGGAGTCCCTCTGCCAGACATTAGTCCTGGTTACGAGAGACTTACCCAGAGTCTTTAGCTCACTATCTTTCACAGAGAAGAAATATCCCAAACATATCAGTCTTTGTCCTGCCCCGGGGCAGTCCAGCACCGAAATGCTAGGCAATTCTCCTCTGAACAAGAGTACCAACAGAAACCCCAGACACGTCTTTCGGTCTGGTTGGACCTCATCAGTAGGGTGGATCTTTGCCTCTCTAAGAATAGTGAGCAAGGGGTCCACGTCTGGATTCCCCTAGTAACTTAGGGTGAGACCCAAAGTTACTTAAATATGCAAATTAACAAGGGGGGTCCTGGGAGTCCCTCTGCCAAACATTAGTCCTGGTTATGAGAGACTTACCCAGAGTCTTTAGCTCACTATCTTTCACAGAGAAGAAATATCCCAAACATATCAGTCTTTGTCCTGCCCCAGGGCAGTCCAGCACCGAAATGCTAGGCAATTCTCCTCTGAACAAGAGTACCAACAGAAACCCCAGACGCGTCTTTCGGTCTGGTTGGACCTCATCAGTAGGGTGGATCTGTGCCTCTCTAAGAATAGTGAGCAAGGGGTCCACGTCTGGATTCCCCTAGTAACTTAGGGTGAGACCCAAAGTTACTTAAATATGCAAATTAACAAGGGGGTCCTGGGAGTCCCTCTGCCAGACATTAGTCCTGGTTACAAGAGACTTACCCAGAGTCTTTAGCTCACTATCTTTCACAGAGAAGAAATATCCCAAACATATCAGTCTTTGTCCTGCCCCGGGGCAGTCCAGCACCGAAATGCTAAGCAATTCTCCTCTGAACAAGAGTACCAACAGAAACCCCAGACACGTGTTTCGGTCTGGTTGGACCTCATCAGTAAGGTGGATCTGTGCCTCTCTAAGAATAGTGAGCAATAGTGAACTAGGGGAATCCAGATGTGGACGTCACATCTGGATTCCCCTAGTAATTTAGGGTGAGACCCAAAGTTACTTAAATATGCAAATTAACAAGGGGGGTCCTGGGAGTCCCTCTGCCAGACATTAGTCCTGGTTACGAGAGACTTACCCAGAGTCTTTTAGCTCACTATCTTTCACAGTGGCAGCAGTTAGCAACTCCTGAGGTATGTGTTTTGCTTGGATCTGACTATTATTAGTCATAAGAGAAACAGGAGCAGGAGGAAGCTTGTGGTTCATATTTTGTTCACAGACAAGTACCTTATACACCACAGGCCCCTCGGAAATATAAAATTACAAGGTACAACCTATTTTTACACCTGCTATTTAGAATGCATGTGTAACAACTTACCATGGAGAAAAGCATCCCATTGTATGGATTTGTGTTCGTTGTATTTGCAGTTTTGCTATTGTATCTTTCTACGTGCATGGAAATCTAATATGCATACATTCTAAATACTTATAATACTAGATGTAACATATAATGAACTCCATTGAATTCATATGGATTTGCAACACTATCCCAGTTTGCTGTCATCCCCCGTCATCAATATGGTGTGCGCAACATGAATCCCTCATAATAAAGGTGACCCTCCTTGACCTCTCCGACATTGGTACCTGTAATCTATTGCTTGCAGTCGTCCTTGCTGGTGGTGGTGGTGGCGGCGGTTGGGAGTGGGGCTATTACCCCTTCCTGATCCCAGATTCTTCAGGAAGGGGGGTGGTAGAATTATCCGGCTCCCACCCGTATTCCACTCCACCGCAAGCAAATAGTCACTCGCAACAAACCAAAATACACCAGGGATCTATTAAAACAAGTAACCTCCACAAGCACCAAGTCTCCCTCCCCTTGCTCCGAGAAGTAAAGAATCATAGAAAAGAAACTGGGGTATGGGGACTCGGACATCAATGTCATCAGTGTTGTTTGAGCATACACTAGTGTCCTATTTGAGAGATCCAATTCAATTCCAAATTATTTTCAAAGAGAATGCAAAGAGATGAGAGTGGTGACAAAGGATATATCAAACGGTACACATGAAGGAGTGATATATTATGAAAGATCCAGAAAACTGCAAGAGTTGTAGGGAAAACCACATGACGGTCGATGTTCTGTGCAAAGACAGCCAGCCAGCCTGAAGCACCTCTGTTCTGCCTTGGCAATCGAAGAGGGGGCAGCGCAAAAGCCAGCAACATTACACAAGTCTGACTTCACTAAAGAAATGCGGTAATGTGGCCAGTCGGAGCATACTGCCCAACGGCCCCCAATAAGAGTCCCTGGCAAAGAAATTTGGGCAGCGAGGAAGGTCTCTGATCATTGGGTGTAGGTGAAAGAAATGGTTATTAGCCAGAATGTGCAAAAATGCCACTTGGACCCACTGGAACAGGAAATTACTATCGTTATCATTTTGGTAGATGCTTGCTGGTGGCTACTTGGAGACTGGTAAAAGCAACACTATGCCCCTCTAGGGCAGAGCGTCAAGAGAGGATATCCCACTGTGCCAGGCCCAAGTGTTAGAGGTGGACATAGCAGAGTAGTTCAAGAAAGGGAGGGTACAGTTCCGACCCCTGCACAACTTTGTCACATTGGTTTGGGAGCCATACAGCGCCATCCGCATCAGCTTTTTCACAGCTCGCCAATGTCTGCGCTCTTGGCAGGCATACATTCCTCCCACATCTCTGTTGAGCATGAGTGAAGCTTGATCCATATATCCCCCTGGTGTGCTGGCATCTATGTTCTACACTATTCTTACTCCAGAATCCAGAGCTCTCAAAACAGCTGAGCAGCACTGTCGCTTTCTTGTGTATGTTCCATAAGGCTCACCCGTGGAAACACACAGTCCAAGAGACTGACCAGGCTCTAGCCACCATCTTTGCAGGAGCTGAGCCATTGTAGCAGGGGAGCATTTGTACGTTTGTGGCAGTTTTGGGAGAGGAAAAAGTGTGGACTGGTCTTGTTATTCAAATGCACCAATAGAATAATAATTTCTGTAATGCCACTCTATGGTGTGTGGCATGTAAGACTGATGGCATCAAGAAAGCCACCAATTACGTTTTTTAAAACCTTCAATATCTCCATTATTCTTGGATGGAGTTTAATTTCTATGTCCTCGTTTGAAAACTAATTTCAGGACTAAGAAGTGGCCACAGCAACAAATGCTCTGAAGTGAATGGTGTTTCAAAAATGTACTATTTATATTATGAAACCTTAATGGTACTTTTAATTGTATGTTGCACATGAAATAAACCCCATTGTAAGGGTGCAGAAGGAGAATGACACATGGGTGGCATTGTGATTGTTAAAGACTTTTGTTAGCCCAGTAAAAAAAAGAGAAACCTAACTTTTCCTACTTTTGAGGAGTTTCCCTGCATCAACTAAAACACTAAAGAGCCTGTTAAAATGTCCTTGTAAACAAAAGTCCACCATCCTGTGTCAAAATCTCTCATTCTGTCCCTTACATTTATAACTAAACTATAAGATTGTGTCAATGTTCTTGGTCCAGGGGAATGCCTCCCTTCTCCTGGACTGATGGGCGCAGATCTGGTTGTAAGTTTTTAACCAGGGTGAATGACTCCCTTCCCCTGGTCCCAATACTACACAAACAATTGCCAATCCTTTAACACTCTGTATCAGAAGGTTCACTGTTTCTCCACCACATGGGGAATGGCTCCCTTCCACTGGATCACTTGTTCCCAGCACAGTACTTGTCCTGCAAGGAGGAATGACTCCCTGGCCTCAAGGCTCCGTATTCAGTCCTCTCAGTTGTCAAGAGAATGACTCCCTCCTCTTGATGGTAGCTTTTCATCAACCTTGGGGAATTACTTCCTTCTCTCCAGGCTTCTTGGATTTTCCCTGTGGATGTAGCACTACCAGGAGAATGACTTCCTTCTCTCCAGGCTTCTTGGCTTTTCCCTGTGGATGTAGCACTACCAGGAGAATGACTCCCTTCTTCTGGTATCTTGGTTTCACAGTCACTTTACCCTCAGTGATACTCAGAGGGATTCCATTTCCATCAGGATGTGTCCTCAAGGTAGTCAAAATCTGCAACACAGTGCATACAGTTTCACAGTCACTTTACCCTCAGTGATACTCAGAGGGATTCCATTTCCATCAGGATGTGTCCTCAAGGAAGTCAAAATCTGCAACACAGTGCATACATCTTCTATTCTCAAGGTTCTGTGGTACAAATAATCAGTCATATTTCACGCAGCATAGAACTTCATTAGATGAAGCTGTCTCAAGACAGAGAGCTTTTAGATCTATCAAGGAGCCAAAACAATGCATGAGCTGCACCAAGAATTTGCTGCAAGTTTTGGAATATTTTGTTAGGCCAACACCAACCAGAATGTGGATGTTCACGTGACTGATGTTAATGTTCCAGAAGAAAAGGCACGTGTGCATATGAGTTGGTTCCACCTGCAAGCTTACACATTCTTCGCCGATACACCCTTTGAAAAAGGATAAACCCTCTTGTGATTTTGCTTTTGTAACTTTGTCCTGCGTTATGGAACTGGTGAATTTCCACTTTTCTCCTGCCAGGATGGTTGTCCAAAGTAATCCAGCAGTCCAATATAGAGCCTTTATATTTGAATTTATGTTGGAACTTGCTTCTGTGTGTATAATCACAGTATTGTTAAGTGATTTCAAAGAAATATGCCATGATGGGTTCATGGAGACATGATTACTGAATATCATGTCAAACAAATCATTTTCAATACTTGATTTTAGTTAGTTTCTCAATCATATTGTTCTCTTCAGCACCTTTGGGTTACAGATTTCCCTATAGTGTCTCTCAGCATCTGCCATTGTCAGAACCTTACCTTTCAGAAGGGCCAAACAGTCAATTCTACACAACTTGCACATTCTGACACATTCGCTTTTTATACTTCAGCAGACGTTGTGTACATTTTTGCATAGCATGCATGATGTTATACTATGTCATGAATGAGCAGCTTTTGAATTGATAAGCTCACTAATCCTCTGTGCATATGCAATGGCTGCCTCCTCGCTTCTAGTCTATCATAAAAGAAGCAGGCTCTGTACCTGCATGCTGATACTTTGGGATCTTGTACAGGGTAGCTCCTTCCTGCTCAGCTCTCACCAGCATCTTCATGTTCTGTCAGTGGTTTCTTTTGTACCTGGCCCGTAATCTATCAAGATTGCGTTTGTGTGTGCACTTCTTGTTAAAGGACAGATGCCACCTTGCATTATCACATTGATTTCATTCTTCTGCAGTTGTAGTTTTGAAGTATTCAGCAAGATGTTTATAATCATTGTCTTCGCACTCATTTCTAATTCTTACAGCTTTGTGTAGATTCTGAGTTTTGAGCTAAAGCCTCCTTTTGTTGGCATTGACACAGTCCCTGCAAATGAAAAATTATACTACTCAAGCAAGAACTT
The DNA here is from genome assembly GCF_040938575.1 of Ambystoma mexicanum. NCBI lineage: Eukaryota > Metazoa > Chordata > Amphibia > Caudata > Ambystomatidae > Ambystoma > Ambystoma mexicanum. The sequence goes on from NC_090929.1 coordinate 464,232,408, forward strand.
GTCCAGTGTTGGTTGTCCTTAAAGGGGTAGTTCGCTCAGAAATGTTACTGTCCTAAATGATCAGGAATGTGTTTTCATTCGTATATCGATCCATCTTTAAAGAAATATTCCTATGCACTTTACCTTAGTTTTCCTCACTTTTAACCAGCGAAAATGCCTGCCTGGGCACCGCCATCTTGTGGAAATCTTTTCCGTTGATCCATTGCCCTAAGTTCAAGTGCTCTTGGGGCACTAAATCATATCACCTATTTTAATTATGTTGGTGGTCAGCGTCACCAAATGCACCCTGTCATTACCAACGTCCTAACGTTATCGAATGCAGAACCCGAACATAAAAAGACACATTGCCCTAGATGGCGAGACATTTCGTTATTGTCACTAATAGGTTGAAAAATATATATATTTAGAATAAAACTCTGATAATCCGAATGGTATTAAGTACTTTTTTTGGTTAAAACACTGAAAAGAGGAGATTATGTCCACAAAAACAACTTACAATGCCAATTCCCTTAATCGATCGATTAATCACAATCTTTGTATAGTTTGCAGAAAGTGTTTTTCGATCGACTTCCATCGCGATACCTTATTGAGAAGGCAGGAGTGGTTTCGGTTCCAAATGTAACACTTTCACATCAACATGTTTCAATAACCTATAGGCTGCCATATTGCTCTTTGTAACTGAAATGGAAAAGGACAGATTGTTGTCGGGCGATCATCCCAGATAATTTGAATTAACTATGCGCTGTTCACTAGCATTGTCCAATTTCGATTGAAGAAGCCGTCGACAGGAATCGTCACTCCATGACATGCGCACATATAGATGATGTAACTGTAAAATCGAGAGTAAAAAAGTCAGTACACATTTTTATTTTACACAGTAAATAAATGTTAACTATGATTTCAAATTATAATTATTTATTTTTATTTATTATCATTTTCTTTTCGTTTTTCTTTCAGCGCACAAAGTCCAAAGTCATCTAGGCGCTAGTTACAGAAATTGCATAGTAAATTAGTGAAGTGCATGAGTACATGTATGGTTACACACACTGGGAAAGCCGCACCTCATGGTACGTAGAGCTACATCACGCATGCAGACAGGCATTTGAGTCAAAATAGGTGCGAGTACAAGACTGGCAAAGCCACATATGGTACGGGGGCTTCATCAGACATGCCTACAGGCATATGAGTCGAAATAGGTGTGGGTAGGTGAAATACAATATTAAGTATGCAGTTGTAGGTAATGCAGGTGCACGGGTTAAGCAGTACAAGGGGTGTCCAGTCATAGTTTTGAAAAAAAAGGATTGAATGCCCTTTTTTTCGAAACCTAAAGGACCGGAAAAAAAATTCAAATGCATGTTTATTTATTTATTTAGATATTTTTTCGTTTAGTATGCATAAAAAAGGTTTATTTAAAAAGAAAATGGGGGGGGGGGTTGGAGGTGAACCCCCATAAAAAAAAAAAGCATTTGAAACTTTTTTTTCCGGCACTTTTGGTGTCGAAAAAAAAAGGCATTCGATCCTTTGTATTTCGAACAAGTCACTTACAACCAGTACAAATATGTAGAGTCAAAAAAACAGGTGTATTGTAAATAGATCAAAATATAAAAGAGTCCATAATGGTATTGTAGCTATGCACCGCCGTATTGAACGAGCAGCGTTAATGTGAGTTTTTTGCTGCATTTGCATTTAGATTCAGACTCGAGAAGCGGGTCCCAGTGGATGTTCCGTGCTGACAGTTTCTGCATATAGGCAGACTACCAGCCAAAGCAATTTATTTTATAAGGCAGTAAGCTGTAGCTTTGCTGTTTAAGATTAGACACTTGGGTTTTCGCACGCTGGTGGTGATACGTAGTAGGATGGACTCCACATGTGGTACGCAGCACCAAAATCTCTGAGATCGGTCACTATGGTTACCTTGGGGTTTTTTGAGACTAGGTGGCTTCACGAGAGACCTCTGCTTGCTAAGGCTGGACATCGATTTCTTTTCTTGTGCCAGTATAGACACCTATCTATCTTTTCAGTCTGAGATAGTTGTGTACCAATGCTGTTTGAACCTCACGTAAATGGTCCCATCCCCCCCTTTTCTCCATTATAGTGACTACACTATCCTGCCTAGATAGAGGTGGAGGCTGATGACAGCTATTAACAGTGGCCCGTATTTCTGAAGTGGAGTCGCACCAAGGGATTTGCCCCTCTCTTTTGAGTCTACTTTCAGATTAATGCCAGGCAGGTGAGCCAATGGTTTGCCACCACTAATGTATATCCATTTACTGACCAGTTCTGTCTTTCTGTATCTGTTGATTTTCTCGAGCACTGATTTTCTCGAGCACTGTTTTTTAGCTCATCAGAAAAACACTAATTGAGGTTTTTCGTGTATTAATTACAGGTCAAGAGCTACTTGGTAGCCCACCACACCTTGAGTAACTGACATTGTGAGCCCCCACGAGCACCACGAAAGGTAAAGGAAACCCGATGTGTGGTCCTCTTACTCACCCTTTGGGAATATGACAAAGTTATTTAGCTACAGATCGAGCACCTGATTTGTCCCTCCTTTTTCTTTTAAACCTACAGGCGTACACCACAGTTTTCTTCCTATGAAGCAGTTGACTTTTTAATTGGGATTTTCGTGATTATGACAATTCTCCTGATGAATGTTCTCTGAGTTGCTCCCTAAGAACAGAAACATGTCGAGACAATTCCCTGGATTGATACAGGGAAATAACAACTTGTGTTATCTAATGGTGATTAGAAACTGATACATCATCAGCTGTTTGTTGAATGTATTTGGCACTTTATGTTTACCGACCATTCGATTGTTATTGACGAAATCCTATGTTTTTTATGAGATGATTTTGTAAAATCCTTTTGTAATTCATTTTAGGAACTTGTGTTGATTGTTATTAACTGTGTGATTTAGTGATATTTTTATGTGTATTAAATAAAAGTTTAGATACAGGTTTTTTAGGAACCTACCCTGTTGTGCAACCTGGTTTTTGAACTCTGTCTCATTTATATTTTGATATTTTCCCCTTCCCGGGCAAAGACAGAGTAGACACTTGGTCCACCTAGTGGTGGAATAGTGACTTCCGGGATTCCTTCCGTATTACGAGTATTGTAAATAGATTACATGCACAGTGCTAGTAGCCATCTGTGGAGAGGAAGGGGCTAACCTGGTCAGAACAGAAGGTGGTAAAATACCAAGAGACAGTGGAGGAGGTGACACTTACTTGCGCGCTAGATACAGTCTTGCTCTGAAGCCGTTGGAAAGTTTTTTCTGGCTTCATGGATCAGAGAGAGCTCCCAGATGGAGGCACACAGCCCTTAGACAAATGTGGCGGGCCGGCATGCAGGGGGTTTGGGACATAAATGGGAACAGTGGTGCAATGAGTCAACAAGCATAAGCTGGAAAGCCTCATCCTGTATGACTGGGGCTACATCGGCAGAGCCGGTGAAGGCTAATAATGACCGTAGGAAATATTGCTCTGGGCACGAATAAACTCTGGGAGCTGTGCTTTCAAGACGTGGTAGGAAACACAGGTCTTGGGTGGTGAAGGGGCAAGCAGCAAGTTCAGTTAACACATACAATGCCGATTATTTGCATCAAATTGAACATTCATCCGTGACATGGTTTATCATATAGCATACAGCATCCTTCCCATCCTCAATTGCATAATGACTTACATTGTGCTTTGAGCATCCATTCTCTGTAACAGGAGACACATGCTTCAAAATAGTTTTCAGAAATATACTAAACTTTGCTGTGTCTGCTTTTAATATAGTGAATCTTATCAATTCTTTGTGGATATTTGCAACATTGTGTCCTTGAAGTTGCTAGTAAGGTGGATTCAAGGCCAAAATAACAATGAGACCCTTCATGCAGTATTTAAAGCGAGTTTCGTTTATGCGGGTATGCATACCACAAAAATGAAAAAAATTCTTGGGAAGCTGTGTGCTGAAACCCTTTGAAATCTTTCCAGTATTCCACATACACAAATATTTACTATACTTTTAACTGTAAAAACATGCCTGGTGACACAACATTTACAGATTGTTTCACAGATGCGCCGAGTCCAGGTGCAGACAGGAGACAGTGGACCTGGAAGTGGGCACACAGGGTGTGAAAGTTTGGGCAGATGTGCTATTTCACGCCAGGATGCATGCAATGTTGCACCCAGGGCCACACGTGCAATGAGCAAGTTGAAAAATAGTATATTACATCACTATAATTAAAGCAGGTCTAGTGTGAGTTCAGTTTTAAATTGCTTACTTGGCTTATGTGTGCATCCATTACAGCAATCAACTTAATTTCTGCATAGATTTGACTTTCATTTAATGAGTATTTGGAATGCACCTATACACCAAATGGTGGTGCCAAAAACAAAATGGGTAGGTAAACAAGTGGAATAACTAAACAATAGCAATACATAAAAACCAACTGTACTACTAGGCCCTGTCACATTCGTATTGTGCAAGTAACGTTAGCAATGAAGGAGAGAGGGAAGGGGGTGGGTGGAGAGTGGTGGACTAATGTATGGGCAAGTGCTGGTAGGAGACCAGTATGGTAAGTGCCATGGTGTGCCATGGGAGGAGGCTACTGGCTAAGTGCTTGTGCGGAGGTGTCTCAAGGAGTGGATGCCCAGCCTCCCTGAAGTAATGCAGGGGGACCAGAGGCAAGTGTTTATTGATGGTAGTGGATGCTGGTGTTGACTGGGCAGAGGGCTTGGTAACCTGTAAGATTCATGAAGGACCAGGCCGCTAGTCACAGCTCCTGTGGGCGACCAAGAGCCAGTGGAGGGATTTTATAGCGGTAAAGATGCAGTCCGTGGGCTTCAGGACAAGGATACGTCTTGCAGTCCTATTCTGCAATAGTTGACGGGGGCAAAGGGAGGAAAGAGCAAGAGTGTGGAAGAGGCTCTTGCACTAGTCCACCCTGGAAAGGGCCAGAGCACCGAAGACATTGACCTTCGGGGGGAAGATAAGGAAAGGGAAAATGCATTGAAGGAGGCAAAGTTAAAATGATGTCTTCTTGGAAATGTCCAAGATGTCAGGGTGAATGAGAGAGAGAGGAGTCTTAGATCACTGAAAGACTTTTGGCCTCACTAGATTGTGATGGTAGAGTGCCCAAGAAGGGCGGACAGAGTACAGGAGGAAAACATGGTGCAGGGTGCCCAATCAGAAGGATCTCTGTTTTACTGACATCGAGACACAGATCATTGGCTGCACATTAAGCATACATAGCGGTAATACAATCTGGAAAGAGAGAGGTGGAAGAAGAGGTATTAGAGAGAAGCTTGCAGGAAAGCTGTGTGTCATCAGCAGAGCACTGGAAATGAGCACAGACGGAGGGCGTCAGTTTACACATAAACCTTTGTTCTGTTTCAATCAACAGCATTTTAGCAAGTTTCCTATTTGCCAGCGAAAGTAGACTCTGTATTTGCACCACCATCGATATTTGTATTAATATTTTAGGGGCTTGCAGGGAATGCACTGGTCCATGAATGAACACTCATGTCCACTTTGAGCCTGTGCCATCTGCACGGTCCAAGTGAGACACCCTGCATCAAGGACAAAGGATGTAGCCCACAGTACAGGTATGGCAGGGTTGCACAGGGCAGTGTACATGTACACAGGAAAGGGGAACAGGCCATTGCAATAGTCCAACACGAAACCGCCAGTACCATGGAGACAGTGAGCTGCAGGGTGGTGGAGAGGCAAGGAAGCATGCCCGTGAGGAGGAGCAGCTTGCCGGGTGACCTCACATAGCCATCAATCATGTGACGACATAGGCCGAGTGTTGGGTGGAACTACACTACAGGCTATATGCAAACATGTCAGTGAGCTTGTACATGAACAGGAGAGGCTGCAGCGTGACTAGCATGTAAGTAGGGTGCATGTGTGGTGATGAGGACTGCCCACGTGTGCAGCACATGGCCTGCAAGCAGACTGAATGATGACAAGCACGCACCAGTCAAGCATTGCATGTGTCACACATGGCACTCATTAATACATAGCCTGAACTGGCAGTCAATCACAACACATCACACAAGCAAAACACACATGGGCTGGACACACACATCAAGACTCACCGGACATTGCGTCATAATCCAGCATCTCTCCCACTCCCAGGATAAGTCCCTGATCGATGAACTCTGCAGTGATTTCCTCGTGCGGAGTGGGTTCATCCTCCTCTGGTGGCAGCCAGATGGCTGGGTATGGTGGGGCACGTGGCCAGGGAGGCCAAGGTGGACGCGGAGGGTGACGTGGCCAGGGTGTTCCGCAGGGGCAAGATGTCCAGCCACATGCTGGGACAGCCATGACACACCCCTTACACAAGCGGCTCAGGGAGATGCGCACATCTGACCCCACAGCCAGTGTCATCTGCTGGCACGGGCCACCAGGTGGTGGAAGCTGCAGGTGCATCTGTGGCAACCACCACTCATGCTTGGGGTCAGCCAGCGCAGGCTGCCTTGGCACAGAACTCCCAGGCAGATTTTCATGTCAGAAAGGCCAAGCCACATGTGTCCAAGGTTGCTGTGACCAAGGCACATGTATCTGGGACAGTGTTGACATTTGCTGCCCCAAGCAGCCAGGTGGTGGGAGCTGCAGGGGCAGATGCAGCCAACACCACCCCGGCTGTGAGTCTGCCAGCCAGGACTGTGTCGGTCACAGCCCTTGGCACGGAGGCAGTTGTGCCGCTGGGTCCTGGCAACAGCACCCAGCAGCCAATTACTCAATCCAGGCCTTCCGTCCTCATGCCAAGAACTACTCCCATTGGCCAGTCCACCATCGCCACTGCCCCTACTGGCAAGAGCGGCATTAGCCACTCAGGGTCCGCACAACTGGCCAAGAGGAGGAAGAGTGCTTCTGCGCAAGAGGCTGGGACCCCAGACTTGGCCCCGGCCTGTGGCACGTCAAGGAAGAAGCCTTTCAATAAGCAGGCAACGCCCGCGCGCGTCACGTCACATGGGCGCTTACGTGCAAAGGCCCTTTTCTTGATCGTCATGCTAATGCGCTGTTTTTTCACGTGCAGAGTCACTCTGCATCAAGCTGGCCATGCGACAACACACGGAAGACCAAGCTCCTGCCCAGAAGGCCATTTACCTGCCCCCCAAAGCCCTGAGCAGCCTCCTATGAGCCATCTGCTGCTGCCAGCCTGCCTGTTGCCAACATGCCCTGCAATGTGATGCCTGCACAGAAGACATTGCCAGAGGTCCTGTTGCTGTGACCACCTGTGCTGGAACAGAAGACTCCCGACTGCTGTTCCATCGCTCCACAGCCAAGCCCAGCCCAGCCCAGCCCCAGGATCCAGTTGCCCACCCACACCTGCCTCAGGGATTGCCATGTCAGAACGAGCAACATCTGGGGCTAGTGGCAACTCCCAGCCAGAGAGGCAGAGGGCTGCAAGCTTCACTGCCAATGAAGTTGGCATCCTGGTGGAGCAAGTCCTGGGGCATTATGATGCCCTCTTCTCGACAACGCACCTCGACAAGAAAGGACGGAGGAGGATCTGGTCGGACATTGTGGATGGCATCAACATGGAGGGGGTGGCATCCCGCGATTACAAGCATGTCCTGAAGCGCTGGGAGGACTTCAGGTCCAGGACCCACAGCAAGGCCCGGCGCCTCGTTGCAGCTCGTGGAGAAGTGGGGCGCCGGGACAAGTTGGCCAACATCCAGATGCGGGTCCTGGAGCACATACGCTCAGCACTTAAACACCAGGTCCTCGAGTTGCAGACCCTCCTGGAGTCGAGTGGCAAGTGTCCATGTGTTCTTGTCCAGCGTACTGCATCTTGAGGTGTGGCAGGAGTGGGCACCTTAGCCATATGTCTGGCATGCCCCATGTATGGATGTCTGTGTGCAGGGACGTGATGGTGCGGCATGTGAGTCCAGTCAAGCGTGTTCCACATCAATGGTGTCTTGCGTTGCAAGGCATGAGGTGCACCAACATGTGGCGACGCACACATGTTTGCATGCCTGTGTCTGTACTTGGCCAAGTTTGGGGTTTGAGACATGGATGCTTATGTCACCTTCATGGACGTTCATGGTGTACATGTGCGGGTGTCTGAGTGGTGAGTGTGTGACTGGGAAATGCCATGGATGCATGACACATGCCCATCTACATGCCTGATTGACTGATGCGGCACAGTTGCCAATGTGTGCTCTGTGACGGGAGGTAGACATGGCTAGATGCATGACTGTCCGGTGGTGTGTGTGCATGTGATCGGCATGTCTCATGATGTATGTGATGTTTAGCCCCCCTCCTGATGTTCCAACAGTGCCTTGGACATAGATGCAAATGTCTGTTGCACGTGCCAGGCTTGTTTGTGCATTTGTGTTGGCTGCACTGACCCGTGTGTTGTGGAGGGTGATGATGGTAGTGACGTTTGACAGTGCCACTCATGTGCTATTGCTTTGTGTCTGGCAGACTATTGTCCAGTACCCTGATGCTTGTGTTCAATCTCTCCCTACCTACATCAGCGATTGAGGTAGAGGACGGAGACGGCGCTGTGGAGGGATGGACCAGTTTGGGGATTTGCTCTTTTTTTAGATTTCATGTTTTTTTGGATTTTGCATTTCATTTCAGTTTACATTCATTTATTTTTCATTGTCATGTTTGTTTTTCGTTTGGTCAATTTCAGTTTTTTTAATACATTTTCATGCAGTCATATATTTGTGAGGTCTGCTCTCATTTGTTTGGTGCATGTGTCAGTCGTCATTGTCTCAGTCATGTGTCACTGCTGACTTGCCATGTTGGCCATGCCTTTGGGTGCATGCATGTGTGCTTCTGTGAATGACATGCCATGGGGCCTGTACTGGGTAGTGGGGACAATGGATGGGTGGGGAGTTGCACTGTGGGTGTGCAGCGTGGGGTGGCATTTGGGTGGACATTTGCTACATGAATGTATGTTGTGACAATGTGTTGGTTGGGGGGTCATGAATCAGGGCCTGCTTGCAGGTGCCCGTCACTGTATTGTATGATTTGACCATATCCAAACGGTTGCATGTACAAAAAGCCCTAAAAATGCTACCACCAAAAGTTCAAACCTTTGGTGTTAGCATTGTAGGTAAGTATTAACAACAACAAAAAAGACTGCAGGGGTGTACCCCGCAATACCCTGCTCACTATACTTAGTTTAGTTTATTTGTAAAGCGCAGCCAGGCCCATGGGCAACCGGGTGCATAATCTTAGATACAGGTTACTATAAAAAGTATACACAGAATCCAAATTTACAAGTTATAAACAGAATACAAATTTACAGGTTATAATACAAGTACGGTATAGCGTATATACACAAATGAGATATATTAAAAGTCGGAAGCAAATCTTAAATGAAGGAACTTCATAAGTTCTGAGTGAACAGCCAAGATTTGGCATTATTCTTGAAAGTTAGGAACAAAGGTTCAGTTCTGATGGAGGTCGGCAGTGTGTTCCAGAGTTTGGAAGCTAGGACAGGGAAGTTTAAATCTGGGCAGGGTTAGGCTGTGAGTTTGGGCTGATCTGGTGGGTCGGAAGGTGGTGTGGAGTGTAAGACGAGAGCAGCGGTAAGATGGGGCATTGTTGTCTCGGCATTTATGAGTTAAGGCTAGTGTTTTCAAGGCAATTCTTTGTTTTACCGGGAGCCAACGCAAGTCAGATCTGACATTGCAGATACGAGACCGTCTGGGGAAATTGAGAGCTGCCCTTATGGCATTATTTTGGATAGTTTGCAGTTTATTGACGTTAGACTGACTGGTCCCTAAGTAGAGGGCACTACAGTAGTCGATTTTGGACATATTGAGTGCTCTTGCAAGGGTAATGCAGTTATGAGGGTTCAGAAAGGGTCTGCAGGCGGTGATAAGTTTGCATGTATAGGCCGATGCCGACCTTACTGCATTTGTTTGTCTGTTCAGGGAGAGGGTAGAGTCCAGTTAGACGCTTAAAGTTTTAGTGTCTTTAGAGACCTTGATGACATTACTGTCAATGGTGAAGGACTTGTAGGCTTGGTCTAGTTTGTTGAGATGTTGAGGCTATCCTAGTAGTAAGAGCTCAGTCTTTTCGTCGTTAAGGCAAAGTTCGTGTTGCACCATTCAGGCCTGAATGACCAGGTAGACATCATTAAAGGATTTGGTATCGGCTGTGTAATCACCAGTGATTGGAATGAGTATCTGGGTGTCATCTCCGTAGTTGGTGTAGGAGACACCCAGATAATCGTGCACATCGAAGAGGGGTTTGGTGAATACGTTGTAAAGTGTGGGTGATACACCAAAGTGAATGGGAGAGGGGTCTGCCGATGCTGTAGGTGAGATGACCCGCATGGATCTGTTGCTAAGGAAGGAGTGGATCCAGGCATTGGCAGAGTCAGAGAAGTGGGCCATTGATTTAAGATGTTGGTAGAGTATTTGGTGCTTAACCAAATCGAATGCCGCAGAGAGGTCAAGGAGAAGGAGTAGCGCTAACTTCCCGTTGTCTTTTAGTGTCTCCATCTGAGTTTTCAGATCAATCAGAGCTGTTTCGGTGCCATGTTTGGGGCGTAAGCCTGATTGTCTTAGTCCCAGGAGATTGTTGGATTAAAGGTAGTCTTGGATCTGCAGGTATGCTGCACGATCTAGGATCTTGAGCAGGAACAGGACCGTAGTAATCGGTCTAAAGTTGGTCGGTATGCTAGGGTCAAGGGATGGTTTTTTAAGTAGAGGGATCACCCAGGCATCCTTGAGGTTGTCAGGGACTATACCCGTTTTGAAGGAGGCATTTATGAAGGCTTTGATGAAAGGGTTTAGGTCATGAGAGGCTTCCTTGATGATAGGTGCCGGGCAAGGGTCACCTTGGCAGTTAGACGGCTTGAGGTTGTTTATGATTCCTTCTACTTCAAGGGTAGTGAGAGGGGAGAAGGCGAACGGTTTATAAGTTGGGTTGGCTCGGCGGGTACTAGATATGGGAGGTGTCAGGGGTTGGTCTGACTGTAGGGACTTTTTTCTGTCTCTAATTTTGGTTTGGAGGGTGGCAATTTTGCCCAGGAGTGCTGTCTGTACATTCATACACCAATTGCTATCTTTAGTGCAGGAGTCAGGGGGGGCTGTGGGTGTCTTGAGTTCCTTGAGAATTTTGAATAATTCCTTGGTATTTTATTGTGCTGACACGATGCAGTTATTGTAGGAATCTTTTTTAGCCTGGAGTATAGCTTCTTTATAGTTAAGAGTGGCTAAGAGGAGACTGTCCTTGTGGGTGTCAGAAGGGTGACTTTTCCAATGTGACTCTGCACTGCCTTTCTCTTTGCATAACACTCTGAGCTGTGGTGTGAACCACGAGTTGAGGTGCGCGTGTTGTTTAGGTCTCCTAAGCTTGAGCGGGGCGATGGAGTTTATGGCTGCAAGCACTGACTGGTTATAGATGTCGGCTAAGATAGTAGGGTCCGAGCAACGGTCAGGGGCGTTATTAGGGTAGGAAGGATGGGGGGGGAGTAACTTTTCAGAGGTTATGTTCTTTTTATTTCTAGTAAGGGTGGCTGGAGCGACGGGAGGCATAGGTAGAAGGGCTGTTTCAATGCTGAAGGTGATGATATGGTGATCAGACCAGACGCAAGGGGCGTTCAAGAGCAAGCAGATGTTGCAATTAGTGTCGCTGAGCCAATCTAAGCACCGCCCTTTAATGTCGGTAGGTTCTTGTGTATGGTGTGGGAATACTAGATCTGTTAGGGTGTTGGCAAAGTCGAGGGCCGTGGGGTCATTGGGGTCTTGGTAACCTAGATTGAGGTCTCCAAGGATGATGGTTTGAGAGTTTGTTTTCGCTTTTTCAAGTACTAATGCAGTGATGTCATCCACAAAGGATGTGGGGGGACCAGGGGGTCTGTATATTAAGTGGATGGTGGCCGTTTGGTTGGCCGATAGTGGGAGTTTGACAGAGAGTAGCTCTGCAGATTCCAGATTGGTGCTTGGTAGGGTTCTGAGTCCTAGTGAGTTTTTATGGATGAATGCAATTCCGCCGCCTCTGGAGGTGCAGTCGCACCTGGTAATGGAGTAATCCGGGGGGATAGCCCGAGAGCGTGCCGGGCCAGAGGCAGGGTGCAACCAGGTGTCAGAGATGGCAATAAGGTCAAGCTCCTGAGTCTTGATGAGATCAGCAATGTCCAGTGCGTGAGCTGCTAAGGACCTTGCGTTGACCAAAGCTGCCTTGATCAAACCGGCGTTGCTTGGTGAAGCAAGGTTTGTCTGGTGGCACTGAGGAATAGGTGAGATGGAGGTTTGGGGGGACAGGCTAGGCGTCGGGGTTTTCAAGTGTGCGCTAGGGTACATGGGGTGACCCTTCTTACCCATGAGTCTCGAACCTAGTCTTTTGTTTCTTAGGAAGGTAGCGCAAGGTTGGTTAGGTGTAGGTTTTTTTGCAAAGTGGTCAAGCCATAAGGCAGGAGCATTAAGGTAGATTTTAGGATGCTGAGGCACAGTGCTTGGGTAGGTGTCAGCAGGTATGTAGGTAGGGGCCATGGTTCCGGTGCACAGAGTGCTAGGTGCGGCTGCACTGGCTGACGATAAATGGAACGCACAAGTAGATGCCCACAGTAAGAGGGGTACTCTTAATAAAGAGAGCAAAAGCCTTTGGGCGGACGGGCGTGGTAACATGATACCAGAGTTAAGCTAAAAGGTGGGGCACCAGGCCGGTGTAAAGGTCACTGGCTAAGATTGCAGGTGCAACTAGGCTAAGCAGCGCAAGGCTCACAGGCTAAATTCAATTGTAGGTGCAGGGCACATCAGGCTGAGTCTGAGTTCAGTTGTAGGGCACAACAGGCTAGGCAGTGTAGGGCACATCAAGCTAAGCAATGCAAAGTACACAGAGGCTAAGTTCAAATGTAGGGAACATCAGGCTAAGCAATGCAAAGTACACAGAGGCTAAGTTCAATTGTAGGGCACATCAGGCTAAGCAATTCAAAGTACTCCGAGGCTAAGTTCAATTGTGGGGCACATCAGGCTAAGCAATGCAAAGTACACAGAGGCTAAGTTCAATTGTAGGGCACATCAGGCTAAGCAATGCAAAGTACTCAGAGGCTAAGTTCAATTGTGGGGCACATCAGGCTAAGCAATGCAAGGCACAACAAGCTAAACAAAGCATGGTACACATAAGCGGTATGGGTAATTCTGTGCTGTGCTAGACAGATGAGGTTAGTCCTTAAGTCTTTGAGGGATGCAGGTGGTGGGCTGGAGTGCAGCAGAAACAGCCTCGGTAATGCACCGGAATACCGAAATATAAGTGACAAGCAAAGCGCGAGATCACAAAGTTAATAATGTGCAATGGGCTGAAGCAGGGTAGAGGGGGTTACCTTGCGCAGGAAGGTTGCCAGGCACCGCTGGTTAGGTAGGCAGGAAGGGACACTGGAGATCATAGTAAGCTGTAGCAAAATGGGCATGGGGACGTCGCCTAACGCCGGTTGCGCTCGGTCAGCTCAGTCAGAGCCGATGCCTTCTTTCCTCACCTTACTTCCAAAGAGTATACTTTAGAGTATAGTGAGCGGGGGTTGTGGCGGAAACCCCTGCAGGCCCTGTAACAAAAAAACAAAAAAATGGCGCTGCAGGGACTCAGCGTGAAGAAAAAGCTAAGTAGGGTTTGTGTATGTTGGGGGCGTGGGTGGAGGTGTGTTGAGGGTGTGGTTGGGGGGTGTGTTGTGGGTGTGGGTGGGGTGAGGATATGTAGGGGTTTCAACGTGTGTTCGCATGGGAAATGTTCAAACGTTTAGTGGTTCGCAGATTTCTCATGCAAACTTTCCGGCTGTGGTAAAATCAGCCGCGGTCGGATCACATAGATCTGTCCGTCACTGGTGGGGGCATGAGCCAGGTCCTGCTTGCAGGTGCCCGTCACTGGTGGGGGGCATGAGTCGGGGCTTGCTTGCAGGTGCCCGTCACTGGGGGGGCATGAGTCGGGCCTGCTTTCAGGTGCCCGTCACTGGTGGGGGGCAGGAGTCGGGGCCTGCAATGCGGTGTGTGGTGCCTTGTGGGCTGCCTGCGGCCATGGTGATGGCTGATGGGGGGGTCCTTTGTGGTGTGGGCTGCCTGCGGCCATGGTAATGGGTTATGGAGGGGTCCCTTGTGGTGTGGGCTGCCTGCGGCCATGGTGACGGCTGATGGGGGTCCCTTGTGGTGTGGGCTGCCTGCGGCCATGGTGACGGGTGATGGGGGTCTCTTGTGGTGTGGGCTGCCTGCGGCCATGGTGATGGGTGATGGGGGGTCCCTTATGGTGTGGGCTGCCTGTGGCCATGGTGATGGGTGATGGGGGGTCCCTTGTGGTGTGGGCTGTCTGCGGCCACGGTGATGGCTGATGGGGGGTCCCTTGTGGTGTGGGCTGTCTGCGGCCACGGTGATGGCTGATGGGGGGTCCCTTGTGGTGTGGGCTGACTGCGGACACGGTGATGGCTGATGGGGGGGTCCCATGTGGTGTGGGCTGCCTGCGGTCATTGTGATGGGTGATGGGGGTCCCCTGTGGTGTGGGCTGCTTGCGGCCATGGTGACGGGTGATGGGGGTCCCTTGTGGTGTGGGCTGCCTGCGGCCATGGTCACGGCTGATGGGAGGGTCCCTTGTGGTGTGGGCTGCCTGCGGCCATGGTGACAGGGGGGATCCCTTGTGGTGTGGGCTGCCTGCTGCCATGGTGACAGGTGATGGGGGGGGTCCCTTGTGGTGTGGGCTGCGTGCGGGCATGGTGACGGGTGATGGGGGTCCCTTGAGGTGTGGGCTGCATGCGGCCATGGTGACGGCTGATGCGGGGTTCTCTTTTGGTGTGGGCTGCCTGCAGCCATGGTGACGGGTGATGGTGGGTCCCTTGTGGTGTGGGCTGCCTGCGGCCACGGTGACGGGTGATGGGGGGTCCCTTGTGGTGTGGGCTGCCTGCAGGGTGTGTTCATGGGTGCTGCCGGCATGCGCTGCATTTTTGACACGATTCGGCAGGCGCAAGCGGGGAATGCAAGTTTACGGTGTACGTGAGGTGCTTTTCATGCGATTTCGTTTGCATGAGCGGAGTACGCGTGTTGATGGGGGTGCGCCAGCAGGTTTTCATCGATTTGGCTGGCGCGAGCAGGGTACGTGTGTTGATGGGGGTGAGCGAATAGGTTTTCACGCTATTTGGCCTGGCGCGAGTGGGGTACGCGTATTCGCAGAGGCGTGCGAGGGGATTTTCATGCGTTTTGGCTGGCTAGAGCGCGGTTAGCGTGTTGATCGGTTTTGGAAGGCCCTATCCACACGATTACGGTGTAGGGGGCTGTATTCTGGTCCACGGTTAGCATGACCCTTTGTGCCGTATTCCGGATTTCTAGGGCTTTTTCTGGCACAAGGGGCATTCTTCGGGGCATAACTGGCACTGCAGGATGTTTGCTGCGGAACGGCTGCGAATGGCTAGGGAAATCCATGAATACACGGTGCACCAATATGCTGTATAGCGCTGCGCCTGGTGCACGCGTGGTGCACACTCCCTCTCTGCGCTGGGTGCATGTGCTACTTCTGCGCTCAATTCTATGAATTGGTTCGTGTGTGTGTAACATGTTAAAAAGACTGATTCAAAGGTGTACCTGATAACCTTCAGAGATGTCATGGGGAGTTAATGTGTGATAATCCAGCAAAAGATTTTCATTAAATCGTGCTTTAAATATTTATTGTATAGCCATTAGATTTATATATAAGTTGAAATTGTTTATGAACAAAAACATACTGCATTCATATAATAAGTGAAAGTGTCCATAATTCAGTAACAAATTATGTTTTTAGGAATTTTTCCTTTTCTAGTGGCATTACATACTGAGGGTTATGTCGATGTAGTTGAGATAATGCTTTGCAATTAGCAGACAGTATTGCAAATTCCAACAATAAAACTTTAATTTAGTTTAATATGTTTTCCCTTGTCATACCTCATCCTCCAGAACGGTTGCAGTATAAGAATAGTACAAGTTCCAGCCTCACCCAATATCAAAGTAATATCAATAAAAAAGTAAAATCTAAAAAAATAAAAACTTAAAATAAGGATGGGCAATGTTTAAATTGAAGCCTGCATTCTACTTAGACAGAATTCAGGGTTGCTATACACTGAAACAGTTAAATATTTTGAATAGTTGCATCCGAAGGATTATTAGCAAAAAATGACTTGATGTTGACTATACATGTACAATCTATATCAGTTAATTGATGCATATATTAACACCATTGTTAAATGGACAATGTATATTTGGATTATACACTGTACCGCATTCAAAGAGAGAATGTATGTTTATGTGCAAGTCACTCGTCCTCACCATGTGGATGTTTGAAGTGTCTGTGGTTTCCTCCATGTTAACGGTCTGTACCTCCATCAGTGTTGCCTACGTAAAGAGAGACATGCTAATGAAAACATTGAACAATATGAACTTTTTGTAAAAGATGCAATCTATGTTTTTGTAGAAGCCTCACATTGAACCGAACTATCAGTGTATATATGACCTCAGTATAGATAAAGTAGTCTACTGTTATAATTGTTCAAAATTTCACTGTGGCCTTTGTTTCTTTGACAAATACACAAATACATTGAGGTTGTTGAGCTAATGCTTTTTAATTTGAAGATGGTATTGCAAATTAAAAAATGTAATAATAAGATAATAAAAAATTATCACTGATCATACCTCATCCTCCAGAACAGTTTCTGCACAAGAATAGTACGTTGTTGAAGTTCCAGCCTCCACCTTTATCAAAGTAAAACCAATAATAACGATGTAAAAGGAAAATATAAAACAAAAATTCAACTTAAAAAATTCATGATGGACAATATTTATATATCTGCGATATTGTCAGGAATGGGGCGAACCACACAGGCAGATATGACTCGTCAAACTTGGAATCCCAGTCCTCCATGAATCCACCATGTAAATGCACGGTAGGCCACAAGCCTGTACTACCTGTGAAAAAGATACAGAAAAAGTTTACTTGAATGAACCCAATGATTGCATGTATTATGTTGTAAATACCCTTTTAAATGTAAGGCACTGTGAGCCATTATAAAGTACATTTGCGTTCAAAGCAGTAACGGCGCTTGAGATATCAGGTGGGGATCAATTGAAATTGTGAACACCCATTCAATAAAAAACAGTTGGGGAGATGGTGGCAAATTTCTTTTTTAATTCCAAGTGAAAGAAAGGTAATTGTTTTGATGTAGATGCTAAAGCTGAATATTAGGGGTTGAGATTAGAAAAAAAAGTATTCATTGTAAAGTAAAATGCTTTCATCACTGACACATAGAAGTTACAATGATATAGGGGAACAACATGAAATGTTAGCTGTCTTGGTTATCAAACACACACAATATATTGAGATAACGTACTCGTTACTTGGATTTCGCAGGCCAACTGTAGAGAGAAGTTCATGCATAAGAACCATCAGTATTTGCAACACGGATCTTGTAAGGCAGGCTGCCCTGAAATCATGCAACTCGGAAACAAATAGTGGTGGTGTGTCTTCTTCGGCAATGCAGGCCAAGCAGCCAGAGTTTTTTTTGGCAACAGCAGTTCTCCAACACACTTGGCATAACATTACAATAGCAGGGACACCAGGTAGAAACGTCCTCCATGCGACTGGGTTCCGGCTGTGGTGATTGATCATCACAACAAGCATCTGATTCCCCATGAACTGTAGGGCTGAATATTGCCCATAGTTGCTGAATATTGCAAAAAGTACATAATCAACAGTGAGGTAAATAGAAATGTTTTGATTTGTATACATTAACGTACTGAGATTTCACATGAAAATTAAATGTTAAAGAAAACCAAGCAAAAAAACAGCCATGTTGGAAAAACCAATTGTGCAAAGACAAGATTAATCAGGAAAACATTTAAAAATGTGCAAGGACTCATGTAAAGAACCTGCCATGTTAAGGTATAATTAAAATATGGTTTGGTGAACACATTTGTAAATAATATATGGTGACTAAATAAAATATGACTGAGTTAATTATTTTATGTCAGCATGAGTACCTGCTGCAAATGTGTGGAGTACTTGGCAGATAGCTGAACAGAGCTCAAACAAATTAGGAGACTCGAAAAGAAATGCATGGACACGAAAGAAACTCTAACGCTGTGTGATCAGAAAGGCTTTGTTTACATTTGTGAGGATAGAGGCATCTTGGCATTTCCATGGAGACACGTCAATAGATGGCGCACAGTGGACGTTAACATGAGACGTGCATTGGCATTGTGAACAGGGGCGTAAGCGTATAGTAATGTCAACTTGAGGGGCGGGTGATAGGATTTAGTGCCGCAAGGGCACTTGAACTGAGGGCGATGGATCAACGGATAAGATTTCCACAAGATGGCGGTGCTCAGGCAGGTGTTTTTGCCGGTACACTAGTGAGAAAAACTAAGGTAAGGAGCATAGGATTTTTTTAAAGATGGATCAATATACGATTGAAAACACATGCCCGATCGATTAGGATAATAAATGTTTTGTGCCAACTACCCCTTAACCCCTTAAGTGCCAAGGACGAGATATCTCGTCCTTGGGATTACCTCCAGGCTGCCAAGGACGAGATAGCTTGTCCTTTTCGGCACCTTGTTTTGAGGGATCCCTACATAGCAGGGATCCCTCAAAACTGTAATCCAACCCCTGGGCTCCCCCCTCACTGCCGGGGGGCTGGATTAGCTTCAATTTCACATTGGCTTGCGTAAAGCACGCCGACGTGAAAGTGAAAGTAATTTTACTGCGCAGCCATTTAGGGCTGCCGCAGTGAAAAGAGAAGGTAAGCTCCCTTCTCCCTCTCCCTGGATCTCCGGCTGTATTTGAAGCCGGAGATCGAGGGAGGTGCCGTTGGAAAGGGGAGATTCTCCGCTTTCCAACGACACCTTGTGTGACAGCATTGCTGGTCACGGATCGGGCGCAGAGCGCTCAATCCGTGGCTAGCAATGCCACTGCACACCAGGGATCTCTTTTGAATGCGGGGGAGGTGGGGACAAAAGAACAAAAGAAAAAAAACAAAGGGGAGATTTGGGTGGGGGTGGGGAGACCAATAGCCACCAGGGATTTATTTTACGGAAAAGGGGGGTGGCGCTCTCCCCCTCACTCAAAGGGGAAACGGGGGCAGATATCTGCTCCTAAGAATGAGCATCTGACCCCGGGGAGGGCTGCATGAGATGCCCCACAATTGGCCACTCAATTGGCTTAGGGGTATACCAATACCACATGTGTGCAGTCCAATGCCGCTATGGTGTTGGGGAAATGGGCAATGTTGTTGAAACGTGTCTTTGCTGCATGCACCTGTGCCTGGGTGATGGGCACGGGCATGGACATGTGTAGATGGGCATGCCTCATGGGCGCATCCAGGACTTGGCACAGTACCTTAGTGAAAGAGAGCTGTAACATCCCATGCAGTGTACCAACTGTGTGCTGGAATTCACCAGTGGCACAAAAATGAAGGAACAGTGCCAACTTCACCAGGCGAAGGGGTGGCAATTTTGATTCCAATGGCACTCTGGAGATTGGCCTGGATCAGGTCTGTGATGGTCAGGAGGACCAAACGTTAGAGGGTCACTAATTGGCTGATCGTCTGTATCCATGGGGTTGGGCGGACACATGGTATGGGTGCCCACTGTGACATGCGTCTCCTGTACCTTTGTGGTGCCTGTCTCCTTCCCTGTCTGGGTCTTGCATGCTGCTGTAGCTGGATGTAGAGTAGGGGGTTGTGGAGCCCATAATCTACGTCTGCTTGTGGCTGCATGTTGCCTGGATATGTGTTGGGGGAAGGCGTGGCCCTTATATACTCCTCTTGAGGTGATCTCGTGCACCTTTGCCTTGATTTCAATCACCTGTCTGTATTTTCCTCTGGCTTTTTGGTGAAGGTATATGCACTGTGTTTTTGGCTGCATTTCCTCCAATTTCTGGATGTAATTCCACTGATTCCCAACTTGTATTCGGCTGAAATTGGTTGTTTTGAGAGGTTATTTTGGGAGGTAATTTTGATGACAGGATTGGCCCCGGTGCTGATTCCGCTATTTGTTGGATGATTTATTGCTGGAGTTAGTTCTGCCAGAGTCAATTCCACTGGTTGAATTAACACCAACTTTCTGTGACTCTGAATTTGGGGTAGTGGTAAAGTTGGCGGTAATGGAATTACCTCCAATTTTACCACTTACCGCCATATTCATAATGAGGCCCATTGTATGTTTTGGTAGTGCTGGAGGAAAAACCAATCATGGCTGTTGTGGAGAAGTGATATTTTCTGGAGTTGTTGAAGTGGCAAATCATCCTGACCAATATAATAACATTGTTGCTATTGAGAATCTGAAAACCAATTCAGAGAAGAAGAAGAATCTTATAATGTATGTGTTGCAACTTTCTGTTGACAAGTTGAACTTACATCAGACTATTTTGGAACTTTGTTGCGAATCGGGATTTCCCTGCTTTTTCTTTTTGAACTGTGAAGTAGAATTACTTGTAAAACCTAGGGCGGGGGAGTTCGCGCAGGTTCTGAAAAGAGGCTTTGGTTACTTATGAACTCATTCATTATTGTTTTGAACTGTCATATTTCCTTGTTTATTTGTTGTATGTTTAAGTGTGAGGGACAGATATCCTTTGTTGGAGTGTTTCCTTTAGTTTATTTTAGGCAGGAAAATCCTCATCAGGGGTAGTGAGACGTTCATCCAACCCAATATTCTAATAAAATGGCATATGTTGAGAAATCTTAACAACGTGGTCTGGCTCATATTTCAGACCCTGTATACCGCGTAATTCGTAATGGCTCTGGATGACAGGCCAAGTGACGCTGACAACAACGTCGACACCACCTTGGGAGAAACCAACTCCTGAACGGATGTGACGTGCCGCCAGAGCTGACTGCGTATGAAAAAGATAGTGAACTGTGTAGCAGCCAAGAAGCAGAAGAAGAAACCCCTACAGGTAGCAGAGATGTTACCCGACAGTGCAGAAGGTAATAAGGAGAACGGGTCTCCCGGAACACGGAGAGAGGGATATATTATAAATGGAGAGGAACTTGTACCAGTACCCATGAGAGAAGAGTGGGAAACAAGTTGATAAGTCAAAACGGTGTCAACGGGATACAGAGAAATATAAAAATCATAGAGAGTGAGAGAAATAGAACTGGAACTCTATTGCAGTGGGAAAAGGGAAAGATTACCCAATATCTAAGAAATAAGCAGAAGGAGATACCAGAGAGACACATTTGGGAGCCATGATCCAGTTGGTCACAAGGATGAATTTGAATTGGAAATATATGAATGATGAGTATTTGAGAATCAATCACCAATCAAGAGAGACGGAAAATATAAAAGAGAACATTGAGTTCTATAAGACTGAGGGAAAGAATCTTACTAGGACCAAGAAACCACCGAAGAGAAGCGAAGAGAAACAGACAATACTCTGAGGGAGTTACAGAAATGAATTCAACAATTTACAGGAGACTATTTATTTATGATCGACCAAATAGAACATCGAAATCCAGAAATAATCTGGACCAAAACACGGCATTCAGGAGAAGGCAGTCATTCTCCAGACCTTAGTCTGTTATTATAGTGGTAGGGTGAGGTAGGTTAGATTTGGACAGCGAACTGACTTATTTGGACTAGTACACATGACTGACAAGCACCTTAGTTAGTAAAGTAGGCAGGAAACTCCCCATAGTGATGATGAAATATATGCTGTATTCTATTCTTTAATTAAACACTTGATCAAATATCCTTACAGTGTGTGCGTCTTTCTTCTGGCCTGCCTCAGCACCTACTGTGTGTTGTATATTGTTAGAAGACCTGCCCTTGCCTGGGTCAAATACTAAATTAAAATTCCTGGCTATGATCAAACAACCCTTCTCTTCTTTTTCCAAAATAACTAAATATGTCTCTAGACTCTGATTCAGAGCATATTGACAACAATGCAATATCCCAATATACATGTCTCCTGATAACAAGAAACCTCTTCCTCCTGAGTCGGATTTAATAGAAGCAACATGACATGGTAGATTCTTGTGGAGTAGTAATGAAATACCCAACCTCGTAATCTAAATGAGAAGGATCATTTTTTACCCTCAACATACTGGAGTCCCCCTTTCGCAACTGTGTTTCTGGGAGCAATACTTTGGGCTCTATCATAAGTTGGGCCTTAGCCCTTTAATGCAGCGGTAATGGTATTACTGCTGCATTTATGGGCTGGCCCAATCTCGAGTTTGAAGTACTGTAGGAATGATTCCAGCATTCCCCTAGTTAATGCTGGATATGCCATCTCACGTGCTTGAGCAACCTTGGGTCTCCTGCGCCTTTACTCTTCTCAGTCGGTGGTTGGGCTTTTATTAAAGGAACAGTTCGCTAAAAAATGTTCGTTCGGGCATGTATTTTCAAGCATAATGTAATCGATCTTAAAACATTTTCCTATGCATCTTACCTTAGTTTTCCTCACTTTTACACATGCGAAAACAACGGTTTGGGCACCGCCATCTTGTGCTAATCTTATCCGTTGATGCATCGCCCTTAATTCAAGTGCCCTCACGGCAAGAATACAGATTGCCCACCCCTCAAACTGAGATCACTAGATGCTTCTGCCCCTTTTCACAATGCCACTGCACGTCTAGTGTCAACATTCTCTTTGCGCAAGCGATTGACGTGTCTCCATAGAAATGCCAGGACGCTTCTTTCCTCAACAAGTATAAATAGACACTTTTCTGAGTAGACAACATTGCTTTTTCAATCGTTTCACTGTATTTAGTTTCAATCGCCTGTGACTAATTTCTGCTCTGTTCAGCTTTCTTCCTAATACAAAGCCCCGCAAACAGGTACTTACACTAGCAAAAAAACCTTTTTCAAATATTTGTCGTATAATGGCAACAATACAGCCCTACCAGTACATGCCTCAGTATTCCGTAGAGGAACTAATGGAAAGAGAAAGAGAAAGAATCGGAAATGATGGGGAATCGGACGATAATTGGGAAGATGAATCACCGGAGCATGAGCCTGAGCCTAGTCGCATGGAAGATGTTTCCACCTGATGTACCTGCAATCATTGGTGGAGAACTGCTGCTGCCAAGAAAACTCTGGATGCACGACCTACATAGCCAAAGAAGACACAGCTGTGACGTTCGATCCATTTGCACCAAATTCCCCAGTGACAGCGCACAGTACAGGGGATTTTCATACACTATGTTGCAACCAGAAGTATACAATTTGTAGTTTGTTTGTGCCATCAACATCACCAAACTAAATGAAATACAAAAGAGTATATATGAATAGTTGTTTCAGTGAGTTAAGAACAGGCTAAATTGCCTATGAGGATCATGAAAGAATGGTTGCGCTCGCCTCGTCCCGAGCCATCCCCCCTCCAGTAGTGGGTGGCTGGGAACGCTCATGGTGCCAAACAACATGTAAAACTCAAAGGGATCCTCCAGACTCCCCAATCAAGACCCTGCCACAGCAATCAACATAAGTGTGTGTCCCTTCAGCAGTGTTCGGGGCCTTTTGTGCTCACCTCATGCCCATCAATCCAGTATCAATGGCAGTTCACACCTATGACCGTGCACTCCCAAGGGGTCTGGGTGGGTGGGAGCACTCAAGTAGCCAGACCCATGTACACCTCAAAGGGATCTTCTGCACGGTGGCCATTGTTCACATGGCCTCCCCAGATCCAGTGTCTCCAGACTTTGCCTCTTCAAAACCCCGTCCCTGCAATCAACATATTTTTGTCTGTCGAGCAGTATTCCGGGACTTTTGCGCTTACCTCATCTCCATCTGACCTCCTCGCTAGTATCAATGGCAGTTGGTACCTATGAACAGGGTCGTATTGGGCCATACGTTTGTCTCGGTGACCAATGAAAACATGGCACACAGTTCGAAGTCGCTATTCATGTCTTTTTGGACAGCATTTGAATATTACCCAAAGGTGAGTATTTTGATGAAAAGGTGATGCAAATTGTGCATTTAAAAAAATATATTTTCAGCAACAGTGTTCACTACTACTAGCCGCATATTGAAGTAACTCATCAAACAGGCCCACATGGCCCCAAAAAACGTGGCCACTTTCATAAAAAAAAAATGACCCACACAAGTATTTTACGTTTGTGGTTCAACCCTGGACCTATTGCCCTATAGGCAGTATGAGCAGGCCTAGGCTTGTGTGCTCACAAAGGGGATGGGTGGGTGGGTATGGCAGATGTGAAACCTTGGCATTGAGGCTGAGTGGGTGTCAACGCACATGTCACACATTCACATACACACTCACTTTTCTAAGCCCTTAAAAACACCTTGACATTTACCAGCAGAACATCTCTGACATCTACAAGGTATATAGTCATTGAGCTACCTGTTCACCGGATACCTGTTCCACGGCTACTTGTTCCCCTGCTTGCTGAATCAGCTCATTTGTTCCTCCAAGTAAGGGTAGGTCACCTATTTGCTTCTCTATGCTCATCGATTGCTGCTCTGAAAGTTTCTATCGATTTCCACCTAATGTACCCAGTATTCTAATGTTTATTTATCTCAAAGACTTCACCATTATCGAATGTTTGATGTATTTTGATCTCGGTAAATAGCACATTGCCTCACTTTGCATTGTAATAGTATGGAATGTTTTGTGGTCCATGTTTGCAAGCATGTTTTTTTTTGATGCTTGAAAGTTCATTCAATGGACAAGTAATACATAACGTTTTGCAGTATAACAATCAATTCTGTAAGAATGTTATTGGTGTGTTCATTCGACTAGGTAACACAGGTTTTCTTTCTTTATTTAAAACAAACTTTACAGACAAAGCTGTGTAATAATTGCATTATTGACTTTCATACAGTATTATTTGTAATAATTAGTTCTATTTTTTAATACAGATCTTACAGACTTTTCAAGAATGCCTTCATGTATCATTACCGGTTGCCCTTCTGTGAGCCATGCCAAAACTCAGGGCACAGTCCTGCATATATTCCCTAAAGATATTGATTTAATAAGAAGATGGATTACAAATTGCAGTTTTCCAGTGGACGAGATTAAAAGCAGAGCCCAGGCTTTCTTGGGAGACGTGAGGGCCAAGCGATTACTCGTCTGCAGCCTGCACTTTACCAACGATATGTCTGAACAATCAAAGTACACATAATTCTTCGTAAATTGCTTCCAAATGCAATTCCGACTCAATTTCAGCACACGCTGGCTCAAGTGAGTAGTGGACAATGAATTTGTTATGTTTTTTGGTATGTAGGACGATGGTCTGTATAAATATGTATTCTCTATGATGTATCGATTTATTTAAAGTAGTGTATTGAAAAAGTAACTTCATGGATGGTTCAGAGTTTTCTGTGTTTATTTCCATCAAAGTTGTATTACTCAGGTTTCCACAGTTGCCAGAATCACCAGAATCTTAAAACATTTCACTTTAGTATAC
Organism: Ambystoma mexicanum; assembly: GCF_040938575.1. NCBI lineage: Eukaryota > Metazoa > Chordata > Amphibia > Caudata > Ambystomatidae > Ambystoma > Ambystoma mexicanum. The sequence goes on from NC_090929.1 coordinate 464,257,735, forward strand.
TTTATCTATCCCGGCTTTCTGGAGCCTCTAATAAATCAGGGAAATGTGACCCTCAGTAAAAACCTCCATAGCGCCCTTTAAAAGTCGCGTAATGTTTTCGAAATGTGTTGGTTGACATGTCCTTCTTTACGTAGTGGACACTGATGGAAGCACAGACCCTCACCAGTGACGAAACCACTGACACGTCTAGTATCCCAATGGTGAGGCCTACCGACTTGCACAAAGTGATATTTTAGAGCGTTGGATGTGGCCACATTTCTAATACTAATTTACTTTTTCCATTGTACTATGTTCTGACAATGTACTGAAATTGAAGGAGCAAGATTCTGCATCAATTGTTTTTCCAGAGTCAACATCAACCTCATTCGCCTAACAAGTAATTATATTGTACTAGTCCTTTAAATGCGAATGAACAATATGTGCATGTGTTATGCTTCGAATTTCAACATATTGAATATTATTATGTATGGTATTGGTTATTTACACAAAGTGGCATGTATGGGTGTCTCTCTGTATATATCATCGCCTGCATCTCAATTTTTAGTTTTTTAGTTTAATTTCACTTTCTCATACGTATTAAAACAAGTACTATGTTATAGGGGGATGCTGGAACTTCTACTACAATCACTTCCTCCTTTGCAACAGATCCAGAGTATGAGGTATGAGTAATTACAGTTTCCTGGCTAGAATGAAAGTAAATCCTACAAAGGATATTCTCAACTTTTCTCATTTTAGTTCTAATGTTACACTTCCTCCCTAATGCAGAATAGATTACAAAGGAAACATTACAAAGCAAACTACTTTTGAAGGCAACATTATAATCACTATGTTTTGGAGGGTGATCTCTGCTCAAGTCCATGTGTCATCTCGGAAAGGTTATCAGGTGAAATCTGAAATGTATATTATGACCAAATCAAGTACACTGTTTTCGAGGGTTTGTCCATACAAATGTTCTATTTGTGTTGCAACAACAAACCTTATAGTATATGGTTCGTAATCATTTTACACTACTTTGTGCGGAAGTGCTCCGTGTGATTAAACGTTTTACATTTCAGTACGATTGACATTTCATTTTTTTAGTGATTATTCTCCCCAGGAATGTACTCATGATGTGGAATTAGAAGAGGCACATGGACCAGAGGTATACATGACCTAATATAAAATGCAATTGGGCATCACATTGGATTGGGAATACATTTTTATAATGTTGTAATGTTTTGAAGTCCATCAAGTTGGTTCTGCTTCTATATATGTACATGTGTTTGAGTGGAAATTAAATTTGCTTGATGTAAACCATATAAAAACGCTATTTTTTCAGCTTCATGTTGCGGTCGTCAAAGAGAAGGCCACAGTTTCGAAGCAAATTAAGAAAACAAGGGTAAAAAACAAACCAGTTTGTTTTGTAGAAGTTTTTAAGTGGATGTTTTAGTGATATTATGTTTTTAGTTGGAAAATATAATCTTCTCTATGGGTGCTATACATTGAGCATGTTTTTCTATAAATATGCTGGAGGATTAGAAGGAAGACGAGTATAAAGCCTCGGACAACAACTGAAACCAGAGATGTCGCTTGCCAAACAGATTTCACAATGGAGCAACTACTATTTGAGGCACAGCGTGGTCCCGTCAATATTCAGAATCGTGATGCATATGTGCAGTGGTCGGAAAATGAATGGAATCTCACCAGCGAACCATACAAAGTTACCATGGACCATTGCTACTTTGTGCAAACTCGCCCAGATGAAATTGAAGACAATGAAGATGCATTGCAATTGCTTGCAGACCCTCTGTCTCAATCTACACGCTCTAAAAATGTTCCAACCAACAAACATTCAAAACGCAGTGCTGTAGGACGATTGGTTATTAAAGGAGCAAAAATACATTATATTGGACAGCTGCCTGCTAAAGATTGTACAAATGCTGAAATGTGATTATAAATTAAGAGGAAACATATGCGGGGAGCCATTGGTGAATGTGGCTCGTGTATTTCAAGGCACCAACCTGAAAATCCAGGCCAGCTGTGTTCACCTCCATAATACATTTTCATGGTCTGCTCAGCCGATGCTCGGCAAAGTGCCTGCTGGAAATGTACTGGTTCAGCAGCTTTATTGCTCAGCGGATCGACTTTCGGTAAAATGACCAGTTTCTGTCAATTTGTGGGACTTGAGTTCCTTGCTAAAACCCAGTACTACAAATATCAGAGGGAATTCTTATTCCCTCCTATTAGTCATGCCTGGAAACTCGAACAGATGTACATTTTCTGACAAACTTTCTGGCTAGCTGGCGACGGAAAGTGTGATAGTCCAGGATTTTCTGCTAAGTACTGCACATACCACTTTGAAGGCATGGAAAGTAAAAGAATTGTGAGTTTGGTCATCGTGCAGGGGTCTGAATGTACCTCGTCTGTGGCCATGAAGAAACATGGTTTCATTAAATCCTTTGGAGATCTGGAATCCAGGGGAATGCAAATGGACCTGATAGCCACTGGCAGTGTCATGATTCCTGCCCCTCATGTCCCCAGCCCTCCAAGATGTCAGGCTGGAGCCAGGCCACGATCATCTACATGGCCCTCAAGGGCCTCTCCATCCCTCCAAAGACCCACTTGAAGTCAGACTTGGCGCTTGTGGCACCAGACTCACTCACTCCCATAGGATAACATTGGGGATTGGACTTGTAGTGCATTGATGGGAACAAGATGGATGCCCCCACATATTTGGGTTCCCAGAACTGCATGTGCAGTCTAGTGTTTTGGGTGTGGTTCAGCCCAGAGACACCTGGGATATCCAGAGACTATTTAAGCCACGCCCAGGCTGAGAAACATGCTTTGTGTTTTCTGCACTTGCAGCGTGACACTCACCGTGTTCGGATGGGTCTCCAGTAGGCCTGCATCTATCTTCTGCGCTCAGCTCCTGCAAGAACAAGAACACTGTTAGGAACAGCCTTACTTTGCGGCACTTTTGCCCATCATTCATCGCTCCTTCGGTTCTGCTGGCATCTTCGGCGGTGTCATTCCCATCCCGGCACGCTGCTTCCTAAGGAAAAGGGAAAAGAACAGAAAAAAGGCATTAGTAAGCATTCAGCAAATCTTCGCGTATTTTTAAAGACGGTATGAGCTTCAAACGCTTTCCTGAATCCCAGCCGCTCTGGGGGAACTCTGTCTCCGGAACTTCTCATCCATCTGCAAGAGGGAAAAGACACTCCAGGTTAGCGTGGAAACATCTAGAGGTGCCACATACCGTGCTTACTCACCGCATTTCTTCTTCATAACCGGCATCCACGCTGAAAACGTCGCGGCACCTAAAAGACACAGAAAAAGAACTCAGTTCAATACAAATACGAAAGGGTTGCATCGCACATCGCGCTCTCACTCACCTTCAGCGCTACTCATCTCAGCAGCACGTCGCCATCCCCAGACGCCGGCCATCATCTAAGGAAGGAAAGGAACGAAGTTAGAGAACTGTTCAAAAGACTCATTATACTTACCTGTCGGACTCTTGCCAGTGAAGTAACTAGGCAGCAACAAGCCTGCATCAATCAACGCGCCCCTACGCTGAAAGCAGGACTGAGAGCACACTTTCCAAGAAAACAAGGCCCAGTCTCCAGTCGAGTAGACTCCAGGGAAGGGTTCGAGGTCGTAAGAGATCAGAACAGGCTGAGTGACGTCCCCGTGGATACCAGGTGAGCGTTACAGAACACAAAGCCTCACATCAAAATCCACCTGGGCGTCATGGAAATGTCAGAAACCGACCAGTTAGCCCACATGTTGGGGCAGCTACGTTCCGAAGTACATGCAGCCAGGCAGGAGACCAACACCCTGAGGAGAGAGCTGATAGTAGCCAAAGAACGCACTGATGATTTAAGCCGGCAACCTCTCCAGTCAAAAGCAGGGCATGCACCATTGCCGGGAAGCATGCCCTCCGTGCCAGCACCATCAGCCAATCCCGTTCAGATAACCTTTCCTGGGGCAGTTCCCTTGGCCCCGCCCGAACGATTTACGGGGGATCCCAAGAGGTTTGCAACGTTCATGAACCAGTGCCGCCTGCACTTCCTTTGTAGACCAGGGACCTTTCCGAATGACCAATCACATATCGCTTTTGTGCTATCCTACCTGGGTGGCAGCACCGCGGACTGATCTGTACCCTTTGTGGTCAAAGACAATTCTTTGCTGCATTACTTCAGGGGATTTCAGCAGGAGATGGAAAAGCTGTTCGCCCGTCGTACTCATGGGCAGGCATTAGACAACGAACTTCTGTCCCTACGCCAAGGGAATCAAGACCTATTAACATACATAGTCACGTTCAATAGACTCGTAGTTGAAGCAGAATGGCCAGTGGAGAAGAGAACCATGTTATTTCAATGGGGCTTGCGGGGGGAGCTCAAAGATGTTCTCGCACAAGTAGTGAACCCCCGAAAGACTGCTCAGAATTCATTGACCTTGTTGTTCAACTGGATCATAGGTTGCAGGACCGAAGAGCAGATCGAACCAGACCGGACCCTCGCCCTATGTATGTACGTTCAAAAGACAATATTGCCCGCACAACGGAAGGTTCAGGAGAACCAATGCAAATCGGGGTGGTCAGATCCCCCTTGACTAAAGCGGAAAGGGATAAAAGGAGACAGCAGCAGTTATGTCTGTACTGTGGAAGGTCAGGTCATTTCCTTAAAGAGTGCCCTGTGAAGCCACCAAAGAGGACGGTAGGGGCCACTTATCGAGCTGAAGAAAGTGAACTACAGACCTCCCATTTTGCACTATCTTTGGTCTTGATCAATCACCAACAACCATCTCGGATGCACGCAGTTAGAGCGTACATTGACAGTGGAGCCGTTGGGAATTACATCGACCAGGATCTTGCGGCAAAGATGGGGCTTCTGTTACGCCCCAAATCAACCACCAAAACTGTTACCACTGTCGACGGCACGGAAATAGCTTCTGGTCCAGTTTCCCAATGCACTGCAGCTTTAACCCTTCTGTGCCAGAATGGACACCAAGAATCTATCGTTTTCGACCTCTTTAAGGCACCACAGTTCCGGTTGATTTTGGGAATGCCATGGTTGGTAGCTCACAATCCTCAAATTGATTGGCGAGCAAATGAATTGGCCTTTCCCGAGACTTGCACGCACACATGTTATCGCCAAGAGAAACAACCAATAGACACCAGAACCTCCACGCTTGCGACTGTGGTAATCGGCACCCTACCAAGTGAATACCAGGACTTTCAAGATGTCTTTCAGAAAGAACAGGCTAATACCCTGCCACCGCATAGACCATACGATTGCCAAATCAACCTGATACCCGGCGCACAAATCCCTTGTGGGCGAATTTACGCACTCACGGAACCAGAAAACCAGTACCTGAAGGCCTATCTTGACCAATACCCGGCCAACCGGTTCATCCGTCCCTCAAAGTCTCCAGCAGCCAGTCCTCTATTCTTCGTACCAAAAAAGGAGGGGGACTTGAGAACGTGTATCGACTATCACGCACTGAACCAGATTACCGTAAAAAAACGCTACCCCATGCCACTGATCCCTGAATTGCTTGATCAAGTCAAAGATGCCCAAATCTACACAAAACTAGACCTGAGGGGGGCATATCACCTTGTTCGCGTAAAACAGGGGGGCGAATGGAAAACTGCTTTTCGCACCAAATACGGCTTGTACGAATATCAATTAATGCCCTTTGGCCTTTGCAACGTGCCTGCAGCATTTCAATACTTCATGAACGATGTCCTACGGGAATTGATTGATGTCTGTGCTCTAGTATACATCGACGATATACTAGTATATTCTGCATCAAAGCAGGACCACGTTAAACATGTCCGATCCGTATTGGAGAAACACTGTCAATACCAGCTCTACGCCAAGCTCGAAAAGTGCTCATTCCACGTCTCCGAGGTGGACTCGCTGGGCTTTATTCTCAGCCCGAATGGAATCCGAATAGATGTACACAAGGTAGATGCTATCCTGAACTGGCCATCCCCAAATTCATTCAAGGGGGTTCAAAGTATGCTGGGTTTTGCAAACTTTTACCGCCGGTTCATCCCAGGATTTTCGCAAATCGTGCATCCCATCACGTCATTGCTAAGGGAAAGCAACAAAAAGTCCCAGTGGACAACAGAAGCCGAGGAAGCTTTACAGGAACTCAAAGCAAGATTCACATCTGCCCCAATCTTACGCCACCCTCGCCCTGATCTCCCATACCTGGTGGAAACGGACACCTCAAGCATGGCTATGGGAGCCGTCCTCTCACAAAAGGACCCCGAAATGGGCCAGTTACACCCTGTTGTCTTCTGGTTGCGTAAATTTACACCCCCTGAACTCAATTACGCTATCACAGACAAAGAGCTCCTGGCCATTAAGTCAGCCTTTAAGGCATGGCGGCACTACCTCTTGGGCGCCAGACACACAATCACCGTAATAACTGACCACCGGAACCTCCAGTACCTAAAAACGGCAAAGGCCCAATCCTCACGACAACTACGTTAGGCTCTTTTTTTTGCTGAATATGACTACGTGATTTCATTTCGACCAGGGGTGAAAAATGGGAAGGCTGATGCCCTTTCCCATTTGGGGGTGGAAAAGCAAGGGTATCAGACCCCTGACCCAATAGCAATCATCCCGAGTGACAAGCTCCTAGAAATCACAGCAACCATAACTCAGAAAGAATTACATGAAGAAATCCAAAACCTGATGAGTCCGGAGCAATTACAAGCGTGGAGTGCACAAGGAGAACATTACATGATAAAAGATCAGTTGCCCTACTTCAGGAATCGTTTATTCTTACCAAACCAAGAACTACGAGAACAAATCATGTCCGGTTATCATGATTCCTTGATCGAGGGCCACCCCGGAATGGCTAAAACCCTAGCGAAGGTAAAACGGAATTATTGGTGGCCCATGTGGCGTAAAGACATTATCTAATTCATCCTACCTTGTGGAGTGTGTGCTCAAAACAAGTCATCCAAGCAGAAACCGGCTGGGCTATTACAACCACTGGAAATCCCACCAGCACCCTGGCACATGTTGTCCCTCGATTTTATTACTGACTTACCACCCAGTCAAGGGTTTAACACTATTCTTGTGGTCGTGGACCTATTTTCAAAAATGGCACATTTCATTCCTGTTAAGGGGCTCCCAAATACTTCAACTCTGGCAAAGGTATTTCTTGAAGGCATCGTACGGCTCCATGGGTTTCCTTCAGTTTTGGTCTCAGACCGAGGTACTCAATTTGTATCTAACGTCTGGAGAAAATGCTGCTCCATGGCCCAGATCGACATCCGGCTATCCACCAGTCACCATCCCCAAACGGATGGTCAAACTGAGAGGACAAATCAGACGCTCGAGCAGTATCTGCGTTGCATGTTACACCAAGCTGAAGGAAGCTGGTTCGACCTATAATGGATAGCTGAATATGCTTATAATAATTCCCTACACACCAGCACTGGGCAGACACCCTTTTATACCATGTATGGCAGGCACCCATGTACTTCTGAGTTGGAAGTTCCTACAACCCTGGAAATTCCAGCAGTCAAAACCTTGCACACAACCATTTCTCAAACCTTTAAAAGGGCAGCTGAATACCTACTTCAAGCTAAGAATCGCCAAAAGAAGTTTGCTGATCAACACCGAGCAAAGGCCCCCAACTACCAAGTGGGAGACAAAGTCTGTCAGGCGTCTAAACACGTGTCCATTAAAGGAACCCAAACTTTCCGTCCAAGATATCTGGGTCCATTCACTGTCACCTCCGTGATAAATCCTGTGGCGGTCAGACTAGCTTTGCCGTCAAACATGCAGATTCATCCTGTGTTCCACGTGTCTCTCCTTAAACCCGTTCAACCTGGGACCCGGGTAGCAATGCCACCGCAACCAGTAGTAGTCGCCGGGGAGCCAGAATTTGAAGTCAAGGACATCCTGGATTCAAAGTACGTCAGATCCAAATTATAATACTTAGTAGACTGGAAGGGGTATGTTCCACAAGACAGGACATGGGAGCCTTGTGAGTACATCCATGCACCTCGCTTGCTTAGACGATTTCATCAAAACCATCCAAACAAACCAGGACCAGGCAGAAGAGCCACCTTGAGCGGGGCCTTTGGGGGGGAGTGCTGTCATGATTCCTGCCCCACATGTCCCCAGCCCTCCAAGATGTCAGGCTGGAGCCAGGCCACGATCACCTACATGGCCCTCAAGTGCCTCTCCATCTCTCCAAAGACCCACTTGGAGTCAGACTTGGCGCTTGTGGCACCAGACTCACTCACTCCCATAGGATAACATTGGGGATTGGACTTGTAGTGCATTGATGGGGACAAGATGGATGCCGCCACATATTTCGGTTCCCAGAACTGCATGTGCAGTCTAATTTTTTGGGTGTGGTTCAGCCCAGAGACACCTGGGATACCCAGAGACTATTTAAGCCACGCCCAGGCTGAGAAACATGCTTTGTGTTTTCTGCACCTGCAGTATGACACTCACCGTGTTCGGATCGGTCTCCAGTAGGCCTGCATCTTTCTCCTGCGCTCAGCTCCTGCAAGAACAAGAACACCGTTAGGAACAGCTTTACCTTGCGGCGCTTCTGGCCATCATTCATCGCTCCTTCTGTTCTGCGGGCATCTTCGGCGGTGTCATTCCCATCCCGGCACGCTGCTTCCTAAGGAAAAGGGAAAATAACAGAAAAAAGGCATTAGTAAGCATTCAGCAAATCTTCACGTATTTTTAAAGACTGTACGAGCTTCAAACGCTTACCTGAATCCCAGCCGCTCTGGGGGAACTCTGTCTCTGGAAATTCTCATCCATCTGCAAGAGGGAAAAGACACTCCAGGTTAGCGTGGAAACATCTAGAGGCGCCGCATACCGTGCTTACTCACCGCATTTCTTCTTCATAACCGGCATCCACGCTGAAAACGTCGCGGCACCTAAAAGACACAGAAAAAGAACTCAGTTCAATACAAATACGAAAGGGTCGCATCGCGCATCGCGCTCTCACTCACCTTCAGCGCTACTCATCTCAGCAGCACGTCGCCATCCCGGACGCCGGCCATCATCTAAGGAAGGAAAGGAACGAAGTTAGAGAACTGTTCAAAAGACTCATTATACTTACCTGTCGGACTCTTGCCAGTGAAGTAACTAGGTAGCAACGAGCCCGCATCAATCAACGCGCCCCTGCGCTGAAAGCAGGATGGAGAGCACACTTTCCAAGAAAACAAGGCCCAGTCTCCAGTCGAGTAGACTCCAGGCAAGGGTTTGAGATCGTAAGGGATCAGAACAGGCTGAGTGACATGCCTGTGGATACCAGGTGAGCATTACAGGCAGGCATGTTTCAATAGCTAAGGCCATGCGACAGCAGTTTCCACACATTCAGCTTCAATTTGATGTATGGCACATTGCCAAATCAATAAATAAAAAAAGTACAGCTGCTGGTAAAAAAAAGGGTTTGGAAAACCTTTTAAAGCGGTCTCACTCTATCAGCAACCATCTTTTGTGGAGCTCCAAACCTTGTGAAGGATCTTTAGAAATTCTACTTGAAAAATGGGGCTCATCGATGCACCATTGTTCCAACGTACACTTATAGACCAAAAATCAACATTTCTACGAATGTGCACATGGACCTTTATCGAAGGTGCAGGAATGCAAGAAGTCGTTGGTGCCATGTTCCCTCCACACAAAGCACTTGAGAAGATTGTGTACGATAAAATGCTTTCAAGAAACCTGAAGGGACTCACCGAATTCTGTCATACCGGAGATGTGGAGGTGTTCGATAATTTGTGCCTAAATTCCAGGCCCAAAAGGTTGCATATCGGCATAGACGGTATGGAGGCCAGAACAAGACTAGCTGTACTTGCGCACAACTAGATCGTTGGGAGGGAACTAGCGAAAACTGCAGGAACATTCAGGATGCTTTGTTACCTCATGGCATTTATAAAACGAAGCATACAATGGGTGGCCAAGCCAATATACAAGGAAATAGATTTTGAATTTGTGAAAGATATGACATTGACTGTGTTGGCCATGCACACTCATGGAATGGATCTGATTTTGTTCCTAGGACACATACAATGCCACAAAACATTGCAAACGAGCCTTGTCCTCCAAAATCGGAACTTGTTGAAAGGTTGACTACCAGATTTAAATGATTTGTAGCTGTCTTCAAAATCTGCTCACAATAACATTTTGGATATGTTCCTCAATGTTTGGACATTGTACAGAAACAATCTAATGCTATTACACTTGCAATTTCAATGCTAGATAATGAATTATAAAGTATTTATTTATGCCGATATTATCAGGTTTATGATGCATTAATGTATATTTGTTTACCTTTCCTTCTTTTATATTGCTTATCCTCTGTCTAGAAGACATGTGTCTGGGGTTGCAATTGGTACTATTATTCAGAAGAGAGCTGCTGCCCTAGCACTTCGGTGCTGGACTGCAAATTTGTGTGGGACAAAGACTGATCCATGGCACTTGCGCTGATGGCCCTTTAGGTAAGATTTCCATAGTAAAAATAAATCTTCCTGACCTTTGTCAACCCCAGAACTTTTAGCTGTACTGGTGGATTATTTTTTCTTATACCTCTGTGAGTGGGAACCTTTTTCCACACTCAGAGATTTTACTCTTTTTATGGGTGTGATTTTTTGGGCTCTCCATAGCGTCTTTTAAAATGTATCCTCTTTGACAACTTTTTGGCAATAAGTTCTTGTTATTGCTGGGTTGCCCTGGGCGCTCCATTTTTAACGTTCTCTTGTTAACATTGAGAGAACTACAGTTCCCATGGGTAGAAAGAATCTTTGGATCCCTTTTACATTGTATTACGTGAGACCAGCACCTCCCACCTTATGTTGAGTGCTGGGGAGTTACTGAGCATCCCCTTTGTCATTTTAGATAAATGAAACATTTATGTTACAAAGACAAACTTACCATTAATGGCTGGTGGTAGTACTTTGTTGAACACTTTTATTATGGCTTATCTTGATTTCATTAGAGGATTCCAAATGTCTTCACATTATAAGAAATTATGTTCTAACCGTTCTGCAAGGTATATAAAAGATATAACTCCCGTAGAATAAATGTGCTATCCTGAATCAGAGGATATAGGTTTATACTGTGCCTAGTATCTGTTTTTCACTAGATCAGAAAAGGATATTGTCCAGTTAAAATGACTTTGTGATTTCTTGCTAAGCATCATGGTACAACTGATAGGATCCCCTACACTGGTATTACTGAAAGCAATCTAAAATTAACAATTGGTTTTGACTTCCAAAGAACTCCTGTTAGGCGTTCCAAATAAGGGTTCATGTGTTGGTCTGTGTACCTTCAAGCATAGTGTTGTGTTTTTATAAATGTGGTCATATATAATGTGATGGTACTTATTTCCCCCAATATTTATCCAGGCCTACTCATATTTAAATAAACCATTTATTTTTACAATACATAGTGTTTCAGTGGTTCCTTGGACAGTGTGTATTAAAATGCTATTTGTATTGATTCTACAGCCCTCTCTCCTGCCTAAGATAAGCCTGGCTGCTCTGTCTACGCTACCTTGAACTCAGGTGGTATAGCCTTATACTAAGAGTGGAGTCTTGGACTGCCCGAATTGAATGGTTTTACTAAGCCCTTAGTTGGACTTTAGAAAAACTGTGTTAAGAGCCCCCCCTTAGCAGACGCAATAAGTTGTTCCAATAAGATATGTTTTTTATATGGGCGAAGTGTAGGTGCGTCCCGTCGACAATAAGTTTGATGAAAGGGCAATGGAAAGGGGTAAAAAGGAAAGGGGTAAAAAGGATTTTTATTTTTTTACATTTATAAAGCGCTCACACAGCCCGTAGGATGTCATCGCAGACATACTATCTATCCTATGGCTCCAGTTAGCTACGTAGATCAAGCCCTTGCATCACTTGGCGGTTTCCCACTGGCACAACTGATACCTTCTATGCACGAATATCCCATAAAAGTATTCAATGCTGGCTGGGTTAGTCTGCGTTCCCCAGCTATTCTCAACTTTTGAAAACTGTTCTGCCGCCAAGGGCACATCCTACTCGAATAGTGGGAACCAATTCTTCATCGCCTCAGGCCCCTTCCTGACTTTCTACAGCCTTCCCAAGAAGACCCGCTTTTTGGTTCACTGCACCATCTTGCCCCTTGACGCACTACTGCATTGTTGAGCCCAAGGCTGCCCACTTCTTAGGGCTGGACTAGAAAGTTAGGGAACAAGCCCAAAAAATTGTCTAAAGCTCCTAGTACGTTAACCAACCCCTCTCTTTACAGGTTGTGGCTGTATTTTCCTCATTTGTCACATTAGGAAACGTATTGTATACATGCTGTATAGTAGAGTACTGTGTGTGGTAACTGTTTTTGCATAACTAAAGTTTACTTGTATCTATTGGTCCTGTCGACAATAAATGTATAGATATCTTTCATATACACTTGTCTATGGGTAATTTGTGGTCATTGCTGTGTGTGCTCATTGTGGGCTTCCAATCACTATCACCCCTCCTGAGGCTTAGTCTTGACTGCCTGCCAAGCTACCTAGATTGGTCTGGCTTGTCCAGAAAGTTCCCCAGTTTCACTAAACTGAGGGTGGCCTCCTAAACTTTGGCCCATCAGGTAAGAGTTTAGAAATCCATCTTAACACCCTCCCCCAGCACTTGTACACCCATAGGTTCCTCCTTCCATTGCTTATGCACTAGCACGGCCGATTGGCACAAGGCCTAGTCGGAGCATGAATGTAACTTATCTAGTATGAGCACGCAATGTCACCTGTCTCGCATGATGGTAGAGAGGGCTGCCTCAGGTGCACAATGGAGTATGAACGGACATGCATGAATTATAGTAAGCGCTGTGCAATTGAAAGGCAGCCCACTGTTCCGCTCACGCCAAAATGAATACAACACTCTAGGAAAGAAGCCAAGATATAGCTTGCAAATAACAAGGTTTAATTGTACAAAATACAAAAAATATCAGCAAAGGACTCTGCTGCTCGAGAGCCTTCTGACTCCAGAAATAATGTTGTTGCCTTTTGGGAGGCCACAGCATCAGTAATGACATCCCATATGCTGAACCTGCACAGTTGATTTGGTAAAACAGTGTACATGATCCTGCTCCATAGGGGTTGCCAGGCTACAATTGGTTTGTTTCTGTCATGCTGCGCCTTGCACGGCCGTTCTGGGTTGCTTGGAAGGGCCGTTGCATCACTGCGATGGCCATTTCTCCTTCCAAGATGGCCGGTGCCAGCTCTTGCTCTGCGCCGGGGCGTGGTCTAGTTGTTTCCGCTCCCTCCTGTTGTCGTAGTAAAAGCACTGGCTGGCTTTGCAGCCTTGCGTCTCAACGCTTGGTTGCTTAGCCTCTGGTTGCTTCTGTGCTCAGCGCTCCGTTTCTCATTTCTACCCCATTCCTTTTGTTATCCTTTCTCGTTTCTTTCTGGAACTCTCCGCTCCATCTCCTCCTCCTTCCTACCTTTTAGCGAGACTCTGCTCACCTTCAGCTCCAAATTGCCATCCGACTCTGCATTGTGTTGCTTCCACTTCGCCTGCTACGTTCCATCTGCATTCTGCCGTTCATGCGGAGTGTTGTTTGTACATTGACCACTGGATCCACGTTGTTGGCAGCTCACATCTACTTCATATGCAGGTTTTTCCCCATTGCGGCATTATTTCCTGTTTCAGGGCATTCTCCCAGTGAGAGCCTGCTTGGTCTGTCAGAACTAGCAGGGTGGCGTTGGAGGAGGCTCGCCCCTATCTACATGAAACCCGCACTGCTAAAAAGAAGACCAAGTCACCATCCCTGAAGAAGTCCTCCTCCAAGTCTCCTCAGGTTAGCCCTGGGTCTTTGGTTGTTGAATCTGACAGTTTCTCAGCCATCTGTCGATTCCTACGTGGGTCAGCTGGGCACATCTCTCCATGGAGTGAAAGTCAGGTCTCTCATAAATTACATTTTGAAAACAACGATAATATGCTAAGCCTACTACTACATCACTATGGTATGCACCTGGGAGGCTCGAGGCTGGTGCCAGGCGGAAGGGAGGAAGTGATACAATCACACTGACCCACACATTATGGGCTTTGTGCCATGAAACAGTACTGGACGAGGGAGAGATGGGGTTTCGATGGAATTTTCTAACTGAGATGATATATCCCTGGAGGTAGCAGCAACACATACCTTTCTGGATTGTTCTTACGTTCCTGTGGCGAAACATATTTTACATAGCTGTTTGTAACTGCCCTTGGTTTTCTGAACCACTTGCCCAGTATTTATTTTTTTGTGTGGCATTCTTTCACAAAATCCAAACCTACCCATCTCTGGCTGCAGTCACTGAAAACGGAATGCTATTGTTATTTGGCCTTTAGCGAAAGTCAGCAAATCTTCGAAGGACACAATGGGCCTCATTACACGGTAGGCGGTAGCCATGGCTCTTTAGCGCCATGGCTACCCCCTTACCGCATTCCGGGTCCGTGTTCCCGGAATAGGGACTTACCGGGTCATTCTGACCTTGGAGGACCCAGTAAGTCCTCATTCCGGGAACCATTCCCCATTCCCATTCGAGCCCCCATAGGGCTCAATGGGAATGGGGATGGAGCTAATGACGGTACCGCAATTTGCGGTACCGTTATTAGCTCTGAAGTCCCTTCCATAACGCCTGGTAAAGCCAGGCGTTAGGGAAGGGACCCGCTAAGGGACCTCGTAGTAGGGCAGTAAGGGATTACCGGCACCAGTGCCCTTACCGGTGCTGGTAATCCCTTACCGCCTATCATGTAATGAGGCCCAATGTATCAAATACCCACAAAAATGATAACATTTACTATATTGAAAGTGGACATACAAAAGTTTAGTTTCCCTTTCTGCGATCTGTTCTTCAGAGCAGTTAGTCAACATGACATAGAGAGAATGGAACTTCCTGAAATTATGTGCGCTCAACTATACATAATATTTGTGCGATTAAAAACGGAATGTGAGCTGTATGCATATTGACTAATTCAGCGACGTGCAAAGTGTGATTTGACCAAAAGAATTGACACAGTACGTTATGTTATGTTGAATGATAATTATACTGCACATTATAAAAAACCAAGTGCGTAACTCAAGGTTTGTTTATCTGTCTAGTAATGATTGTTACTTGTGTATAGATTAAAGAGGAGTGAATTGAGGTATGATTTTTTGGGACGCATTGCTTACTTGTCTTGCACACCAATATATTCGGTGCTGAGTTATGGGTTGTTAGATGGACCATATTGTGATGATTATTCCTCGAAGACCCACAACCACAACCTGTATGCAGGCTAATGATATCTAAACCGCTTTGTCCCGTGGAATATCCTGGTGTGCTGCCACCATTGCATTTTTGTGCACCATAAAGGGGAGGTTGGGTGGAAGGGCGGGGGCTGAACCTTTTCCGTGTGCACTTGGTTCTCTTTTCGATCACTAATCTTACCAGTTCCATTACAATACCATCTGTCTGTGGTTCAACATAAAAAGTTACTATTGCTGTCCTTATTTTCTGGTAGGGTCCACTATGTGAAGGGGGTGCATCTGGTTCTCGATCAAATTGGGAGCTATATCTACTTCACATCGCTAAACTTTCATTCATGTCATGGTCTCAAATACTCCCACATGTTGTCACGTGTGTGTTCATTCTGTGTGGTTTGTGCTTATGATTAGGTTTCATCCGGTTCTAAATTATACAGTAACTTGTTATATTCAATTACAGAACGGCTACTAAAATATATTATTTTATTCTGTTTTCTGCACAGCTATATTGTACCGTTCTGCGTATGCCATAGTTTTCAGCTACCATCGGATGGATTCTTCAACCAACATTGGTGGATAATCATTAGCTGTGCTTATTTGATCCCCGTTATGTGGGACAACCAACAGGGACCAATCTGCCCTTTGGCAGTACCAGCAATAAGGAGCAACCTGTCATTGTTTCTGTTGTGAAAATGTGCTGAAGCGAAAGCGTTGCACTTGAAAGTGCAAACAATCCATATCTTCTCACGAAAAGAACACCATGTGCGTCATTCAAACGTTTTGCTGGTGTAACATATGGACACACAAGAATTGGAGTACAGGGATTGATCGATCACTGATTGCAATCGGCATATCATTAAGACGTTATAAACAACATTCAAAGCATGCGATGTTCGCTAGCTATTACTTGTATGGCAAAAACATATTGTTCATTTTGTGGACTTAATATTGTCTTGTGAGCGTTCTTTGAACAATAAAAGCACTTGTTACATTGCAGACTATTGATGTTTTCTTAAAGAAAGAAAAGTTATACGCTGTGAAAGGATGTGTGTGTTTCTCATCCTGGTTCTGCATTAAGTAACATTATGGCGTGGGTGATGACATGGCACGTTTGGCTACGCTGGCCATGAACGTCATGAAAATAGGTGGAGCACATCGTGTGGACTACTGATGTCAGTTTGAGGGGCGGGCGATCTGTATTCTTGCTGCAAAGGCACTTGAACTTAGGGCGAGGTATCAACAGATAAGATTAGCATAAAATGGCTGCACCCAGCCTGTTGTTTTCGCATGTGTAAAAGTGAGGAAAACTAAAATAAGATGCATAGGAAATATTTTTAAGATCGATTACAGTATGCTTAAAGATAAATGCCTGACCGATAGGGACAATACAATTTTTGAGCAAACTATTCTTTTAAGGTTTCAATATCTCTGACCCCTGGTGCCTGCTTCTTTGTTTTCTTTCCAGGCATGTAGAGGGGACCTCCTGGAATAACTCTGTCATTCATAATCTAGTTAGGTTGCCCAATTGATATTTTATTCATTCTCCTAAAATCACGTTCATGGTTCTTACACCAATCAAACCTACATTCAATGCATCAAAGTTCACTTTATTCTGCAATGGAGCTTTGGAGCGGTGTTGTCCCACACAAGTTGCCTTGTTTCCCATGCCAGGTGTAACACTGCAGACCCCCTGCTTTTCTCACCTCTCTGCGGCACTGGATTGGTCTGCAATGCATGAAGAAGATGGCAGGCGTTCCGCTTCTTCGTCTCCCTTCTGCACTGCTTGTACGGTCACTTTCGCTGTCAGTGTTGTCACTTTTTATAAATCACCACTGCACCTCTGGGTCCTCCATTCTATCTCCACGCCAGTTTATGTCAACAATGTGCCTCCCCTCTTCTGTTTCTTCTTCAGTGGCACAGAGTCTCTGGAGTGCAGGGCGCCATCTTGCTCCCACTCCGCCTGCCACATCTTTCTAACCTGACTCACTGCAAACACCCAGGAGGGATGGGACCGACCTATGCCAGGTCCCTGATCTCCCCATTCCACGTTTGGGGGCTCAATACTCATTTTATATAGTAGTACAGGTTAAAATGTGGATGGTCGGCATCAGGAACCATGCAAAGCCGTGTTTCTGTGGTTGTGCCTGTTTTACCTTTATTGTTGGGATCACTGTTGGTTTGTAGAAGTGTGAGTGCTAAATAGGCAGTTTAGCCACTACTCATCCTTGTACTCCATCAGAGTAGTAGTCATTTTGTCACACTGATGGCACCGGTTCGGATTTGATGCAGTCCTTTCCTACAGCTTAATGTGATGAATCCAGTGGAGTCATCACTGTTTCCTTGGTGATGACCTCCTCCCATGCGGCCAGGGGAAGGCTGTCACTACCTGATCCTGACCCTGAGGGTGGTTCTATGAGGGAGTATCATATGGGAGGAGACAACTGCCATGGATATATGGATATATGGTGACTTGGCTGGAGAAGACACAGTATTCCCCCTTCCCCATGAAGACCAGCTCGCCTCCAAGAGTTTAATGGCCTATTGTCAGCTAACAGTATCCCCACTGTAGAGGCAGTGCAGAAAACTCTTCTCTAAACTTCTTTGATCAAAACTCCTCCTTTGATCCAAACACCCACAACCCACATATGGCACCCTTTGTTTCAGGTATACCCTTATGCAAAATTCCTAAGAGTCACATACATGCCATCTGTTTCTAATGTACCTTGATGTGAGAACCATAAGTAAAACCACTTAAGACTTAGCAGATGCACTGGAAATTCCAAGATGGTGGCCGGCAGAGGAGGACGTGCGTAGGTGTCTCTCGGACGTGCGTAGGTGTCTCTCCCCACCAGGCCGCACAAATAAGCACTTCTACAAAGTGATTCCAACTGACCCCCACATCTAAGCCGCACTAGTCAGCAAGAGGGGGCATGTTGACACATCTTACCCTTAGCAGGGGCACGGGGGTAAACCATAACTATGGTTCTCCACTACAGGGCAAAATGTCCCCGGTGCTACAGCCTATGGAGTCCGAATCGTCACAAATTACATGTAAAAACAAAAGAGGGGTGAGGCGCGCACTCCAAGTCCTGGCCAATATTTTTCCCTACAGTGGAGAATCATAGTTATGGTTTTCCACCCTCCCCCGGCTAATAAGATGTATGCTCCTGGAGGGGAGTCTTTCCTTGGTCACCTGAATTGAACACATGATTTCACTACAGCTCCTATAACCCTTAGAGACTACATTATCAATTAAATTGGATTCACCTGAAAAGAAAGGCAACACAGCCTCCTTAAAGAGTGTTGGGACACGAAAGCGCTAGGAGGAAAAGAACAGCAGTACAAATGCAGCAGAAGGGATCCAACCCTATGAACATTTTGGCAACAATTGGGATCTGACCCAGTGAATTGGACACTTTGGGATTTAACCCAGTTATTCTTTTTCTTTCTTCAGGTAGTATATTGTCCAGGATTTGGAGTGCGCACCTCACCCCCCTTTTGTTTTTACAAGGAATTAAAAGTGAGAACCTTTAACTGTCATAATTCTGCCTTAATTAGAAGTCCTCAATCTATTGTGGAATTACAAACTCTTTTCAGGATTTCCCATTACTCTAAAAGCTCTCAGTTCATAAAGCAGTTTGAATTAACAGAAAGTAATATACAAACAAACCAATGTCACACAATCCTCTAAGGGCTTCAGTCCCCATAATGTTAGAAGTACTGGGATGAGGAAGAAGGGCTCAGAGGTAATGAGGACTCCGAATGCTGTATATTCAAAGGTGCAGTCTAGTTGCTGCAGACAAAAGCACATGAGCAGGATACTTAAATCCCAAGATGAGGCACAGTTGTGGAATGAAGGTGAAGAAGAGGAAGAAGGCCAAGAAGTAACTAAAGGCCGTGCAGGAGGCAAAGCTGAGGAAGCCAGCGCTATCCGAGGTGCAGGAGCAGCCACAACGAGAATCATGCCAGTAGAGGTCACCACAAAGGGTGAAAACAAACTGAATTGCAGAGTACACCCAGCGGGAAGCGACGCACTAAGAAGAAGCCCAGCTGATGAGGAGATGTGCTCCTAGAGCAGCATATGGCAGGTTAGTGAAGTCGCAGAAGATCATCAGAGCTGTCAGCACTCCAGCTTACCGGAGGTTCGCAGAAGCGGCAGAGGGAGCAGGCTGAACACTGGAGGACTGCCGCGCAACCTGACAGCAAGAAGAAGCCACCACAGAGAACCAGTGATTTGGCTGAATGTGATTGCTACCACCGGGGTGCTCCATACAAGAAAATTGTTACAATATAACAACTTTGAAGACAGAACAATTCATGAATCAAAGCAGAAACCATTCTCTGAATACCGAATAAATAAAGAAACAGAACATAAGTGTCAAAGACGAACGTTCCCTTAAAAGGGACTAACAGTAGGGAAAATGTATGACCAACATTGTAAACAGCCAAGAGGCTGTCAAAATACTTTAGTAGAACTACTAGTGGGGAAAGCCTCTAACCAGTATTACCCACAGTCAAGAAGTTGTGAGAAAATCTCAAAGCAACCAAGGCATGAATCCTCTTATAAGAGATATACTTTTGGGAAAGCCTATATCTCACATTGCCAACAGCCATGTGAATCCATACAGAGGCGACAAGGGCGCAACTCTTCCTTTTTGGGATCTCAACTGGAGGACGCGTATAATCCAAAACTGCTATCAGTCAAGAGGCTGTCTAGAAGCTATCGAGAGACACTTTGAGAATAATTCTCCTATATTACATTCTCAGTTTGGGGGAAACTGGAACACAAGTTGTCAAGAGACTGTTAGAGAAGGCAGTTATTGTGCAACCCTCCTTCCAGGAGAGATTGGTGTGGAGAATCCTGGAATCAATATTGCCATCAATTTTGAAAGTAGTTATGGTTTTCTTCCTGGCAGGCGGGTATACCAGGAAAGAGTTTATAGTGGTTAGTCCTTGCAGGTGAGTCGGCCACAAAAGAAGATGGTTTGATAAAATACCTATTGTGACAAAAGGTGTGTTCAAAGAGCCTTTGTTGAATTAAGAGCATCCATTTACTTTATCATTTGTTTGACAAGCAGTGGCGTCACTAAGACAAGTTGGTTTGCTATCCTGACAAAAGTATTTTATTTCAAGAAAATGTATTAAAGGTTGGAGAGCAATCTTGACAAAAAGTAGTTCCTTTTAAGAAGGTGCTACATGCTAACAGAACAATTGCATTGGTTTGAACTTGTGTTTGTGAAAGAAAAACTATTATCTTTTCAAGAGGGACATTGTGGAAAACCTCAAGTTGTTTATAATTATCAACCAACCTTGGGGAAGATATATTTGTTGTATCCCAGAGAAAGACACAGTGGTTGAAAAAGACCTTTCCGTTACTTTGAATATAACTTTGTTGAATCAGAGCTGTAATTAAAGTATTCCTTAATTGATCCAAGGAAAGAGAGTCCAACCCTGGTCACAAGGAGTGTTTTCAAATACTTTTAAGTTTGAATTAAGAAATAGTTTTGTTGAACTAAAGTTAGCCACACTTTCCTTGTAAAATGTTGTTGCATGTATTAGTGGGAGGGTTGGAGATGTTCTGGACACTATGGGTCTCATTTCGCCCAACTGAATTACCGTTACCGCCACCTGGTCCGGCAGAGTTCATAGGACCCTATTGGGCTTTTTGGCAGAATTACTGCAGTGGTAATTCCTCCATGGTAATTCCACTGGTTTTTTCGGCAGAGAGTTGGAGGTTTGACCTCCAGCACAATGCTGGAGGGTAACTACTGCTCTCCAGGGCCATACTCGTCGGATGGCGGAGCGGGAACATTGGCAGTAATTCCCTCCCGCCAATTTGTTTGCGCTCCACCATACTTGTAATGAGGCCCTATGTCATTTTTTTCCCCGCTTTAGTTTGCTAGGTAGTGACCTCTCTATTAGGATAGAGAAAGATAGGTGTTCATAAAACCCTTTTTATTTGACTAAATGGCAAACCTTGAGAAAATGTTACCTTTGTGTCTGTCTCGCATTTCTGATGCCTCACACAATGTAATCTTTCAGTTGGCTCCAACCCAAGTAAAGTCCTATATAAAGTCGACGTTCCCAGGAGGTTATGTGAAACCCCAGAACCTTTGAGGCATTTGCCAATCAGTCCTTAAAGTATCTAAGTGTATGGGTCAAAGTTGAGACTTTAGAGGGCATGTATAATTGTATAATTTGGTTGCATGTGCTAATATCCTTAAAAATTGTGAAATTAAGTTACACCATTATTTAGTGGACAAGAGTATCACAGACCCTATGGAGCTTGCAAAGGCTGCCTACATGTATGTGAGCACTGAAGTCCAGGAAAAGGCTCATGCGATTACATCTAAACCAGATGATAAAGCACTTGATAAAAGTAAATGAAAGGAGGGTGATGACAAAAGGTCTGCATCTTCCTACTTAGAAAGGTCCCTAAGATGTGAAGGGAAATTTCAAACACATGTTGCATCTGCTCCCACAGAAAGGAGAAGTGAGGGCACACCTAGCAATGGTTTACCCACATCCACAGCCCCCAAGGCCTGCTGGTATGTAGAGACCACACATACATGTAGCCCCTGATGTCCATCCCCAGTTTGGACAAGGGGGGTCACATCCCTTCTCCAGGCCAAGGGTAGTCCCAATTGGAACCAACCACCCCCATGCCCTAGGTCATCTGGATAAGGTGGGGCACTGCATCTGCAAAATAGAAATCTCTGTTGACAGCAGATGTCCTAAGCCATGAGTCGTTACTTTACAACACTGGGACACAGACAGAAAGGCGAACTTTTTAGGGATCCCAGTGGTGACCCTTCCTTATATATAAAAACACAAACTTTTCTTGTTAAACAGGCCTACCCTTCTACTTACTAATCCCCTTTAAGGTTCCCTGTAGTGTGAGTACTTTCGAAAAGGGATCTGCCCTGTCAGCCCCACCCTTACTTAGAAGGGTCACAGGAAGACACATTGGGTGAAACTGATGGAACAGACCCCTTGTAACGCTCACCTGGTTCCCTCGGAGGCGCGGGTCTTGGCTGGGCGGTGAAACCGTCTTCAAAGTTAGGCGTAGGGTCCGTTTGGCTCCCTGGTTTGGTCCCCTTCTCACCGAAAGCTTGACTTGGAGGGTGAGATGTCTACAAGTGGAAAAGATCAGGGGGTGTTAGTAGCTGGAAGGTTAGATGAAGTCTCTACCCCCACACTCTCTCCTCCCGTGGTACTCGGTTGCTAACTGTGCTCACCTTAAATAGGTGAATGCCGGGCTCTCCATCCTGCGTCTTGTGCAGGGGCTCTGGGTCCAGTTACTTCACTGGTTTTGGGATCAGCCTCTTGATCGCAGAGGGTAAGTAGAGAGCGATGCCGCCGTTAATTGCACGAGCGGATTTTGCATATATCAAGTCCTTAATGTCCTCTTTTAACGTCCCTTTCTTGCAGGGTTGGCTGAGAAGAAATGATGGCGAAAGAATGCCAAAGTTCGTGGAGGCACGTAAGTAGAAAGTCTGTGCAGGGCCTTTCAACGCACCTTAATGTCTCTCTCTTGCTTTCAGATGGAGAATGATGAAGGCGCCGGTGATGATGCCCAGGTTCGTACCGAGGCGCGAACAAGATGATGGAGAATATGAAGGCACGTAAGTAGAAAGTCTGTTCAAGGCCTTTAAACGCACCTTAATGTCTCTCTTTGCCTTGCAGGTAGCGGAGTGCGGTGCGAGCTGACTTTGGAGCGTACGTCGCAAAGGTAAGCCGTTCAGAAACAAAACGTTACTAACCAATGTTCTTTTGTCTTTGCAGGGCTCGATGGCGGAGAAAGGGTGCGGCGAATACCTTAAACGCTCCGGTGGATCGGGTAAGTTGAAGCGCTGACCTTGACTCTTCTAATCTGTGTTTTTGTTGTTGTGCAGATGCTGCTGAAGACTGAAGAATGGATCCTCATCAGGTAAATCCGGAGATTTTGCGTTCACAGGAGCTGGAATGGAAGATTCCCTGGAGCTGACACGGTCAGCGTCCTGCTGCTGATGCAGAATAACGCGAAGCACGTGGCACCAATCGGGTGTGGTTTAAATAGTGCACAGGAGTGCTTAGGCTTCTTCTTCCACAGCCTCGCCCAGGTAAGAAAAAGAGTTCCAGTTTCCAGAAGAGTTTCAGTCCTAGGGAGTGGTTCCAGCCCCACCCAGAAGAAAAGTAGTTCCTGCCAGAGGAGGATGAAGACTTCATCCTGTTGGTAAGGAAGCAGCATGGTCTGCTGCAGGTAGGTCCACCCAAGCACTTCTGAATTTGCTATGAGCCCGGCGCTTCTTGTGCCGGGACCAGTCTCCACAATGAGCCTGGCACCACCGGTGCCAGGACAAGGCCCAAAAGGTCCCTAAAGGGACTTGCTGGCGTCTGCAAAGAATGTTATGAGCCTGCTTCCAAGGGCGTTGGGCTTCTCCTGACTCCTTGGAAGCAGTGGTCATGACAGCACCCCCCCTCAAGGCCCCTCCCAAGTTCGTCTTCTCCGGGGGTCTTGGTTTGTCGGGAAAAGTTCGGTGAAACTTCTTGACCAGACGGGGTGCATGCACATGTTCCGATGGTTCCCAAGATCGTTCCTGGGGTCCATAACCTTTCCAGTCAATCAGATAATATAGTTTTGATTTGGAAATCTTGGAGTCTAGGATGTTCTGAATTTCGAACTCCAGTTCTCCATCCACTAGGATAGGGTCTGGAGATTTTGTCAAACGGGTTCCAGGTTGCATGGGTTTTAGCAAGGAGACGTGGAAGATGGGATGAACTTTCATATGAGTAGGTAAGCCCAATTTTACTGCCACTGGATTTATTATGGCGGTGATCGGGTAGGGTCCTAGGTATCGTGGATTGAAAGTACGTGGTCCTTTTAAGGGTAAATGTTTGGTGGACAGCCAGACTTGATCTCCCACTTGATATTGGGGAGCTTCCTTTCGATGTTGGTCTGCACCCTTCTTGTAATGTTCCTTGGCTTGCTGAAGGTGAGAAGTGGCTTCCTTAAAGTCTTGAGTGATTGTAGAGTGCAGGTGATCTACAGCAGGTGTTCCAAGAGTCTGAGGTGGATCAAGATTTGAGGTGCGGGGATGGATTCCATACAAGAGGAAAAAAGGGGTTTTTCCAGTTCCAGAATGGACTGAATTATTATAAGCGTACTCCGCAATCCAGAGGATTTCTTTCCAAGTGCCTTCTGCTTGCTGCAACATGCAGCGTAGATATTGTTCCAGAGTTTGGTTGGTCCTCTCGTTCTGCCCGTCAGTCTGGGGATGATGGCTGGTTGAAAGCCTTACGTCAATTTGGGCTAAACGACAGCAACTCCGCCAGAAGTGGGAAATAAACTGACTTCCTCTATCCGAGATTAGAACTGAAGGAAAGCCGTGCAACCGAACGATGTTCTCGAGGAATTCCCGGGCTAGAATTGAAGCTGTGGGTAACCCCTTTAATGGAATAAAATGAGCCATTTTAGAAAATAGGTCCACAACTACTAAGATCGTATTATATCCGGAGCATGGTGGTAAATCTGTGATGAAATCCATGGAGAGAGTATGCCACGGGTGAGGAGGAATGTCTATTGGATGTAAGAGGCCTGATGGTTTCTCCTTCTGGCTTTTGTTCTGAGCGCACACCCCACAGGAGATTACAAAATCTTTAATGTCCTTCCTCCAAGAGGGCCACCAGAAATGTCTTTTTACTTTTTCAGACGTTTTAGCAATGCCGGGATGCCCTTCCATTAAGGAGTCATGGTAACATGAAATGACCTGTGATTGTAAATCCGTACATGGCAGATATAGTATGGCAAGTCTTGAAAGTATGGCAAGTCTTTTTCCATTGTAAAGTCTTTCCCCTTGAGTTTCCAGTCTTTTATTTCTGCTGGAGTCATAAGTTTTTTAACTTTCGCTTCAATATCTTCAAGGGATTGTGTGTTAATTAAACCCAGGATTCTTTGTTCCGGAATTATTGGTACGGGTTCAGGACTAGTCGTGAGTTCATCTACTCCCACTCGGGAGAGGGCATCCGCTTTTCCATTCTTGTTGCCTGGTCGGTAAGTAATTACAAAGTCGAACTCGGCGAAAAATAGTGCCCAACGGAGTTGTCTAGAGGATTGAGCTTTGGCTGATTTTAAGTATTGTAAATTGCGATGATCCGTAATGACGGTGACTGTGTGTCAGGCTCCCAGGAGATAGTGCCGCCAGGCCTTAAAGGCAGACTTAATAGCTAAAAGTTCTTTATCGGTAATGGTATAGTTGATTTCGGGAGCCGAAGATTTGCGGGACCAAAAGGCCACAGGGTGCAACTGGTTTGTTTCTGGGTCCCTCTGCGAAAGCACTGCTCCCATCGCGAGACTGGAGGCATCGGTCTCAACAATATAGGGAAGTTCCGGGCGGGGATGTTTTAAAACCGGAGCTGAGATGAATTTAGTTTTCAGTTCTTGAAAGGCTTGTTCGGCTTCTGTAGACCATTCGAAACGTTTGTTTTTTCTGAGAAGGGCTGTAATAGGTTGAACTATTCGAGAGAAGTCTGGAATAAACCTACGATAAAAGTTGGCGAAGCCCAACATGCTTTGGACTCCTTTTACTGAGGTTGGTGAGGGCCACTTAAGAATAGCGTCCACTTTTCTTGAGTCCATGTGAACTCCATTGGGTGACAAAATGAATCCCAAAAATTCGACCTCAGTAACGTGAAAAACGCATTTCTCCAGCTTAGCAAAAAGTCGGTGTTGACGGAGCCTCTCCAGTACCGCTGTGACGTGTTTTCGATGATCAGCCTCTGAGGCCGAGTAAACCAGAATATCGTCAATATAGACAACTACACACACATCAATGAGTTCTCTGAGGACGTCATTCATAAAGTACTGAAAAGCGGCCGGTGCATTGCATAATCCAAAGGGCATTACTTGATACTCGAATAATCCATACTTAGTACGAAAGGCCGTTTTCCATTCATCGCCCTCTTTTATTCGTACCAAATGGTAAGCTCCCCTGAGGTCCAACTTAGTATAAATACAGGCACTTTTAACTTGGTCAAGTAGTTCTGGGATCAATGGTAACGGATATCTGTTCTTGATTGTTATCTGATTCAGGGCACGGTAATCTATACATGTTCTCAGGTCTCCCTCTTTTTTTGGAACGAAGAACAGAGCTGAGGAGGCTGGGGACTTTGAAGGACGGATAAATCCATTAGCCAGATATTGGTCCAAATATTGTCTTAGGTGAAGATTTTCTGGTTCGGTAAGGGCATAAATTCGACTGCACCGAGGAATGGATCCCGGAATCAGGTCTATCTGACAGTCGTATGACCTGTGAGGAGGCAGGGTGTTAGCTTGATCTTTCCGAAAGACATCATGATAATCCCGGTATTCAGAAGGCAGTTGTGGAGTCTCAGAGGAGATTGCTGCCAGCTTGGTGGGAGGCTGAGGATAACAGGTGGGAGCGCATTCTGGAAACCGAATTGTCTTTGCTCGCCAGTCGATTTGAGGATTGTGCTTCTCCAACCAAGGGATTCCCAGAATAACTTGAAATCGCGGAGCCTTGATCACGTCAAACACGATCTTCTCTTGATGTCCATCTTGGCCTACCAACGACACTTCCAAGGTGGTGTGAGTTACTGGTCCGGAAGCTATTTCCGTACCGTCCACTGTGGTAATGACTTCTCTCACCGCCTTAGGACAAAGAGATAGATTCATCCTGGCGGCCATTTCACAGTCCACGTAATTGCCGATCGCGCCACTATCAATGTATGCTTTTATGGCATGCATACGATTGGGCTGCTCTGGACTCACGAGGACCATAGGCATGACGAAATGCGAGGTCAAAGAACTGGTTTTAACGCTCGGCAAGCAGACCTCTACACTTGTCGGGCGAGGTCGTTTTCCGACTCAGAACCTTCGGCACCTTTATCGGATGCTCCTACCATCTTTTTCTTTGGTTTCACAGGGCAATCTCGAAGAAAGTGTCCAGAATTTCCGCAATAGAGGCATAATTGCAATTGTCTTCTCCTTTCTCGTTCCTTTTGGGTTAGGGGTCCTTTCACGACCCCAATTCGCATGGGTTCCACGGAATCATTTCCTTTAGCGGAGCTCTGTGGTCTTGAAAAAACACAGGATTCAAATCTGGAACGATCGGCCTTCCGATTCTGCAGCCTGTGATCTAATTGAACCACCAGATCGATATATTCAGAACAGTCTTGTGGCGGATTTACCACCTGGGCCAGAACGTCTTTAAGTTCCCCTCGCAGGCCTCTGTAGAAAAGCGTGATTCTCTTGTCTTCCGGCCATCCGGTTTCCACCACTAGTCTGTTAAATGACGCAATGTAAGTCAAGAGGTCTTGATTACCCTGTCGTAGTGAAAGAAGTTCATTATCCAAGGCCTGACCCTCGGAGTATCGTGCAAACAATCTCTCCATACTAGCTTGAAAGTCTTGGAAGTTATGAAGAACAGGGTCATTCTGAGTCACTAAAGGTATAGACCAATCTGCGGCACTGCCACTAAGATATGAGAGCACGAAGGCCACCTTGGCCTGGTCCGTTGGAAATGCGGCAGGTCTACACAAAAAGTGCAAGCGACATTGATTGAAGAAGACAGCAAATCTCCTTGGATCACCAGAAAAACGCTCGGGCGGGGCCAAAGGTACATTTCCTGGTAGATTAATCTGCACCGGATTAGTGGAAGTCGTTGGAGCATGGCTTCCTCCCGAGGCGGGCAGAGGAGTTTGTCCCGCTTGGGCTTGTAACAACTGTCTGGCAAGATCATCAGTTCGCTCCTTAGAAACAACTAACTCTCTCCTTAAGGCATTCGTTTCCTGGCGTGCTGCGTGTACTTCTGCTCTCAACTCCCCAAGCAATTGGGCCAATTGGTCTGTGGCTGAGGTTTCCATTGCGCCTGGGCGGGAAATATGCGGTAAGGCTTCGCGTTCTGTAACGCTCACCTGGTTCCCTCGGAGGCGCGGGTCTTGGCTGGGCGGTGAAACCGTCTTCAAAGTTAGGCGTAGGGTCCGTTTGGCTCCCTGGTTTGGTCCCCTTCTCACTGAAAGCTTGACTTGGAGGGTGAGATGTCTACAAGTGGAAAAGATCAGGGGGTGTTAGTAGCTGGAAGGTTAGATGAAGTCTCTACCCCCACACTCTCTCCTCCCGTGGTACTCGGTTGCTAACTGTGCTCACCTTAAATAGGTGAATGCCGGGCTCTCCATCCTGCGTCTTGTGCAGGGGCTCTGGGTCCAGTTACTTCACTGGTTTTGGGATCAGCCTCTTGATCGCAGAGGGTAAGTAGAGAGCGATGCCGCCGTTAATTGCACGAGCGGATTTTGCATATATCAAGTCCTTAATGTCCTCTTTTAACGTCCCTTTCTTGCAGGGTTGGCTGAGAAGAAATGATGGCGAAAGAATGCCAAAGTTCGTGGAGGCACGTAAGTAGAAAGTCTGTGCAGGGCCTTTCAACGCACCTTAATGTCTCTCTCTTGCTTTCAGATGGAGAATGATGAAGGCGCCGGTGATGATGCCCAGGTTTGTACCGAGGCGCGAACAAGATGATGGAGAATATGAAGGCACGTAAGTAGAAAGTCTGTTCAAGGCCTTTAAACGCACCTTAATGTCTCTCTTTGCCTTGCAGGTAGCGGAGTGCGGTGCAAGCTGACTTTGGAGCGTACGTCGCAAAGGTAAGCCGTTCAGAAACAAAATGTTACTAACCAATGTTCTTTTGTCTTTGCAGGGCTCGATGGCGGAGAAAGGGTGCGGCGAATACCTTAAACGCTCCGGTGGATCGGGTAAGTTGAAGCGCTGACCTTGACTCTTCTAATCTGTGTTTTTGTTGTTGTGCAGATGCTGCTGAAGACTGAAGAATGGATCCTCATCAGGTAAATCCGGAGATTTCGCGTTCACAGGAGCTGGAATGGAAGATTCCCTGGAGCTGACATGGTGAGCGTCCTGCTGCTGATGCAGAATAACGCGAAGCACGTAGCACCAATCGGGTGTGGTTTAAATAGTGCACAGGAGTGCTTAGGCTTCTTCTTCCACAGCCTCGCCCAGGTAAGAAAAAGAGTTCCAGTTTCCAGAAGAGTTTCAGTCCTAGGGAGTGGTTCCAGCCCCACCCAGAAGAAAAGTAGTTCCTGCCAGAGGAGGATGAAGACTTCATCCTGTTGGTAAGGAAGCAGCATGGTCTGCTGCAGGTAGGTCCACCCAAGCACTTCTGAATTTGCAATGAGCCCGGCGCTTCTTGTGCCGGGACCAGTCTCCACAATGAGCCTGGCACCACCGGTGCCAGGACAAGGCCCAAAAGGTCCCTAAAGGGACTTGCTGGCGTCTGCAATGAATGTTATGAGCCTGCTTCCAAGGGCGTTGGGCTTCTCCTGACTCCTTGGAAGCAGTGGTCATGACACCCCTGTCCTACACCTAGCACCACCCACTGCAGTGCAAGGGCAGAGGGTGGCCTCTGTGGGTAGTCCCATTCCCTAGGTGGCCTCAGGAAGACCGCCAATTGTCTAAGCTACCTCAAACCAGGGTACAAATGCCTGCTTTACCATCCACCCCATCTACTTAATTATATAAACATTTCTCCAATTACCCCCTACTAAACTATTAACAGTCCCCCCACTTAACTACTTCTATGTTCTATACATTCTTATAACTATAAACAGGAACTTAAATAAATACATAAATATACAAACCACAATAACATATAAAACATTTAGTACACATTATATGACATAGGGGGCCTGCTGCATGGGACCATGTGGACCTTTTGTGGACTAGTAGTCAGCCCCTGATGGAATTGGGCCTGTCTCCCATAGTTTGTTTGCGGCCCCCATGCCTGGGTTGGGGCCCGCCACAATCTCCACTGTAACCTGTGGCACACCCCTGCTCTTTGTGGTCTCCTTGTTGTGAGGGGGCCGCCCAATGTTAATGCCACAACCCGTGGCCGTGATGCTCTTCTTGGGTAGCGCTGTGCCCTGCAGGGCTGCCCAATGTCATCACCAAAGTCTGCGGCCTTGCTGTCCTTGAGTGGGCGCGTGTCATGGGGAGTAGTCCACGGATACGGGTGCTGCGTTTTAGCTTCAGGCGGTTTCTCCATTACCATAGGGCCACGCCCATCATTCACTGTAGCGCCTGCAGGCTACTGACCTTCACAAGGGCTGCATTGCCGTGGCAGCCCAGAACTCTTTATAGCAGGTTGACCGAAGGGTGGGCCATGACTTCACAGGTCTCTCTCCTCACTGGGGAAGCCCAGTACTATCCTTCCCTGCTCTGCCCTCCGTGGCAAGCTTCCCCGCTCCTCTACCTACAGTGATTCCTGGCACACGTGGCCAGAAGGGACTTTCCTGCAGGTCCCGCTTTGCTGCCCACAAGGCTGGTCAGCTCTGTCGTTCTTCTCAGGCCACCCAGCCCATGTGGCTTGGAAGCCTTCATGGGCTGTGTGTTGGCGGCCGGGGGGATTTCATGGATGGGGCCTGTCTGGGCTGGTCCCTGGGTAGGCTGACAGCTACCACATTCCCATGGGTACACGGGCTGCTCCGGGCATGCAGCCCAGTCCTACTGTATAGACATTGGATCGCTCTGCTACATAACCTAGCAAAAAAAGCTCTCTAATCCCCGGGGATCAGCTCAAGGCCATGCCCCCTCAGGTAGCTCCCTATTCACTCCTCCTGCTGTGCCAAAACCATAGAGCCTACATGCTGCACCAGTTTCCTGACAGGAATGCAGCTCCTGCTCTCCAGAGGCACAGAGCAGGTTCAAAGGTCACATGTGGGATTTGGGCAGCTGCTGGTGCAGAACGCACCTGGAGGTAGTGGCTGCATTAATGTCAGCACCTCTGATTTAAAATAACATAATCATGGCTCTTTCAGTCTGGTGGTAGGATAAACTAGAAGCATAAGCCATACTGATTTCAGTTCTTGCAGAACAAGGCACTCTGGGTATGGCATTGGAAGACAAAGGTCACAGGCCTCAGGGACAGGGATTGGAACCTTCAAAGGAGGATTGCATTCATCCACTTGCCTTGGAAAATTTGTCTTTAAAAGAGGGGGGTCTCCCACTCCTTCTTTGATTCACTTTTTGACCTTCAAAGACAGCAGGAAGAATTCATCTAAACCCTTTTGGGTAGGCATTTGTTTCCAAAGCCCTCTGCCAGAGGTGAAGGCAGCAGGGCTCCCTACCCAGCCCTGGGGTAAATCTGGGGTGATTTTGCTGAGGACTAAGGCCTATCACTCTGCCAGAAAAACGTCCTAGCCTCTCAGAGCAGACTGTAAATGACTCCCCTTTTCCTGAACCCCCTGCAGTGGGTATCACAGAGTCTGTTGTCATCACTCAGCCCACTTCGAACTGAATTCAGACTGTTTGACGCTTCGGAACCACCAGCGCCAGTGGTGCCTTCAAACCGATTTGACGCTGCATCGCCCCTGCACAAGCCTGTTACTGGTCAGGCTCCAGCACCAGTGCACTGTGCTGATGACTTTGAATGGCTGCGTCTTCAAACGAAGCATCAGACCAACAAGACTTTGTACCGCACGCGACTTGAACTGCTGGAACCAGTGGTATTCCTCATTTGAAACCACACTATAATTGAAATGGTCCAGGTCATCAATCGAACTGAATTGCTTGCCGCTTTTGAACCGCATAGAGCACTGCTTGAACCTGACTCCATGCTCACTTGCCACGTGCGATCAATATGACTCACTGCCTTCAGACCTAGTTTGACCCTCAAGCATCGTATCTCGAAGCCTGATTTGGCCCTGCCAAAATTCCTAAAAACTGATACTGTTGAGAGACCCTGTCCACCATTTCTGGGGCCTTAGCAATTGATTGGCTAAAGCCCTTATTTCATCTTTTTCCTGAAGAAGAACATAGCCTTGAAGTGAACATCGTTGCAATTATTGCCCTTTTCCTCCCTGCTAAATTAACCACAGTGCCTGCATTTACTTGTTCTACATTTTCCATATTCTTTTACAGGGGTGGGGTTTATGGTGTTTTTATTGGTTAATTGTACCATTGATTTGTCTAATTAAAAATATATTTTTTATAGAACCTTGATTGGATATTCTTTTATTTTGGAACGTGTGTACTATTGCTGTTTTGGCTGCTACTGTGTCACATTCACACCTCTTCTTAGAGTATAGCTTTCCCTCGCCCAGTTTACCTCAAAAGACGAAGGAGGCATATTCTTGGCTGTGTCTATTTTACCTTTATAGTGGGGAACACTGTTGGTTTGTAGAAGTCAGACGGCTGAATAGTGTGAAGAACTCAGGGTGGCAACAGTTTGTTTGTTTATTTTATTTATATAGCACGCCTGACCCCTGGGGTATCATTAATGACAACAGTAATGACAGACACAAGTGATCACAGTTCAAGGGTGTTTATTGGACTAATCACACAGGGTGGAAAAACGCCTAAGCTAAACCTAAATCTAAGATGGTTGTGTCGACCATCAAATGAAAATAAGGCAGTCCTAGTGGCGTCATGTCAAATTAAAAGGGCCTATACTAAAAAAAAACTATTGCCACTTCTTATGCTAAATACAAAAGAAGTGTCAGGTAGGGTTACCAATAAAGAAAGAAGTGTTCTGAAATAATAAGTCAGGATGTGATTGCCATGGGTCGCCCTTCCCCACATTTTCAACACGGGACAAGGAGGGTCTCCTGAACACAGCACACACTCGAGCTTTACCCAGCACAAGCTGACAGTTCTGCTCCAGCTACCAGGTTCTCTGATGGCTTAAATTCTCTTTCCAATAAAGTATTTTACCCTTGAGGGCCTGGTAGTCTCAACAAAACAAACACAAAAGTTCTGTTTCATGTATCACGTTGGGCGATGGCTTCACCCCCTTGATTCCCGCTCTTCTGGGCGCTGACCCTTCTGACATTGTGGGTGATGGCTTCACCTTTGGGTCCCCCTCTTCTGAGGGGTGACCCCTCGGACACTTTGGGTGAAGGCTTCAACCATGGGTCCACCTCTTCCGGGTGCAGACCTCATAATGTCTTACTTGCTTATTCAAATAGTTTCTTTTTAATTAAACTACGGGTGGTTGCTTTTCACCCCTGGATCTCCCGAGGCCAGGTTCGGACCCCCAAATGACAAGCAGGGCAGGTTACTTCCCTCAGTTGGGCTCAGAACCCCAATGAACAAGAAGGACAGGACACTTTCTCCTTGTCTTACAATGTATTTATGACACAGTGCACTTGTGGACATTCCCCGTTCGGGTTCACTCTTGACAACACACTGTATTTCAGTACTTCAGGCTTTGCTTCTTCTTTATCGGCTTCCCCTTGTCACGTCTCCCAGTGTGCCCATTACTAGGCAACCCACTAGGCAACCCACTAGGCAACCCACGATCAGCCCACATTTACCTGGCACATTTCTCACTGCACATCGGGGCACAAGGGAACGACCTTCTGTTCAACACTGGAGAAGGATGACTGGTTTTCCAGGTGTTTTCCGACCTTCATTGTCCTGGCAACTCCCGTGGAAAATCTCATATACCTTACAGCACCGCCGAGGAACACGGCGATTCACGCGTCAAGTGAGATGAACTGCTGTCAATCACATTTATCCTTTGTCATCACGTGATTTTCCACGCTGCCGCGTTTTTGCATCATGTGACTACAACTAACATTCAAAAGCGCCGGAAACCATGTTGGCAGCGCTTCTCAGCTGCTTCTCGTAAGGACTGTTTGGCGTTATTGTTTTCATCAAGGATTCATTGGCTCTACGACCACGGACTGTTTTTTGGATACTCTACTTCTTCCTGGCTTCATCTGTTACCTTTGCCCTGGAACTTTTCTTGCTTGGTTCTAAAGGTATTCGACCCTGCACCTTCTTCACAGATTGCTCAAACGAACTATCCCTTGCTTGGATCTTGTGCTTTGAACTGGTTTCGACCCCATTACGTGTTTTTGAATTCCTCTTTTGGATTCTTGTTGTCAACCTGCCCAGGTGTGGAATTGCCAGCCTAGCCTCACTGAAACCGGACCCACTGTCTCCGCTGATTGCCCCTATTGCATTACAACCTGGCCCACAGTTCACCTAGGTAAGCCTTGCTTCAATCAATTCCTTATTACTGTGTCCATGTTGCATTAGTGTGATAACCGTCTATTGCCTTACAGCGGTCAAAGGGGTTCTTCCGGCGTTTCCTGGTTCCAGTTGACGGCTCACTACACCTGTGGCCTCAAAGATTGCACATACAGTATTTGGTCATTCTGTCTGTGTGGTACTTGGGGACGGAGGTATTCAATAATCGGCACGACCATCAAGATCAGAACAGACTGAGAAGCCATTTTTGGTCGTCCTGATTATGGATCCCTCCGCTGGGGACCCCGTGACCGCTTTAATGCAGGCAGTTGCGGCCCTTAGGACCGATATGGTCACCGCAACAACGGCAATCCACCACCGTCTCGATACCTTGCAAAGCACACGCCATCCTCTACCGGCTGATGCCGAGATTGAAGACGCTCCTCAAGCCCAGTCTTCACCCGCTCCGCCCACAACTCCCACTCCTGTACTACTTCCTACTTCCTTTCCCCTTGCTGCCCCAGAACGATTCCAAGGTGGTCCAAGGAAATACCGCACATTCTTGAACCAGTGTAAACTACATTTTTTATGTTGACCCCAAGCTTTTCCAGATTCCGTCACCAAGGCAGCCTTCCTTCTTTCTCATTTATCTGGCGTGGCAGCTACCTGGGCGAACCCGTTACTGGAAAATAACCATCCAGCATTTTATGATTTCGATCTTCTAGTAACTGAAATGGCTAAGGTATTCGATACCAGGTATAAAGCACAATCCCGAGACTTGGAACTACTAGAGCTCTCACAAGGCAGACAAACACTTATTGAATATATAACACGTTTTAACCAACTTGCTGCAGAGACCTCATGGCCGGAGGAAAAGAAAGCTATTGTGTACTACAAAGGGCTATGTAATACTATGAAAGACGCCCTCTCAGTGATCCCGGCCCTTCCCTCTGTTTTTTCCGAGTTGGTAGACCTAACCCTCCAAGTTGATGCACGTCGGTCTGAGCGTAAGGCAGAGGTTGGTTTTTCAAGTCAAACATCCTCGACTTTGTCGGCCCCTGAACCCATGCAAGTCGGTGGGATTAGGAGTCCCATTACTCAGGCTGAACGGGAACGCAGAAGAACGGATAATTCTTGTTTTTACTGTGGCATCAACGAACATTATGTAAAAGAATGTCCACGACGCCCAAGAAATAAGAATCGGGTTTTTCAGAAGGCTCGCCCCTAAGAGCAGGGGTACGGGCGAGCACCTCCATGTCCCCCACTGAACCCGTTTTCGGTCCCATCAGACCTATCGTGGTACAAGCTTCATTGAAACCTACTAGGGAGCTTACACATCAGGTACATATAGTGATCGATTCTGGGGCCACTGGCTGTTTCATCGATATAGCATTGGCCCACAAACTCAATTTACCCTTGATTAAGAAGGAACACCCAGAACCAGTGCAAGCAGTTGATGGTACCTCCCTTGCTTCCGGTCCTATCATGCATCAAACGGCTCCTATGGAACTGATAATCCAAGGCACCCATAAGGAAACTACTCATTCGATCTTATCACCACCCCGCAATTCGGTGTCATTCTGGGCATTCCCTGGTTGAGACAACACAACCCACTAATCAAATGGGGTACGGGTCAAGTCACCTTTGAATCTGATATTTGTCAAAACGTCTGCCTGATAGAATCTCAGATGCTCTCCTCCCCTGCCAGTATTCTTGGGGCAATGGCCTCTTCCCGTCTAGAGGAGACAATGCAAAGTGTACCCTCAACACATACTGTAGGGGCTGTATTGGCTGGTATCCCCACGGTTTATCATGAATTCTTGACTGTGTTTGACAAGGCCACGGCAGAAGGGTTACCGCCACACAGACCCTATGATTGTCCCATTGATTTAGTCCCTGATGCAGTGATTCCAAGGGGCAGGATATATTCTCTATCTCAGTCAGAGGAACAGGCCCTAAAGGAGTACATCCAACAAGCCTTACGATTAGGCCACATACGACCCTCCTGCTCTCCGGCTGCTAGTCCCATCTTTTTCGTACTGAAAAAAGTAGGGGACTTACGTCCTTGTGTGGACTACAGAAAACTGAACGCTATTACCATAAAGAACAGGTACCCCATTCCGTTGATCTCCCCACTACTAGATAAACTGACACGCGCAACCATCTTTACTAAACTGGATCTCCGAGGTGCTTACAACCTTGTCCGTATGCGTCAGGGAGACGAGTGGAAAACAGCATTCTGCTCCAAACAGGGCTTGTTTGAATACACTGTGATGCCTTTCGGTTTATGTAACGCCCCAGCTACGTTTCAACGATTTGTCAACGAGGTGTTGAGTGATATTCTTGACATATAATAGTGGCTTACTTGGACGACATTCTGGTGTTTTCCTCATCCTTAGAGGAACATATCGTCCATGTTAAAGAAGTATTAACACGCCTCAAAAATCATGCCTTATTCGCTAAACCCGAGAAATGTGAATTCCACACTAAGGAGGTGGATTTTTTGGGTTTTCACATAACTCCTGGTGGCCTATCCATGAACAACTCGAAAGTCCGCGCTATCATAGACTGGCCTGCCCGACCAACCTGAAACAGTTACAATCTTTTCTTGGTTTTGCCAATTTTTATCGGCGCTTTATCGCTGGGTTTTCCTCCATTGTATCACCGCTAACCGCCTTAACCAGCCCCCTTGCTCTGTTCTGTTGGACACCGGCGTATCAAAAGGCCTTTGAGGCCCTGAAGTCCAGGTTCACTTCCGCCCCGGTGCTTCAACACCCGGATCCGGATATTCCATTTGTCCTGGAGGCCGACGCTTCCTCCTTTGCATTAGGTGCAGTGCTCTCTCAGCCTTGTTCAGCCACGGGGCAGCTGCATCCCATAGCCTATCACTCGAGGAAGTTTACGTCCTCTGAATATCACTACACGGTTACTGAAAAAGAATTGTTGGCCATTAAGGACGCTTTGCAAACATGGCGACATCACCTTATAGGGGCAAAACATCAGACCATAGTGTACACTGATAACAAAAACCTCCAAGACCTGGCTTCCCTTAATCTCTTCTTCGCTGCATATGATTTTGTAGTGAAACATAGGCCGGGGACTACCCACGGCAAGGCGGATGCTCTTTCTCGTTCTCCTTGGGGGGAATCCCTGTCTTTGTATACTGAAACACTATTAGGGAAGGGTCATGTAGTCTGTTTATGCACACCATCACTACCCATGCTATCCACCATTAGGCAATGGGTTTTACAACACCCAAATGAGTTGACAGATTGGGACTTGGTACTTCAGGAAGGGTTACCATTCATTCACGGGAAACTCTTTCTCCCCACAAGTGATGTACGCAATCAGGCGCTTGCTTGGTCCCACGATGCCGCCATCAATGGTCACCCTGGACAGTTACGTACCCTGGAACTACTAAAGCGCTGGTGCTGGTGGCCATCGATGCGGCGCGATGTGGAGGCCTATGTGAACTCCTGCTCCATATGTGCTCAGTGCAAAACACGCCGTGGTCGACCACTAGGTCTGCTCCAACCTTTGCCTCTACCCCCCAGACCCTGGCACACTGTTTCTATGGATCTAGTCACAGATCTACCTCGCAGACAGGGCTATGACACAATCTGGGTAGTCGTTGACTCATGCACCAAAATGGCCCGTTTTATTCCTTGTACAGGGATACCCTCTGCCCCTACATTGGCCCAATTATTCTTCAAATCAGTGTTTTGTCTTTTTGGTTTGTCACAGGTCCTGGTTTCGGATCGTGGCTCACAGTTCACCTCACGTTTCTGGCAAGCACTCACTAAGCTCCTTGGTATTGACGCCCGCTACTCCTCCGCTTACCACCCGGAGAGCGATGGGCAGACGGAGAGAGTGAACTAGACCTTAGAACAATACTTACGCTACCTGACTCTTCAGTTCCAAGATACCTGGTTGAATCTTCTCCACCTCGCTGAGTTCTCATACAATAACTCTCAGCATTCCTCCACAGGCTTTTCTCCTTTCTATGCTTTATACGGCCAGCATCCCCGAACCCTTCCTTTCCCTGATTTCGACTCCTTTAGTGCCCCTGCAGCTACGGCCTGCGCCCGCGATCTGGTTTCGGTTCATAACCAGACCCTTCTCCATTTACGTGAGGCCCAAGTGTCTATGAAGGCAAAGGCAGACCGGAAACGGGTGGCAGCCCCTGATTACCGTGTGGGTGACCGTGTCTGGTTGTCGACCCGCCACCTGCACATCCCTGGTTGCCGGAAGTTGCTGCCTCGATTTGTTGGCCCGTACAAGATTCTCAAGGTCCTAAACCCTGTGGCCCTGCGTCTTTTGATTCCATCAACATGGCGTATACAGCCAGTATTCCATGTCTCCCTGCTCAAGCCTTGCATTTCTCCCACACGTATCATCTCTCCTCCTGCCCCTGTTTCGGTCTCCTCTCCAGATGTCTTTGAGGTCAGTGCCATTTTGGGCTCTCGTCTTAGACAGGGTCGACTGCAATACCTTGTGGATTGGTTGGGTTACGGTCCTGAGGAGCGCTCTTGGGTTTTTTCCCGGGATGTTAACGCCCCTAGACTGGTAGCTCGTTTCCATCGGGATCATCCTTCCTGCCCACGGGGTCGTGGGCCCTTGGGGGGGCTCTGTCACGTCTCCCAGTGTGCCCATTACTAGGCAACCCACTAGGCAACCCACGATCAGCCCACATTTACCTGGCACATTTCTCACTGCACATCGGGGCACAAGGAAACGACCTTCAGTTCAACACTAGAGAAGGATGACTGGTTTTCCAGGTGTTTTCCGACCTTCATTGTCCTGGCAACTCCCGTGGAAAATCTCGTATACCTTACAGCACCGCCGAGGAACACGGCGATTCACGCGTCAAGTGAGATGAACTGTTGTCAATCACATTTATCCTTTGTCATCACGTGATTTTCCACGCTGCCGCGTTTTTGCATCATGTGACTACAACTAACATTCAAAAGCGCCGGAAACCATGTTGGCAGCGCTTCTCAGCTGCTTCTCGTAAGGACTGTTTGGCGTTATTGTTTTCATCAAGGATTCATTGGCTCTACAACCACGGACTGTTTTTTGGATACTCTACTCTTCCTGGCTTCATCTGTTACCTTTGTCCTGGAACTTTTCTTGCTTGGTTCTTAAGGTATTCGACCCTGCACCTCTTCACGGAGTGTCCATATTGCATTAGTGTGATAACCGTCTATTGCCTTAGAGCGGTCAAAGGGGTTCTTCCGGCGTTTCCTGGTTCCAGTTGACGGCTCACTACACCTGTGGCCTCAAAGATTGCACATACAGTATTTGGTCATTCTGTCTGTGTGGTACTTGGGGACGGAGGTATTCAATAATCGGCACGACCATCAAGATCAGAACACCCCTGTTCGGGTACACTCTTGCCAACTTCTCATTAAATTTGCTTTCAATGTTTGCGGGATTCGCTTCCTTTGCTTTCTCTCGATGCAGGATTCACTCCCCTTACTTTTTCTACAGTTCATAGGTCAAATGCTTTTGACTGTATGGGGCTTTGCTGGACCTCCTTAATGACCACTTTGACCTATCTTTGCGGCTCTCCTACAGACTTCCGGTATCTGTAGTTTCATCAATAGAGTAATCACCACGAGCAGGCATCCATGTGGTGCCGGACTCTGCTCTGCTGGTTTCCCCCCACAGTCCATATAATAGTTCTTTGTTTCAAAGTTCAATTAGCCACTTGCTACTTTCGTTCAACACAGTTCGGTTTCTTTAATTGGCTCACCCCTTGACTCACCGATTGTGATGAACAGCTTCTCTTCCTTGTCTCTAGAGTCAAGTCGGTACCATTGAGCCATGCATCTCCCCCCAGCTTGACTGTCAGCGGAGGAGGCACCTGGGTACCGTGGACATCTTGTTCTACACCCACAGGCTATTGTTCCTGGCCCTACTTTGCCTTTTGAAGCTTCACAGGCTTCTGTCGATAAGGCCAAGGTCACCTCTCCCCCTGGTCTCCTCTCGACTCACGCTGTCATTCGCCTCCTCTTCAACTGCTGGGCTGAGTCAGCTCTCACGTTGTGCGGTCTGCCATGCTTGTACTGTGTTGTCATGCTCCACCTTTCATCCTTGTGGGGAAGGCAAAGGGCTGTCACCTGACAATTATGGTCAATTGCCTCACCCTTGTATTGGGACTGTTGTATAGTGGCTGCCTGTGTATGTTGCAAGCTGGTGATGTCATGTGGAGTGTTGTGATGTGAATGTGGGAATGTTGAGATGAAGATTCCACACTCATGCAGTTAGAGCCCTCCTGCCTGGGTGATGGGTTGACAGTGTTTTCATGTCCATATATCTTAATGTAAATGTAACCTAAGAAGATGTCATTAAAGTTGGAGTAACTCATAAAGAAGCCTGGAGGTCACTATTCTACATTGGCGACGAGCTGGTCTTTAGAAAAAGAACCTACGAGCGTGAAACTGAAGGGAAGCTGGTGAACCTGCTTCGGGGGTGGGGTGC
Organism: Ambystoma mexicanum; assembly: GCF_040938575.1. Classification (NCBI taxonomy): domain Eukaryota; kingdom Metazoa; phylum Chordata; class Amphibia; order Caudata; family Ambystomatidae; genus Ambystoma; species Ambystoma mexicanum. The sequence goes on from NC_090929.1 coordinate 464,298,433, forward strand.
AGGAAGCAGGAGAAGGACAACACTGCCCCCAAAACAAGTAAGGTGCATCACCCAGGGCACCAAAGGGGGAGGATGAGAGCACCATGACTGGAGGGATAAGCTGCCCATAAACTGAGGAAGGGAAGCTGTGCCCAGGGGCTGGAGAGGGGCTGTCCCATAAGCTAGAGAAGGGAAGCTGTCCCATAAACTGGAAAAAGGGACACTGCGCCCATAAACTGAGGAAAAGGGGCTGTCCCATAAATTGGAGAAGGGAAGCTGTCCCATAAAATGGTGAAGGGAAAGCTGTCCGACAGGGTGGAGAAGGGTGCAGTGCCCATAAGCAAGAGGGCAAGCAGTGTTCATGAATTGGATTGGAGAGGAAGAAGAAAGTCTGCCTGAAGGAAATAGCACAATGTTAAAGGGACGTTATTAATGGTGTTCAGAGCTGTGTTCAGTTTAAAGCGGGATTTAGCTGCAGTGATATGTGTGTGACATTACAGAGCTGACAGCTGTGAAGCGAGTAAATGTACTGGCTAGGTCCGGACCGACGGTTGAAGGCAGAGCCCTTCACAGCTTTGCGGTCTGGGTGGAAATGGTGACGCCGGATTCCGTTAAAGGGGAGATGGTGAAGGAGTGGAACGCTGAGTTCCAAGGTTCGCCTGCGCTACTGTTTGAAGACTGCAGCATCTTCTATTTGCATGAAGATTAACCGCCGGAGTTACACAGTGAGCTACTGTGTAAGCATATGAGGAAGGGACCCTACATCGTCACGACGTGCTGCATATGACGTCTGTGTAACGGAAAAGGAGACGATACGTGGCATTGGAGAGGAAGTTAAGGGGTCTGAAGGAAGAGTGCTATCGGTGAGAGGTCAGGATCTACATGATGAACAGTATTCGATGAGAAGAGCCGTGAACATTATGTGTTGTAGTGAATCACATAGAGACCGACGCGGGACAGATCGATGGTATGCGGGGAGCAAAGTGCGAGGAAGATGAGTTATATGGTTGGGGCCTGTGCGACTTATTTTACTGTGCACCGGTTGGGAATATTAACGTATATGTGCATTTGGAGACATGGAGTGCACAAGTGTTTTCTGTGTGAGAACAAGAAGTTTTAGTTTAGCCTTCATGGCTATGGACTTTAGGAATTTAGCTAATGCAGTTATTGTTTTACGGTGTAATAACAGTTTGGAGTGGAATGGCTAATAGTATGTGCTTGGGCTGGGTTATAAATGAGGCTACACATAACCAAATTTGAGGAATTTGCAGGTTAGAGCCAAGGACTGGCTATGGACATTTAGGAGTTTAATCTGTTTGCCCATAGTGATAAAATGTATAGTAGGATGTATGTTAGGAGTTACTGTATGTTACAGTATTAGGTTTCTCAAATACAACATGAACTACTAGGAATTTAAGGGACTATATTTAAATTTGCATTAGTGGAATGTGGTTCTAAAAGTTCTGAGGTATAGAGTTGTAGTATGCTATAATGCAAAAAGGTTTTAGTTGACAGATATATGAAAAGTGTAATAGGTGCATATGCAGTAATGTAAGTTTTGTGTGTGAGTCAAGGAAGTTGGGAGTGGGTAGCACCCAAAGTATGTATTGTGAGTGTGTGGTTGAATAGCCGCAAGGTTTGGGAGGTAGTGCCTCCAGTATTAGTAGTAGCAGGAGTATAACATGGTTAGCTGGGATAGAAGGGACAGAGAAGTGAAACGAGGTAGATGGAAAATAGTAGAGGGGGTCATAGTAGTGGAACATTTCAAAATATTTATTCAGAGGTAGGGAGCCCCAGGATTTGTAGCAATTGAATTGGACAAGCAATTAAAGGAACATCTAAGGGGGGGTTAGGTAATGGAACAGGAACAGAAGGGCAAAGGGACAATAAAATATAGCATGAGGAAGAGTACTGGTGAGGATGACAATTTATGGTGGGTGTGCGGGACGGCACACCATATGGGGGGCTTCAGCCATGGGCTCTGGGATAATTAGCAGGAGAAATGTTGCCATTGTGTGGTGGATGGGTGTGGATCTAGAAGGTGCACAGGATGGCACCAGGGCAGCAAGTTAAAGTGGTGGGTCATTAAAACAATTTTCACATGAAGCTATTAGGTGCCGCGATTGTTCAGATAGGGTACATGAACACAAAAGGAATTAGCATAGCAAGAGCTGCAAGGAGAGGAACTAAAGTGTAATGGTGCGGGTGCAGTTGAAAGAACATGTTATCAAGGGGAGTTAGGGCATTTGACTTTAAGTGGAGGGGTGAAAACAACAAACATGGAGCCTCCAATAGAAGGTCAGGTTAGGCTGAGGAATGGGCATGTAGCAAGAAGTGATGGCACAAAGGGTAGTGATGGAGAAGGGAGAAAAGACGTGGCAAAGAGGGGTGCTATGTTATGGATAACAATTGGATCTGGCAAGCATATTACAGGGAATGGCCAATGGAGGTTATGCTGTGGAGAATGGATGCGGCTGGAAAACTGGAAATAAGCTATGGAACAAGGAAAAGTGGTGACTAGGGATGCAATCGTTGGAAGGAGCAGAGGGTGCGTGGGACGGCACCCTGAATATGGGAGTGCTAATGGCACAATCTGTTTTGGGAACGGCCTAGGAGCACTGCACAGTGGCGTACAGGATCATGGTTGTGAGAAGAGGTCAGGAGCTCTGCAGCGGTAGAACGGGTGGAGTGGATCGACTGCTCTGGGTGGTGAGCAAGGGTGTTTGGTACATAAGGTGGGGGAGTTTCTTTAGTTTGGGGTTCTGGGAGGGTGCACTGGATTCTTGCCTCCCAGGGGTGGAGGCATGGAGGCTACAAGTTACGGTGGGGGGTGCCAAGTTTAGGAAGTGGGCGGCTGTGGTTGTGGGAGACGAGGACTTTGGGGGTATCTGAACAAATGTAGTTTGTGTATCCTCACCCATGTCACCTCATAACAATCTATCATAAAAAGGGTGTGCCAGATGAATGGGGGGTGAATAGGAAAAGCACTGGGTACAAGATTTTGCAGGGAAGGTGCTGCAGAGTGGTGGTAGCTATGTCTAGTGGCAAGGTGGATGAAATTAACGGTAATGTTAGAAAAGAAATATGAGGGGATAAAGCCGGGCCGGCGGGGCTGATGTTAGCGATTGTATGCTTAGATGGATCTGGCAGGATATGTCCCAGGTAACAGAGCAAGTGGCAGCAATTGAGTCTAGGGTAGATGGGTCTGGAGAGAGGTACACAAGGTTGCTGGATGGCTGGGGACCAGGATAGGGGGACAAAGGGGTTCTAGAGGACTGCAATGACAGGTTTGTTTACAGAATCCACTGGGGGGGCGGGTTAAGTTATTATGGATGGCAAGAGAGAGTAAGGTTAAGGGTACACTTTACATAGGTGTTGGGGCTTTCAGGTTATCGGAAATGGGGGTTGTCAAATGGGGAAGGAGCTACTGATGGAAGATTAAGTTTGACGAAGGAGGGTTTGAAGATCTTGGTTAGAAGGGTCATCTGAGTGGGGCAGAATTAGTTCTGGTCAAGGAAGAAAGGGTTGGTCAAGAGCGTGTCAGCCATATGGTGGGACCGGATTTTAGGTATGAGATCAGGGGGGATGTTAACAGCGGAATAGATTCGGGAATGTTTTCAAAGGGGGTTATGGTGAAGGAAGGACAATTTTGGTTACACTGCCATTGAGATAGGAGCGGTACTAGAGGGAAGTGGTTTTGGTTTAAAGGCGCAACAGCAAGAAAGATTATGGTCAGGGAACTAGGGTAGGTGTAATAATATAAGCGAGACAGGGGCCGAGAGAAGTTGAAGAGGTGGGATTTGAAGAGAGGGTACGGGATGTAATATGTTTCTCACAGTTTGTTTCATTCTGCAGATGCGGTACAGTTGAAAAATGGCAGATATGCAATTATTTGCTGTAAAGTGACCAGGCAGACAAGTGTGTAAGAAGGATTTTTAGAGAAAAAATATAGGCGTGTCAGGGGACTGGCACTGGAGAATTGCTTACCCCTCACTACTCTAACCTCAGAGATGGGTTGGAAAACTTATGGTCACACATATATACATTTGCATAACAGCATTAATCTGTGCAAACAGCAACTGTGGGCAGCCACACACAAAAGCATACATGAGAGTAATTTTAATTGGGGATGTCAAACATATTAAAAAACAACGGACTAATACATCAACAGATAAAAACGCACACAAAATAAAGTTGCAGTATTTTGTGTCAGGGAAAATAAGGCAAGGCTACAGGTAACAAAAAGCCAAAAAGAGAACAAACACAAAAGGTGAGCAACTTAATATACCTTCTAATCTTAATACACAAATTATACAAAATGGCTAAAATTAGACATTTGATGAGATATAAAATGTCGACATGTTTCGGCCAGTAATCAGATGGGACAGTTTCTCAAGTGTCCATACAGAAGACAAATGTAGTGGCCATCTTCAGGACAGGACATTTCTTCAAGATGAGCCTTATGAACAATTTACTATTGGCGTCAGAGATCTAAAAAGATGTACATATATATACAATTAATCACGGGACATCAAAACATTAACTTACATGATAGGGCTACAATGTCATTAGATACATAACCTCAGATGTATAAACAAAACTCATGTCGGCTGTCTATTTTTCTCATATTGCAAAGCACATGCAAATATACCATCAAGATTTGTCCTATAGACAAGCTAGTTTCAAATATATGCTTGCCACAGAACACAGTTAACATAACATCGTGTGACACATAAGATAGATCCAACCCTTACCAGTAACTCCTGGATCGAGTGTGATCAAACCAAAGAGAAGGACAAAGCTGTCAATGACTCCTTCAGGGACAGAATTGTCACACCTACTGACTGGTTAATAGTCATCCAGATGACTCATGGCACAATCTACATAGATAGATAAGAGGTGGCCAGTAATTACAAATTGGTATTTTTTCATATTGGTCTTTCCATTGTCATGTTATTACTACCAAAGGCAGTGCTAAAGAAAATAGCCCGCGGAATCTAAGGGTTGGATCTATCTTATGTGTCACACGATGTTATGTTAACTGTGTTCTGTGGCAAGCATATATTTGAAACTAGCTTGTCTATAGGACAAATCTTGATGGTATATTTGCATGTGCTTTGCAATATGAGAAAAATAGACAGCCGACATGAGTTTTGTTTATACATCTGAGGTTATGTAACTAATGACATTGTAGCCCTATCATGTAAGTTAATGTTTTGATGTCCCGTGATTAATTGTATATATATGTACATCTTTTTAGATCTCTGACGCCAATAGTAAATTGTTCATAAGGCTCATCTTGAAGAAATGTCCTGTCCTGAAGATGGCCACTACATTTGTCTTCTGTATGGACACTTGAGAAACTGTCCCATCTGATTACTGGCCGAAACATGTCGACATTTTATATCTCATCAAATGTCTACTTTTAGCCATTTTGTATAATTTGTGTATTAAGATTAGAAGGTATGTTAAGTTGCCTCACCTTTTGTCTTTGTTCTCTTTTTGGCTTTTTGTTACCTGTAGCCTTGCCTTATTTTCCCTGACACAAAATACTGCAACTTTATTTTGTGTGCGTTTTTATCTGTTGATGTATTAGTCCGTTGTTTTTTAATATGTTTGACATCCCCAATTAAAATTACACTCATGTATGCTTTTGTGTGTGGCTGCCTACAGTTGCTGTTTGCACAGATTAATGCTGTTATGTAAATGTATATATGTGTGACCATAGGTTTTCCAACCCATCTCTGAGGTTAGAGTAGTGAGGGGTAAGCAATTCTCCAGTGCCAGTTCCCTGATACGCCTATATTTTTTCTCGTTATTTACCCCAATTTTGAGAATTGCTCCCACGTTAACAAAATATGTTGGGATTTGGCCTACTTTATTAGTACAGAAGGATTTTTAGTACACAGGGGAAAGAAGACAGGAAGATATTTTGGTGAGGTGTGGTATGGGGTTGGATCCGAAGGGGCAGGTTCAACTGTTACTGATGCGGCAAAGGAGGGACATGCACGCCGGTAGCAATGGTAATGCAGATAGGGGAAAATGACCCAGGTAAATATTCTGGGTCGGCTCTCTTCAAAGAAGTAAATGAAGGACTTGGTCATCGAAAAGGGGATTGGGCCGAGCATGCAGGTACATTGTAGAGAGGGGCTGCTGCGAAGACTGAAAGGGGTTGTACGGTCAAAGGGAGAGTGGTGTAGAGGTATGACAGAGTTTCAAGGAACAAATGTTAAGGTCTGAAGGGTTTGGGGGTACAGAGGAGATGCCATCTTCCAACAGAAGTTGTGAAGAAGGGAACTTGCAAAGGAAGACGGGGATATGCATATTTGGGGGTATGAGCTGATAGGACAACAGAATGTTTGTGGGAAAGTGGGGTATGTTCTGAGGTAAGGGATGGGGTAGGGCCGAAAGAACAAATCAAGGGAGAGATTTTCTGTGTGCCAGCGACATGGCCAACTAAAGGATGGTTGGTGGAATACCAAAGGGTTGTTATCGAGGTAAAGAGGGTGGCTAGTGCTGTTCGGACAGACAGGCTAGCCCGGGGTTTCAAGAAAGGGGAAGAGGTGTGAAGAAGGACGGGTGTTGGCTCAGAGAGAGGACATGGATAAAGTTGGGAAAGATGGTGGCAAGTTGCAGGGGAAACTAATATTAAAGGGAGGGAATGGAAGGCAGAAGGGGGGTTATTATAATGGTATTTGTTGAGCACAGACCCAGCTTCGAGAAGCAATGGAGCACTTTACAGATATATAGTGGATCGCTTTTCAGAGGTAACAACAGAACAGATAAACAGCAGGGGTAGGACACAGAGGGGCACAGAGGACAGGTACAGCTGTACTGGGTAGCGGGGTGGAGAGGGGCTGGCGGCGTCTAGCGAGTCAGGTGGTGCGAGGGGTCACGTAATGGCCTCTGAATTGTAGGAGGTTGGGGCGAGTCTGATGCTGATGGGGAGGAGGTTCCATAGTTTTGGGGCATGGACACAGATGGCTTGTTTTCTGGTCCTTGACTTTTTGCAGCAGCGAATTTCAAGTCTGCACGTGTCCTGGCTTCTGGTGGTGCGTTGTCCACCGGAGATGCTGAGTTTCTCTGTGAGGTAGCTGGGTGACTTGAGCGACTGCCTTATAAATGATGCAGCAAGACTTAAAGGTGGTTTGTGTGTGCAGTGTGACCCAGTGATGGTCGATGAGGGCTGGGGTGATGTGGCCATATCTGCTTAGACCCTTGATGATGATTAGGCACGCGGGTGCCTGTAGGACACTTCTCTGGGGCACAAGGGAGAACGACGGGAGGTCTTTGAGGAGTGCAATACCCCCATCCAAGTGGGATAGGACCAGTGCTTGAACAGTGGTTCTAAAGCTGTCTGGAGGGAGGAAGGGCCTGACTTTCTGCAGGAGGGAGAGCTGATGCCAAGCTGTCTTCATTTTGTTGGGCTATGTGTGTCTTGAAGGAGAGGTGTTTGTCGATGTGGATCCTGAGGAACTTGGCGAAGGTGAGCTAGGTGTGAAACCTTCAGAGTTCATGGTTGGTTGCCAGGTCTGTATGTCTGGGTGTTCAGTGTTGTTGGTGAGGAGTAGGAATTCGGTCTTGGAGGGGTTGAGCTTCAAGTATGCACTGGACATCCAAGATTGGATGAGCGAGAGGCAGGTTTTGAGCATGGATGTCCTTCATGGAGTTGATCTTGAGGTATAGCTGTGTGTCATCGGCATATTGGTGGATGTTGTGTATGGCTAGGAGGGCCCCCAGCTGCTCGATGTATAGTTTGAAGATCACTGGGGAGAGGATGGAATCCTGCGGGCTTGACAGGTGACGGGTAGCATTAGCGAACTAGAAGAGGTCATCTGAACAAACATATATGTTCTCATGGTTTGGTTAGTCTATAAGGATGAGGAGCCAGCGTATTGATGTTTGTAAGGTGAGGCATGTCACATTACAGCAACCTTTTCCATTTACAGGGAGTCTGGGCCTTTTTGTGCAGTTTAGCCTAAGGTAAAAATCATTGAAAAATTGGCATATCACACATGCTATTTTTTAGTTACTCCTGCCTAAAATAATAAATCCCCAATTCCATCTTATCGGGGAAATTCCTTTCTCTCCTTGGAGGCCCTCGGGAATGTTGGCAGGTATGACAAATGTCTGTATATAAAAAAAGCCACGAGTCTTCCCTCCTAGATAAGGAGGGTGGGCGTGTAAGCTTTGAGTCATTGTCGGCTACACCACATTCATCCTGGAATTCTACACTACTTTGGGCTCCTTTTTTGAGCACCAGAGCCATGAAGTTCTGTGGCTTGTAGCCAGCCTCTTTAGGAATGTCTGCGTACTTTTGACAAGAGGGCGGGCCTCAGCGAGCTGAGGGCGGGGCCACGAAACAATCCCAGGAAGCCAGAATGGGGAAGCGCCCATTCCAATGAGCCACTGGGAGCAGCGGAAACAAAACAGGACGGGGAAACACCAAAGGCACTTAGTAGCTTTGGAGTTTACCAGCTTCCGTAGCGGCAACGTTACGAAAGACCGTTAGTTGCGTCAACGAGGCGGCCATCTTGAAATGAATAAACTGACATCCATACCAAAAAAAGAGTATCAAATGAACGAGATTAATTGTAGAAATCCGTTCAGTTTTGAAATGTTTTCATTGATCGTATTACGTACGCATACGGTCCGGATTTGTATTTTTGGGTGTGTAAAAATGAGCTTCTGCAGAGTTCAATCACATGCGTGCATGCTTCTTGCGGGATCAACCGAAGACCCGGAGTTGGTACGTGTTTGAATCCTTTGGTTTGCAACTAAAGCATCGCCTTTGATTAGAAAGGCAGTGCTCAGAAGATTTAACGTATCCTTGGTGGGCCGGGCTTGAACACTGTGGGCGGGGTCTGTTTATGGTGGGCGTTGCCTGATCTGTCCTACTCTCGTGCCCGGTAGGGCTACTGCTGATTCCTCTGTTGCGAAGAAGCTGCCATGGGGTCCCGAAGGTGAGATGGGGTACTGTAGGAAAACTCCTAGGGTGGGTAAGAACTAGCGAGGGGATAGGTTGGTGGTGAGAGTAAAACATGGAGCACGTGAATATCAGCTCCAAATTACCTCTACCCTAGTTATTGTTTCCACGTTAATTCATCTCCAGTTTCTTCATGCACTTAACCTGCATTGCCTCTACCCTGCCCACCTAGTGCCCTTCGCCTCCCAAGTCACTATCTCCTTAGCGTGATGATCCTCTTTCCGCTTTAACCTCTCCCCTCGTATACCACTGTCGACCTCTCCAGTGCCCTTTCTGTCTATTCCGTACTCTGCCCTCATTGGTAATGCTCCTTCGTGGCACACTCTTGCACCCATCCCTCTGCCTCGTTTACCCCACTGCCCCCCCACGCCTCCCCCAGGCACCCCGGGTTATCCCATTGCTGCTGCCTTATCTTTCCTCCACATCCCTATCCTCTTGAACTTCCTATCTGCATCCTCCAGTTCCCTTCCCTCATTGCCCTCTTTATCTCGCTCTACTTGTTTCCGGGTGACTCCTCGTTCCTGACACAGTCCTTTCCTCAACCCACCACGCCCCTCCCCCTTGCAATTCTCCAGGTGTTAATCTTGCCTTTTTCAGGTGCGTGTTTATGGTACGATATGGCATTTATAACGCGCCTGTACACAAGTGTGCGCGTGCCCTTTTTCTTGCTCCCATCTCTCTCGTATGTATCGCCAGAGAAATTACAAATCTGTCGTGAACCCAAACTAAATATTAGGGGGTGGTATGGTCTGCATTAACTTCTTACAAATTAGCTATAAAGACATGCTTGCAGAAAATCCCACGTTGTATTTATTGTGGTTTTATACGAGCGTCGTGTAAAATGACACGCTTATGTAGAGAACATACACAAAATAAGTAGGTGATGCAATTATGGCAAAAAACAAGTAACATTTATCTTTATACAGTGGGGGGGGAATTAAGTACAAGTGGTTGCTCCCATTGGTACCCTTTGACGTGCTAGCAGTGAAAAGATAACGTGAGAACAAAGTGGTTGGATCAGACCCCCATTGACAAAGACAGTCATTTTAAAAACAAAACGTTTGTCCTCATAATATTCTGAAAGAGATGTAAACTATACATCTATAGTTTCTACTATACATTCGTGCCTTGAAACACTTGTGTATAGGTGCGTTATAAATGCCATATCATACACCTCTGAGGCGGTTTAAAATCTTGTGCAAGTCTGACAAACCTACTCCTGTAAATTGTGACTTTTCCAGGCGCATGGTTGTATGGGCTCATAGTTGCCAACATGTTTAATCTGTAGGTGCTCATCGAGTCCTGTTATTTTTCATTGCATTATGGGGCTTGTACATTTTCCCCCTTTATAAACTTCCGACTACAAGTCCTAGAATGCAAAGAAAACAATAGGATTGCATTACACGTAGAGATGGGCATGGATCATATTGGAAACTATGCTAATCACCCTAATGCATACATCTGGGGAACGGCTTAGTGGTTTTAAATGGTGATAAGGGCGTCTGATTTAATAGTGGCTATAACGCTTTTTATGCAGTCTTATAAACCAGAGAACTTGATTTCTTTTTATGCTATTAATGATCATTTTAATATCGCAAACCTAACCTCGAGGAGTAACATGGTACTTTGTTCATCCAGTAACAAAGATGCATAATGGGTGAATACACGGGTATTCATGTCCATCGGGAAGAGTGTGAGGGAGATCAGTGCATGGCCGGATCTTTGTCCTAGTCGCTTTCTCGTTGTGCTCCTTTAAGTTTTAACTCCCGGTTCAGATCTGCTTCACTTTCACCCAGTGGCGGAATCAAATTTAGGAGGGGCACAGAGGGGGTCAAAGACAAAAGTAGGGGGGGCACAGACAAATGTAGGGGGAGAACATGGTCACTGCTCGTCTTAGGTGGGGGGGGCACATGGTTTCACAGGGGGGGCCGTGGCCCCCCAGGGCCCCTGCTAACGACGCCACTGCTTTCACTGTCATCCTGTGATGTGTCTTACAACCTCTGCGCTTCCTTAGCCCCCTTCTCCCTGAAAGTGCTGAATAGCCCCGTGTTGAGCGGCTTACAAGAAATATACATTTGTACAAATGATGTATGCGGTTCAGGAGAGGGCGTGGGGATAGGCTAGAACAAAGGAGGTGAAGGGTGAGAAGGGGACGACACTGAAGAAAGGAGGTTGGGGGCCTGGGATCAAGGGTAGGTGGTGCAAAACATTTTGGAAAGTTGTCACTTCTTTTCTGAAAGTAAGGCTGGAAGAGGAAGAAAAACTTGAAAAACTTGTTCCCTCCCTATCCTGCTTGCATAAATGGAGAAAGTTTGCTTCCGGTCTTTCCTTGGTCTACTTATAGCTCAAGACGCTAGGCAGTGGGGCTTCAAGTTGTCCAAACAGTCTTCTTACAGGTTCATGGCTTCACTATAATGCAAAGGATTTAAAATGTGTACGAGAATGAAATTCATTTGAGAGTTGGGGTAATGTGGTTCAGTTTATTGTTGCCCTTGATCAGACCAGTGGCAGCATGGGGAGGCAGTGGGGCTGTTCTTCCAAACCGAGCAAGTATCGTATTGACGTTTGGTAAATCAGTAAGGTGAGCATTGAACGGTTTCCGCATGGACAAGTGAAAGTATGAGTGTGGCAGCTATTGTTTAGATCTCTTAGCTTCTGGAACAGAGTGGTGTTTGTGTAGAAGTGTGAAGATTGTGTTGTATGGGAAAGAATTGGGAGTGGTGCCCCTCCAAGGTCATGTGTTGAATTAAGATGGGATCTTCTTCTTGTGGTGAGCTGCCTTTTGTAGAGATGAATTCCCTTGGTCTTAGATTAAGCTTTAGATGGATGGATGGTGTACTTGGGTGCACATTGTCACCATTAGATGGCATTATGATATCATTTAGTTGTATTGACATATTGGTAAACAATAATAGGAATTTTTTTTATGGGGGGGGGTCCTACGTTTCTTTGTTTCTACAAGTATGCTGGAAACAACATAATTCGAGGATTACTATTTGTAAGGGTCCAAGACATCAGAAAAACCTTTTACTGTGCCTGGAATCAAGATGTGAACATTAAATGTAACGTGGGGCATACAATGCAATTAAATCGTATACTTCAAACCGTTAGAGGTGAAGGTTATCTTTTTGAAGACTGGAGCCTTGAAAAAGGAACACTGAGTTCAAAAAGCTGACGATATCCGTGCAAACTGAGGATCTGGTCATACTGCCGTGAATAGTTCTGTGACCCCACTTCCAATGTGAATGCTCTAGAACTCACTCTGAAGGTATCTAGGCACCAGTGCGCAAGTCCCACAGGCGTTCCTTTTAACGCGGGAGGGAGCACTTTACTGAATTTGACCTATGCAAGCTGGTTCTCTTGAGCTCTGTATTTGGCAGGCCTCGAGTTCCTGAGCTTTTGGCTTGGGGCACTGTATTTAAGAAGCTTTCGCTTCTGGGAACATGGATGAAGAGCCTCAAGGCTCGTTGTGAGTGCACTTTATGATGAGAGTCTGAGTCTGTAAGAGGCATGCGAGTTGCATTAATAGCGACGCGTTTTCAGCAGCGAGCAAGGAGTTTCACCCTTTGATCTTAGTAGGGTCCATTTAGACACAACAAGTTACAACGGTATTTTAATACTGGCGCTGTGAAGGGATAAAATCCTTTTGACTATTGTTACCTTGTAAGTGAATAACAGAAGACTTGAGATTGTTACTTGATATAGCACGTTTTGACTGCTGTATTAACCAGAGATACAAAGGCCTGATGAGTGCATAGGAGAACTCCTGGGTTGCACACTGGGGTAACTCGCTTGGCTCTTTACTTCCAGGCAAAAGGGCAGATCACCTTTGGGATGTACGTTTTTGAACCTTTTGACTTACCATTTGGATCAACAATTTAAAATAAATGCTTGATATTTACAGATGAACTTGTCATCCTATCAAACTTAAACAAAGATTGCCTTAATGCTTGAAAAAGAATTCATAGTCGCGCAATAAAGGACAACACTCTGCTTAGCTCAAGCCACACGTAAACGCTCACAAATAGTTTCCAAGTGACCACATGCTAGACATTCAGACTGACTGGTCAGTGCTCTGCAGATCAAACCAAAAACCCAGAGAGGACCTAATTTGCCAGCATTATTTGGTCATGGGGCGTAGAGGTGGGGAGAACCTCTCTCCCACTTGCACAGATATAAGGGGCACCTCTCTTCCCATACACTCCAGAGCAAAGTAGAAAACTTAGAGCTGTGCCTCACACTGTGCCCTTGTGTTTCTCAAGAATTAATGAAAGATTTTGAAGAATGCAGCGTCCCCCCGGAAACGTCCTGGAAGGCAGTGTATCGTGCCCCCCCCCCCCCTCTTGGTGGTTAAGTGGACTGACGGGCAAGGTTCTGTCCTCCCTTTTGAGTTTCCTTAATGCGCCTGCCGTCCTTGTGGGAGGGAAAGTTATGGTGTGGCCTGCATCTTTCTCGGGGGGGGGGGGGGGTATCTATGTTTTGACCTACTTTTTTATGGTGGCCCGCTTGTGTTCCTTTCTTTCCGTATTTCGGCTCCTTCATGTCCCTTCCTCTGCACCTGCCCTTGTTGGGTCCCAGTGCCAGCAGTGAACTTCCTCGCCCTAACCCCTCTTTGGTTCTCGTCACCCCCTCTTGCACCTTCCAGTCTCATCACTCTCCTCCCACTTTCTTTTGGGGCATTCCCTCCTCGATGGGGGTGGTTTAGGAGAGAAAAGGTCCACACTTTCCACAGTGGCCAATTTTGCTTTAGCTTCATCTGATACACAAATCCCATAGACAGGAAATATACATGTATGTAGACTGTAACATAACTGATCCAATCATAGACGGGCAATCATAGAGACAGGAAATATACATGTATGTAGACTGTAACATAACTGATCCAATCATAGAGACAGGAAATATACATGTCTGTAGACTGTAACATAACTGATCCAATCATAGACGGGCAATCATAGAGACAGGAAATATACATGCATGTAGACTGTAACATAACTGATCCAATCATAGACGGGCAATCATAGAGACAGGAAATATACATGTATGTAGACTGTAACATAACTGATCCAATCATAGACGGGCAATCATAGAGACAGGAAATATACATGTCTGCAAGTAACAACACATGCATTGAATGATTGCAATTGAATTTAGACCTCAATAACAGCAGCTGTAATTGAACACTAGCGCATAATCTCACACACGTACCGCTCAGCTAAAAACAAGCGTTGCAGCTCTTCTGGTACATCCAGCGTCCGCACTTTATTGGGTCTTGTGGGTGAGGCTCTGTTTGGAAAAATTAATTCATTAAAGCCTACAATGTTGCATCCAGGACGTGGTGATTACAGTAGCTGCAGCAGCCTGATGATAAAGCCCAGACATAGACCGTACTCAGTAGCTTCCCCCATGACTCGAAGCCTGTGCTGTATGCCGTAGAAACAACCCCAGCAGCTCCAGATACCTATATATGTATCTTTTAGTTGGATAAGTCACTTTTTTGTATTCACAAATCTGCAGCAGCAAGTTAATTACGCGTAATAGCACATGCTACCTATAGTCACCTTTGCAATATGTCAGAAGACCATAGATCGGTGTATTTCTGTGTCGAATGTGCATTCCTGCACTTCTCCCAGGAGCAGGGCGCTCAGGTAACCAGCTCTCCAAAGTGCTGCACTTGTTCTGCTCTGGCTTCTTGCCGAAATTGGCTTTTCGTGGTGGTTCCACGGGTTCCCCGGTGTTCAACGTTTACGGCTCAAAGCCTTCTTTGCGAATCCAGCTGGGGTAGCACTCGTATGCATTTACGTTTCCTTTATAGCGCGTAACGCTTCTCGCTATTCAGCACACTCCAAAGCGCTGAACGGGAGGAAGAAAAACGAAGATGGGAGGTTAGGGGATGGCGAGGTGAAAAGAAACCTCCGTCTCGCAGTGAGTTAGAGAGCACAGTGAGAAGGGCAGAGAGGTCGTGTACACGGTACACGCTCCATCAATTCCCCACGAAACACCAACGTTCGAGTTATTGTGGTCGGCATCTGTAACTAAATGGCGCAGAATGTAGTAGGAGGTGCCTGGTGTCCAGCTATTCTACATGGACTACGGTGATCAGATTTAAAAAGTGAAAAACCAGGACAGAACAACTAACAAGTAGGACTAACTCTTGAAAGTGACTGTCAAGGCACTACACTTCAGTAGCGGTTGGAGGAGAAGGGGGTTTAAGTGTTACTGATCAAATAAACATATAATTAATGTGTCACTAAATTATCAAAAACGAACACTATCTTAAGTTGTAAAATGCAGCATTTCTTCTGTGCGAGATTGTGCATTCCTGGCTGCCAGCTATGAAGACCTACTACAAAAACCGGGACCACTGCAGTTTCCAATGGAAACAATCTTGACAAAGGGGGACAGAGCGTGCAAAACCGGCATGTCTGGTCACCCTAACATGGACAAACTCTACATACATGTGTATGTATGTCGAGGACTCTAATTTGCAGGGTATGTAATGTAATTGTCATTTGTATAGCGCCTTTCACCATTGCTGTGGTCCCAACATTCGGTAGGTTGAACTCCATTGGGGGACAGAAGTCCAGGGATGGGAGATTTATTAGAGAATTATAGAATGCGTGTGTGCATTTCAACCAATACAAAGGTAGGTAGGGGTGGCCAAGTCCCTGCTAGTCACCCATGTCGAGCATGCATGTGGATGGTGCAGAGAGGTAGTATGGACAGCAGGAGAATAATTATGTGTGCGGGTAGACCTCATTTTTATCATGCAGAATAGCTTCATTCTAATGGCAAATGTGTTTTGCAATGTGCCTTAGTGTAGTGGATGGGTAATGAGAGGTAGTCTGGAGAGTATACCAGAGCAGGAGAATAATTATGTGTGCACTATTTTCCATTTAAAAGGCAATCGAAATTGCTGGGAGCATTTAGTGACTCCTTGTAGTTTGGTTAGTCTAACGCCAACATCTTCCAGAAAATATATTTGCCTTGCTCCTCCGTCCCCTCTTTCCTCAGACCAGTTAGTCTTACGAATAGTCCCATGCGACGTTAACTCTGAGCAGGGGCGCAACAAAACCTACATTTCGGTGGGCAGGGGGGACTAATTGGTGATTGGAGGGGCCACTTCAGAAACTGGGTGGTGCAAACTTGGAGGCTCTGCCCACTCTGTTCGACCTCCATGGATTGTTCGACCTCCATGGATTGTCTGGCAGGGTGCCACAAGTATCACGTTTTAAAGCGCAATATGCCAGTGAGAATGACTGATTGGATTTAAAGATAACCTACACATTTAGTTCCTTTGATATAAGCAAAAGCGACCACCAGGGGACCAGGCAGTAGTACAGTGTTCTGCAAATCCAACTTACACGCAAAATACAAACCTTAACTTTCTGTGCATTCCAGTATAAAAAACATTTTCACGCTGGCTGTGCCCATACATTTCCATTCTGGATGCACCAAAATATGTCAATATTCCCATATATTAAAATACTCCGGTTTGCTTTGCACGTACTGCTAGCAATGATACATTAAGAACACATGTCCACGCAGATACTATAACAAAACATGTCCATGCAGGCTCTACCAATATATGGCAGTATTCCTACGTCTGCTGGCTCTGCCATTAAAAATGCCATATCACAATAAGAAAACACGTCCATGTCCAAAGTGGCTGCACAATGTGTGCCAATCTATACACTTAATATTTACCATGCTTCCTTTACACGATATGCCCAGTAAAAATGGTCGAACCACAGAAAGAAATGGCTAGACTGGCTACACCAAAATATCAGTCTAGCCACGTAATGACGCATGCCATACCTACTTTTATATAGATGCCCAGTAAAGAAAAGTCAAGCAACAGTAATGAAGGACTAAACTGGCTGCACCAAAATGCCATTCTAGCCACAACACATATCGTGCTTACTTTATCACAGATGCCCACTAAAATGGTATGTTTAGCAAAATCCGATGCCACCCTCCCTCACCCTATATGCCAAAATCAGCTCCTAGACTCAGCATTACACACACACACACACACACACACACACACACCCACCACTTGCTTCCCTGTTCACCGTACACTCGCTCAGTCACGTTCACACCCACCCATCATACACTCATTCACACACACAATTACATAATACACATACACACCGCTTGCACACATGCATACATAGATAATGAGCTAACGTACAACACCCTTTTAGCACTGCCAGTTTCAGGAAAGGCTTCTCTCCCCTCTCCACCCAACAAAAAGCAAGTGCAGAAGCCATGCCCCTCAACTTGCATTTGGTGGGGGGGTGTTTGAAGCCGGTTAGCCCGATAGTGTTGCACGCCTGACTCTGTGTTTGGGGAGTATGTATAAAGGAGCATTGTGACAAAATGTAGTGAATGAAAATCCTATACACCCCCACGCTACTACTAAGCCATGCTTTACAAAGGGTACAGGTTGAGGTGGCATCTTAAATTTCGCTAGGGCTCCTTAAGGCAGACGAGGGAGGCAGAACCACTGCAGGTAACTTTTTGTAGGCTTGTTCTTGAGGCTTGACAGCAAGGCAAGCTTCTACATGCTTTTCCACAGTTCGAGAAATCATCGGGAGGGGTCGAGATGGCTTCCCAGTGTGTTGAGTGGCCAGGCGAGTTGATGAGTTTGGGGTCGAGCCAACGTCGATCCAATTGCTTCTAATGGGTTGGGTTGTCGTCGAGATGGATAGAATGGTGTACAGTGCCTCAAAGTACATAGAGTGACAAAGGCAGCTCTGGGAGTCACATGGTAGCTCGCAATGATTAGAACATGGTGGAGTCGGCTCGAAGAGCAGATTGAGGAGGGAGACAGAGCCCGAGACTGTTCCTTGGGAGATCCAGTCGTGGATCTCCAGGATTAAGGCAAGTCCTTGATCTGCCTTTCCCAGACAGGAAATTGCCAAAGAGTATCTGCAGGAGCTTTCACCTCAAGGGAGCAGGATCCTGGGATCGGTGTCCACACAGCCATTTACTTCAAATGTTCCAAGGCTTCTTGGAGACCTTCATCTTCACCTTTATGACAGAGAACTTTGGAAGACTGTTTTCTGATAAAGCTCCAGCAAAATCCTCCAAAGATGCATCCGTTATGTTAGGGTGTGAGATCACCCCATTATCTGTCACAGCAGATTGGTCTATTTATAGCCTCCTGTAAGGACCCAATCCTGGCTGCTATGATCAGTGTCTTTTCCTTGTGGTGCCAGTCCCATATCACTTTTCACATTTTGGGAAGGTTCACAGTGAGTGTTGTCCTCTGGCAGACTCCAAGATGGTTGGACCCTTCTCCAGACCCCAACTATTCTGGGATAACTCTAGGCTTTAGTAATTAGCGCCCTGGTGTGACTTCCCTCTTGCTGGAAGAGCCTGTCGCACGGTTCACTCCCTAACCCCAGAGTCATACCTCTTCACTTGGAAGGTGAAATGTCATCCTAGACAGAACAAAGGCTTGCTGGGGTTGAAATAAAAGGGTCTGTTTTGGATGAAACTCCATCCCAGACAAACAAGCTCTCGACCGAATGAGTAAACAGAAACCAAGCTGACAGTAAAATGTCACCAAGGGTTTTAGGTCAGTATATTTGGAGATCACCATGGACACCATGTCCAGACTAGACATGGGTAATCTGCCACCAGGGCCTGGGAACAAACAATTGTCGCACAGTGCCTGGCTGGTGGAACTTTAGTTCCATCAAAAGGTTTGCAAGAATGCACATTTTGCTCTTACACAAGCATTTCACTATTTAACATATATACAACTACTGTAGCCTAATGCGATAAAGGGAGCAAAACATCCACAACCTGTAACATAAGGGGGTTAAGACGAATTATGCATTAGGCAGACTTCAAGATGGAATCCCTAACTTATTCAGTCCAGCCCTACGTATTGGGGAGGCTTGTGTTCAATGTACAGCAATGCGTAAAAAACGTGCAAGCGTGGTTAAAGCGAAGACCGTACCTTTTCAAGATGCTGGGACAGTTAGGGTAAGGGTCCTGTAGTGGGTAGAAGTTTCAATCACCAGGAAAGAGTCTGCCTTCGCAGACAGAGCAGTTTTCGACATTCAAAACAGTATGGGGAGCACGGCTATTACAGCCAAAGAGAGGTTCCCAAAGAATCCTTGTGCGTAAAGGCAAATAGATGAGCCAGGGGCCACCAATAAGTTAAACAAGTACTCGCTGTTCCTCGCATCAATACAGACCAAACTATGCCAGTTTTGTCAAGGTCATCTGGGGTTGTGAATTCCATCTTTTCTCGTGGATCCGGCTCTCCGGTGCTGCGGGACAGGTCAGTAGTCTGTGACGGGACAGTAGCCACAACTCTGCCCACGAAGGGAGAAGGAAGAACCTTCTGGTGCAGCAGGATTCTGGGCACAGCAGAGAAGGTGGGAAAGTCATCCACAATGACTGTGACCACAACGCAGTGATGCACTCTCCTGTTTCGTGACCCAGAGGAGCTAGGCCCAATGAAATGTGGCGGGAGAGTGTCGAGAACCACAAGTTTCAAGCCCCAAATCGAAACAGCAGCGCTCCTATGCAATGTCCCGGGACAGAGCTGGCCAGTTCACTGGACGGCCCAGGAACACTTCAGAGAAAACTCTTTTGCCGGGAAATCGGGAGACACCAAGAGTAATTTTTCTGACTACCCAAATGGGCAAGGTCGAGAGCAAGGCTGGGGTCCGACGGGACAGCAGCAGGCTCATGCTGCCAAACCTTCCAGCTCATCTCTGGCGGGTCCATGGGTCTGCTTCAGCTCACGGGATACTTGGCTCCTTCGGTAGTTCGGTATGAACCACTATAGATTGACTTGGAATGGATGCAGGGCCCCTTCTCCTATCCAAAGTTCAATGCATGATCGAATCTGAACATTCAATGGATGATCTGCTTCCTTGCATGCACACCCGCCGTGGCCCAATCATGGTCCACGGTGGTCCTCATGTATTCACCAGTAGTGTGGATTGGGACCCGACAGTCCCAACCCTCTTCCCGGGCACTAGCACACGTGACCTGCAGGGGCCTGAGAAAGATGCGGTTTTCGCAGGAGGCTGAGTGCCCAAATAAGGAAGTCCCGGGTCAGCTCGACCTGGGGGAAGGCAAAGGGACAAGATGGCCAAAGGACAGAACAAAAGACTTTGTGGCACTGGCCACAGTCATGAGCCATCTGCGGTAAACGTGGTATGGTTCGCTAATAGTTAAAACACCAGAAAAGTAAACTGCTGCTACCAGTTTGTCCCAGGCACACTTGTACATTCACCAAAAATTCCTTAGAGGGTGTCCAGGGCCATAAAACAAAAGGACCCCAGTGCATGGTACAGTAATCAGTGTGCAAAGTAAAAGACTAAGGGAAACATAGTTTCCCAGTACTGCCAGCTTGAAGGATGTGTCAGTTTCCCCATAACACATTAACAAAATCCCAGAGGAGCGCAGCTGAAGGCAGTGCTCCACTGGAAAAAGTCAGGTTAGGATAGCCAAACAAAAGAAAACGTTTGGGGTGGGGGGTCCATAATATGGAGGGGAAAATTGCATTCAGAGAATCTTTCCTAACAGTAGATCAACCTCCGGAAAATGTGTGGGGCTGATCTGCACACATTTTCCTATGCTCACCGCACGACATGCACACGGATCTGTGTACTGTGGGTGGACCCAGCCTACAGGCGCCACCCCCACCCTGTCATATTTAGTTGGAATATGATGAATAAACAAACAAACAGCCAAGAGTACATCAAGGCATCTCAGAAGAGGGAGGGCAAAACTTTCCTCCTGCCATGGCCAGCCTAATTAACTAACAAAGGCTCCGTGGAACCGCCCTTTCCTTTGTTAGCTGCTGGTGGCAGCCTCACGTACTATATCAGAGTTCATTCAAGCAGGCCCACGGGAGGCCTGGTCGCAGGTCTAACAAGGACAGGAAAATGCCAACAACCTTTGATATGCACTGTCAACCTAGCGACCTGTCATGTCTGGAACTATGTATTTACAGTAGTCCCTGCACTGAGACCCCATTCAGAAGGTACAAGTATGTGGTTTGACGGAGAGCAAAAGTCTAGTTCTGCCGCAGCTTCAAGGGAGACCTGCTGCTTTAATCGGGACCACAGAGAGCTCAATTAACCAGAGAGAGCCTTTAATCCACAACAGACAAGAAGATGGGTGGGACTTAGTATTACTTGTTTTCGGCCCTTTACCTTTTCTGTTGCAAAGCACTCTGGTTATGACCTCATGCATACAGGACGACTGATTGGTTCATTAAGGTAGACCTGGCCTACACCAAGCACTGTGGCCCATCTGGCTTTAAGAGAGGGCTGAGACCCTCTTTTGGGCAGATCCTCTGAAGACTTTGTAAGGAGTAACAAGAAGAACTCATTTTGACCTTGGCTGAAGGTACAGTCTGTCTTACAGCTTCCACCAGTGAAGAAAGGCCAGGATTTCCAAAGAGGGAAGCAATATCCCTCCCCTAAACATCTCCCAGGGAACAGAGGGAGATGCCGACCTCAGAGGACCCATCCAGCAGCTCCAGAACCGGTACCTAGCCAGCACACAGTGTCCTTGCTAGGCTCTGCAAGCAAGCTTCCTAGGTGGGAAGTGTCGGAGAGCCTCTGAACAAATGACAAGGCCGTTGCCTGCAAACACTCTCCTCCGCTTTTGGCCGTC
Organism: Ambystoma mexicanum; assembly: GCF_040938575.1. Lineage (NCBI taxonomy): Eukaryota > Metazoa > Chordata > Amphibia > Caudata > Ambystomatidae > Ambystoma > Ambystoma mexicanum. The sequence continues at coordinate 464,320,055 of NC_090929.1, forward strand.
CGGCTTAAAGGATTACACGAGCCCAGTGAAGAAGCTAGGAGGAGTGCATTGACGAGCATCAACCGCCGTCTGCCTTAAAGGACATTTTCGAGCCTGTCGAGCTGCAACCAACTGCACTGCTCACTGTTGTCAAGTCACAGTCGCTAAGGTCGTACGAGTTCGTTGGCCAATGCTTCAGACCCGCTAACCAGAACTCGGACAACGATTCCTGACCCCGAGCCGCCGTGTCGGCCAGCCTGCAGCCGTCCGTCCAGCCTCGCTCGCCGAAATGCCTACTTGCAGCTGTCTCCTGTCTTGAACTCTGTCGCAGGTGCTGCAAAGCAGCCTGAAACCGACTTGACTCTGTCGAGCACCAAGAACAAGGTACATTGTGGTCTGTCCCCCTGGTCCTTCTCCAAAGGCCCCTACTGACATTTTATGACCCATTGATCACCTTGTGCTGAATCCAACTATCCTTGAACTATTATGATTAATTACTTTACCGACTACCCTCCTATCAGTATCCAGAGTGCCACCCTTTTCCTTCTTGAAACTGTCCTCTGCATTCCTTTACATGGTAGGTTGTATTTTGTAGTGTGCTAGAACTGTCTGTTATGATAATAAAGTAGATATTGGTATACAAACTTGACTGGACAGTCCCTTTATCATTGGGCAATAATTGTATTTTCTCTGTGTTGCAAGTAACCAACGATCCACAATATTGCAGAGATAAGCCTGATGTTCCGTGCATGTTACAAAAATTGGACTAGGAGGTTTATAATTTGCTTTTGTTTCCAATCTGTTCGGATCCCTTCTGCTGTACTAGAGGTGTGGGGCTGATTGATGGTTTAGAAACTGATATTCATCCCTGGACCACTGGTGCCCCGAAGTTGATTCATTGCACCTACTGACGACTGACCCAACCCTTCCTCCACCTTAATAGTTTGTTGTAAGTCGGCTCCCTTTGTTTCCCCACATGTAAACCATGACCGTTCTGAGACGAAGAAGAGGCAACAGAGAATAAGGAAGACTGCACTCTTTTACTACTCTGTTATGGGACGAGAAAGATGCCCGTTAAGAGCAGTGAATACCAGGCATGTCCCTTAATTGTGGTCAGGCTGGGCTGGTGGGACATCCACACCTGCAGCCTGTCAGAGGGGCTGCAGGTGTATTAAAGGAGACCAGCCCACCAGCAAAGGGAGTGGCATGATAAGCAGCAGAGAGGCCAGTGTAAGCAGCAAGTAACTTTATTTGAAAACCATGCTGAGGTCTGCAGAGAGAGAGGCGCTCTATGAAAGTGTGGCGTAGGAGGTGGGGCCCCGTGGAACAGACCGAACATTGTGAAGAGAGCTTTGTGGAGAGGCAGTCCCTTTTCCTTAAGGTCAAGATGCTTGTTCCCCTGTGTTAGGTCTCCAAAGGAGTGCCTAAGGGGCAGAAGTTGGACCCAGACGTGAAGAGCAGAAGGTCGTATAATCCATGTTACCGTGTGAATGCGACTGACAATTTACTAGCAATTGAGAAACCTGATGCGCGAGCGTTTTAACTTTTCTGTTAGAGGAGTATTTTGTATCGGACTGGTCCAGTGTTAGACGAAATGCATTCTCGAAAGTCTCAGAATTCTGGGCATTTCGTTTTAATTGTATTAAAGAAATATTACACAGCAGGTTGAATGAAAGTGTTCTAAGCACAACCCGTGCCTATTGAAAACCGAACTGAATGAAAACCTTAACAAATACAACAAATGTCTATTGAATGCTGAACTGAGTGAAAACTTTACAAAAGGGCAGAACTATTACATATTAAGTTCAGAAGTAAAACAGAACTTTAAATTTGAGTAAAAACATTAGATGCTGAATTCTAAATGAAAATCCAAGTCAAACCAGTGTATGCTCTATGAAACTTTAATCTCACGAAAACCCCTTGTATGCTAAATTCCAAAGTGAATGGAACTTTAACATTGAAACAAAGAAAGGCATATTGGATACCAAATTACGTGAAAACTCTATATAACAGGAAATTACATTGAAAGTGGAAATAATTAAAACTTTGATGTTTTATTTCAACATGGTTACAATTTGTACATGAAAAACCAACCATAAAAAGAAGGCACAAGAGTGACGGAGCTTTCAAAATTAAGTCTAGGGTAAGGGAAGCCTGAAACTTGATACATTGACTTGAGTCTAAGATTCCTTTGTGCTTGGAACTCTGTTACTTCAAACTTGGGCAAGGGAACCCTGAGCATTGGTTAAAACGGTATCATCCTGAACTCGAGAGGTAATTTTGAGAGTTTTTGCTGGAATTGGTTTATACTTGGGGGAAGGGAGCTGAAAGGAAGCTGCAAGCTGGAAGATGCTCAGAACTTTATGTTGGACACTGTTTCTTTGGGTTGCTAACATCCCTATACATTGTATGGATTAGTCGTGAGGGCAAGCAGAGGTTTTGGACCCAAACAGATTCTTTAGTTGAACTATTTGACTCAGACTTTCCTTAGTTTTATTTAGGTAGGGACATCCCACCTTTAGCATAGAATAAATTAGGCCTTTTTCCAATCCTGACATTTAATAAAAGTGATTCATTTTGAACCTGTTCTCTGTGTCTTACTTCATGATGACTTCACATTGGGTTGGGAAAGGTTGCAGTCACAGGCATAAAGGGCCCAGCCAGTCCTTTTCCACTCTTTCACCACATAGCTGCTGGTAATGCAGCCTGTGGATAGTGTCTGGTCCACTTCTTTCAGGTCCAGGGTTATAGTGCTATAGTTCATTTTAAACAATATGGTTGCCTTCTCATAATCATTAATTGATATGGGGCCTCTTCTCCTTATTCGTTGCCAAAGTCGTTGGGTTTGCCTCCAGGTGATTCATCGACTTTAAAGACCATTCTCCCAACATGTCTAATGCCCGCTCTCAGGCTCTGGCATCTACTCTCTTGCTGCTTGTTAGCACCTTTGGGACTACTTTACTTCCTGCTTTACTTTGTTCTGCTCCTGGCTCTCCATAGCCCACAATGCCTTGTTGTGGCTCTCACCAGCCTGCCTTTCTCCAGTGTCTTCTCAGGACTATCTTTATATGGGAAGTATCCCCACTCTCCGTTTGTTTTGTCTTCCTTAGATTGGCCTGCTTATTGTCTGTATCCTTTCTGTTTAACTCTTGGATTAGTTAATCACTTCCATTCAATGTTTGCTGTTCAGCAGTGCTTCAACTTTACAGTGGTCCTGCTGTGGTGCTGGCTTCATGCTACTCTTTCCTTTTTTTTTTGAGTTTCCGTTCACCTGTTACTCTTGACCAATTCTGCTGCGCTTCTGCTCTTCAGTGCTCCATCTCTGTGGTCATTTCTGTTGCTAGGTTCTTGGGAGTGTCTCATTGGATCTTCAGTCGCCTATGCAGAACTCTGACCTCTGATAACCACACAGTATTCTTTATTCTTTTCTCTATGGTTTTTAGGTTTTCGTGACTGTCTGCCACTGGGACCCTTTTCTGGCATATGCTGTCCCACTGCTTGCATTTGTCTTTGGAATATGCAGAGCAAGCTTGGTTAGGCGCATCTGCTATCTCTGGGGTTCCTTTTGTGTGGTGAAAATACAGCCCCAGAGTGACAGAGATGGAGAGGCCATAATAGGCCCCTATTGTGAGAGTGAAGCTGGCTAATGTGGAGTTCCATTGAAATATAGAAGGCAGGACAAAACAGTGATTTTTTACATAGGCCCAGAGGCCTATTTCAACTTTAGTAAATTACAAAGACACTGAGTGGAAGGTGAGTCTGCCTTAGAACTGTATTATTGTAACTGTGTCCAATGGAGGCAAACAAAAAGAAATCTCTGGGTGAGGTAGATGTTGACTTTGTGTAAATTGGGAAAATGCACATTTAATAGAACTGCAGCAGTGCATGTGGAAAGTAAAGATACATTTGAAATGTGGCGCATGTGGAAGATAAAAAAGGAGGAATGATGCCTGACATTTAAGCAATAGTCAAGTGACACATTGCGTTTATCAGGAATAAAGAGACTTAATTTTCATCTTCTAAAATGACAGCCTGTAAAGAGAAAGGCCTGTTTTGTTTTTGTAGAAGTGAACACTGGTTTCCTATGTTAACTGTGGCCTATCTGTGCGCATAAGATTAATAATGAATCTACTTCTGTTCTAATATAGTAGAAAAGAAAGAGTGTATTTATGAACAGCAGGCCTAGGTGTAATAATACATGTTAAACACATTATGTCCATGTAAAATGCCATTCTTTTAGATTTATCTAGATTGTTTTTCCCCATTGCAAATGGATGTTCTGTGCCTTTGAAACTTTGGCCTCTAAACCTTTAGCTGAGGACCTCTAGGAGAAGGTCTGGTTTTCAATTTAAATGCTAAGATATCAGAATTGTGGAATTTGCACATAACATCCAGCATAAATGACCTTTAAGGTCGGGTCTCCCCATTAACTGTGCATTAGCTTTGAACAAAAACCTTTGAAGCCCAGAAGGGGAGGGCACAATCACATGGGGCCAGCTAGATGTCCTGATCAGGTCATAGAAGAGAAATGAAACCTAAGAATTGGTGTGGGCGGGTGTGAAATTCAGGGACACTTGCGTTGCCTTGCCATTAGCTAACACTGAATACATTTTCTTGAATAAAAAGCACATTGTGTGTTCTACTGAGCTCATCCCAGGTTCATATTAAAGGGGATCAGAAGCAACTGAAAGTCCTTTAAACCCATGTTTGTGAATTGTTGCAAGAAATTTGAATTGGTGATATTGTGTAGTGCCACAGCGTTTGTGGTTGATGTTTTTATGATTGCCTATAGTTCTTTGCAAAAACCTAAACATATATTCTTACCATACACCGGCCTGGGTCCTAGCTGATTGGTAAAGAGGGTATTTTGACGTAGAGGCCTTACTAAAGTTGAATCTGTAAAGCGTTTTGTTGTGCGCCACCTTGCTTTGAGGGGTGGGGGAGAGAGGAACTCCCTGAGTTGAGTGACTGCCTAATAAACTGTAATACTGATGTATTGTCATACAAGCATTACATGCCTGGTATTTCCCATAATGTATAGACTCAGTTCTGAACTCCAGGTCCAGGCAAATAGCTATAGCGAAGGCTTTGCAGCTTCCACCATGTACTACTTGAGGAAGGTCGCAGCGCTTGTAATACTCTGCTAGGTATCTGACTCCATCCAAATACCCAGGAGCTGTTTTCATAGCCACCTCCTCCAATGTTTATTATTGTGATTCTTGCATTGAGTCTGGTCATAATCTCTCCCATTTTGCCTTGGATGGAACATGCTTCCAACCTTCTTGCCACTTAATTACCATTAAACTCTGATGGGTCCCAAACTCTCTCCTTCCAGGAGACACTCATAAAGGGGACAGAAGTATGGACCGGTGGATGCTACTAGCTAGAGAGACGTGTGGAGTACATTACTTTGTATGTGATATCGTCAGAGCGGCAGAAGACTTTTACCATGATCAGGGAAGGGTCGTTTTCAAACTGAAATCTAATGAATCTCCACTTAAAGCTTTGTATGTGGGCAGTAGTGACTTATTTTCATGTGAAGTAGATAATACCCAATCCCCTCAATGTAAGTACATTCCCTGTACTCTGCCCTTTTCCTATGGCACCCAAAGGCTTCATTTTTCAGAAATGGCTTTCTTTGGTTCTATATTTTCAGTAATGCAGTGGTTTGCAGTCTTTCTCTTTGGTGGGTGGGTGTAGGTCTGAGTAGAGGAAGACATTCAGAAGTAATATTTGCTTCGACTTTGTTTCACAATGTTTCTGATCCTCCTTTGGCAACCCTTTAGTCTGCCAGCCCCGACATCAGAAAGTATGGCCAGCAACGGTTTCTCCCTGTGAATGATGATTTTGGATAGCTTTTCTCCTCCAGAGATGGGCCTTCCTGTCCTATGACTTTGTTCGGTCTCTCATCCCCTTTCTTGCTCTGTCACCAACTCCAATAAGTGTTAGCCATAGATCAAAAAATTGAGAACAAAAAACTCTGATCGGGTAGGTCAGGATGGTCCATATCCCTCTATTGCCATTGCTGCCATGATGATATAATGGACCGGTGCACAGGAAGGACTAGAGAATGGCAAGTGCTTATCATACTGCCGCTCAAATTCCCCAGCATGGCAAAGCAGCAGTAATTACCCCTGTTCAGCAAGGTGAGCGGAGAGCACCATGCTGGGATGCTGGAAGGGTTGGGATTGTCTGCATGTAGAGCACAGAATCTCTGGAGTCTTACCACCCACTCACATATCCTCCCCCTTCAGCTTTACCACGTGAGCAAAAGGCAGAATGTAATCGATGTGGCGGACAAACTCCATATGCACTGTGCTTCTTCCCCTTTTTGTAAGGATGCCATAAAGTGAAAAAGGTGAAGAACTGTAAAAGAAAGAAGATCTTTAGGTTTAGCAATTTTCTTTTTTCACATGGCACCACTGTTCAACAGTCCATCACCAGTTCACGCAGGCTCGAAGCTTAGGCTCGAAGCAAATAATAAATGATGTACTGACAGGGGTGGACTGGGAACCAAAATAGGCACTGGAAATAAATGTTCAAAGTGGCCCCAAATTACACATTTTCAGCAAGCCCAACCCTTTTCCTATGACAAAAATGTGGAAATAACAGAGGTTACCACACAAAAGAGGTGCAGAGACCTACCAGGAAATGTCAAGCGTTCCTTAAAGGCCAGTCGACCCCTGTTTACTGACCCACTTGCAGGCTAAACATTAATTGTCTACCAGTATCTTTTTTTTATGTGGTGATTGCTTTTGACTGAGGCAAAGTCCTGCTCTTTCTTCCGCTTGGTAAATTTGAGGTAATTCCAATCGGAGGCCACTTAGTTATGTCTTCGTTTGTAGCATAGAAGGGTGATGTAGGTTGGGAGCCTGTGGAATAGATTTTTGACTGAGATGGTTGTAACCCATCAAGCAAGTAATCTTTCCTCAGTGCACTGATTCTGGCACTTTCCTGTGTGAAATTACTGTAATGGTTACTGCCCGCAAGCACCAGTTGGGAACCAATCGTTTGACCACTCCTCAATATTTGCACTTGCTAGGAGCCATTGGTGATTGGAAAAGGACTCTTTGTAAGTTATGTGGCGGGTCAGAAGGAGGACAGACACGTCGAGGACACTTTGACCATATGTTTATTGAATAATAAAAATAAGGCCTATCTTTAGCTGTCGTTATTGGCTGTTCCCTACCTACATTACTAACTAAGGTGCTCGTCAGCCGTGGATACATGTCCACTTCTCGGCATGGGGTAATTTTCAAATTCGAGATTGAATTTAGCTTTCTGAAGTCTATGCTGACCCACCATGATTGGTTTTGAGACCAAGAGGATGGGGGGGAGGTGACCAGGGAGATTCAGAGGGCTCCATTTACCATTTACATCTTGAGCATCTCCTCTACCTCTTGTTTCATTTACTTTCTTTTGGGCTTCAGGGATTCAATACGTTTTTTAATTAATGGTCTTCCCTGCGGGAGTTCTAATAAAATGGAAGAAATTAACCACCCTGCCTGGTTGATCTGAGAATACTTCAGGAAACTGGTCCAGTAGATCCCGAATGTCGGTTTTCTGAGAAGGGGATAGGTCAGAAGAAACTAATGTGTGTTCTCTATTAGAGTCAGTGAGGAGAGTGGCCATAGTAACTATGGTATTTTGGCTAGGATCTACTCTCCACCCTTTGAGCACGTTTATATGATAGACTTGGGTTTTCTGTTGTCTATCTGGTTGGGGGATAAGATGATTCAAGGTGCCTTTTCTTTCCAAGATTTTATATAGACCATGCCATTCAGAAATCATCTTGTTTTCTGAAGTAGGCAGAAGACCCAAGACTGAATGTCCAATTGACAAGGTTTGTGCTTTGGTATGCTAATTACATGTAGCCTGCTGTTGTTCTTGTGCTTGTCCCACATGTGTTTAACAATTTCTCGTATTGCTGCCAAATGAGCTTTTAATGTTTGCGCAGTCTGAGAAATGGATAAAATAGCTTCCTCTCTTTCCTCACAGGTTTCTTTTAGACTGTCAAACACATCTTGGTGTTCCCTCCCAAAGAGTAGTTCAAACAGGGAATATCCCAGGTAAGCTTGGGGGGAGGGAGGAGGTAGAGGGGTTCCTGACTGCGAACAAAACCAGGGTATCACATCAGTTCTTCCAGTCTGTTTCGACCAACTTGCACAGTATTCTTATTAAGGTTTGATTGAAACGCTCTACCAAACCGTCAGTTTGTGTATTGTATACCAACGTTTTTAATGTTTTAATACTGAGTATTTTTTACTTCCTGCATCTAGCGAGACATTAAGATGGTGCCCTGGTCTGTAAGTTTTATTTTTGGAAATCCTACTCTTGAGAAGAATGGTAATAAATGTTCCAAGATCTGTTGTGTGGTGTTATTACTCAGGGGAAAGGTCACCGGATAGCGGGTGGCATAGTCCATAATTCCCAGGATGTAGCGATAGTTTAGAGGTTTCTAATGGGCCTACTATGTCCATTGCTATCCTGGAAAACTGCACTTCAATAATGGGTAAAGGTTGTAATCTGGCATGTGGAATCGGAGTGGTTGCTGTTTTTTGACAGATCTCACAAGACGGTACACAATTCTTGATATCACCAAAGACTCCTGACCAATAAAACCTGGGTGTTATCTGGCTTTGAGTCTTTCCTACACCCTGGTGGCCGGCTGTCAAATGGGAGTGTGCTAATTCTAGAACAATTATATGATGACTTCTAGGGACAGTGAGTTGTTTCTGCCAAACTCCCTCAGTGGTTATTTCACCCCGATAAAATAACCCCAACCCCTTTTTTAGAAAAAAGAAGCGACTGGTCTGACTTTGTCCCTTTTCTTTGGTGGTGACCTTACTAAAGGCCTCCGAGGATGGGGTCATTCCTTTGGCCGAAGGCGAGGCCAGTTAAGGGGGCAACCTCTAATAATTCTTCAGGAATTTTCTCTACTCTGGGAAGGTCTTCTTCTCTGAAACCTTTGGTACCTCGTTCGTTATCGCTGTGGAAGTCTGGATCAATGACTCCAGTGTAACCTCTAACCCATATCTCCAGGATAAACCAGTTTTGGATGCTAAGTCTATTTATGGTTCCTTGCGGAGGTACTAGGATCAGTCCAGTGGGGATCAGACTTCTTTCCCTTGATGGTATTATATTCTCCTCAGGACTGTAAGTTAAATCCTATGGGCTCGGCTGTGGCCACTCATAGGGGTTTTTGCCTTGGGACTCAATTTAGTGAATAGTACGGGTACCTTGCTTTTATCAGTTGGAATACATCCCATTTCTGACACCCTATGTGGCGGGTCAGAAGATGGACACGGACACTCCAAGGGCATTTTGACCATACGTTTATTAAATAATAAAAAGAAGGCTGCTGTTTGCCTATCGCTATGGGGTGTTCCCTACCTACTTTACAAACTAAGGTGCTCGTTGGTCATGAATAAATGTCCCAACGGAATTTGTCCGCTGTCCAAAACTAACCTAACTGACCCTACCACTATTAAAATCCGCTACAGCCAGGAGAATGATCCTTCTTTGGGTGCCTGTGCTGTTGCACTGGTGTTCTTCTATTTTAGGGTTCTGCTCAATATCCGATTCGTAAATAGTCTCCTGCTATCCTTTGTATTAACCTCCCGTAGTTCCCTAAGGGGATTGATTGTCTTTCTCTCCTCTTTTGTCTCTGGGTGCCTTTCTTGCTGTTGTGAGACTCCTCCTCTCTTTCTTAGAGAACTCTGTTTTTATATCGTGCCTCTTTCTCTGAACCTTTTGTTGGCCTAATCGCTATAGTGCACCTTTTCCTGTGGTACTCTTTCTTGTATAAAGTGTATCCTTGGGACCAGTGATTAATTAATTTGTTTTTAAAAAAAAAAGTGCTAGGGCTCACCATTTCTCTTAGGTGGCTGGCTCATCTGCACCATGTACTTAGATATGATTGAGACTTGGAAGGGATCGGGACATTTTGGCTTCGCATCTTGTAGATAATTCACAACACAATACACATGTTTATCTTGTTAGACACAAAGGTGACTTGTGATCTTTTAAAAATGAAGGAAGGGAACTGCCTACCGTGAATTGCTTTGAGTTGTGGATAGATTCACTGCAAGGAAACGTATGAAAATGTGGGCCACAAATTGCATTTTGCAGCACAATTTTCGAAACAAATAGCTATCGATTTGTAGGCTTTTGATGAATTTCTAATGCCAATGTAGGAAAAGATATAGGAGTACTAAAAGGCACAGCATTGTCAGCAGCAGAGCTAGCTTTCTTTGCAAATAGAACAGGGGCAGCATGGTCAGCAAATCAGGCTTTCCTCACGAGGAACATGTAAAGTGCTTGTTGTGGCAATACAGCCTTAACCTGACACGTGCAACATGTATAGCATTGATTGCAGCACTGCAGGCTGCTTCCTCCATACCTAAGAGGCTTCTCACCACTGCAAGATTAATACCCCACTCTCCTATAAAATATAAACGTTCTTCCTCGCACTTCAGGCTTCCATTTCACAAAGAAGGGGCACAGGATGAACCAATGTCCACACATAAAGCATCTCTCATACTGGACCGGAATAGATTATAGGACATATGAGCCGCAGCAGATACGTCACACAGAACAAGTCACCATGGCCTTCAGTAGTGAACGTTATCCTCACATAGTACACATATGGGCCAACGTTTCCTCGCCTAGAACAGATAATACTGTAACAAAGCACTACAACAAGGGTGTCAATGTCCGATTATCACTACAGGGGCTGTCCAATATCCCCGCTCAAATACACGCAAGCAATTTGAAAGAAATGCTGGCCTCACGCCAGAGGTGGTGAACCTATTTCACCTCAGTCGCTAATATGTTTAAAAGGTGCCACATTTCTTTACAAGAAATTAGATAAAAACAGGATTTACATGCAATTCTGAACGAATGCAATTTCATTACCTCAGACTTCAAGTTAGACAATGAAGTTGTGAGTAGAGTACATAAAACAAAACAATCTTTTTATGTAGCCCTCCATCAAGATGTCTCTAGATAACACTTTTGGAGGGGACCAAAATAAAGTTTAAAATACGTGTCCGTTTGCTATTATAAAGTAAATAAAAGGATGCATTACGACGGTTAACAGCACACGTGTGCTAAATGTATGTTCAGTTACAAATGGACACATTTTACTATTTATTTTTGCTCTTTAAGACTGGCTGAGAACATCAACTTGACATGACGCACTTTCTCTCTCTCTCAGGGAATACAGTACATGCCTGATCTAGTTACGTCTCGGGACTGACTTGCTCTCTCTTACTCGTTGTATTCTACAGTACTTCATCTTGCTCTGCAAACGCTTGTAGTCATTGAATTTACACACAAAATAAAACGCGTGCTATTGTTTTACACGCTGAGGTTTTTTCTCACTTTACAGTGAGATATCTTGTAATTCTGCGTGTGATCGTTCTGATTGTTCCGTGTGCGATTACCTTTAGTGGGGACCCTGACTGTACCTGCTACGTGTGCGATTACCTTTAGTGGGGACCCTGAATGTACATGCTATAATCTGATATATATTCTATCCAGGAGTTGCACTTTTGTATTGTTTCTAGCAGTGGATGGTGTTACGTTTTTCAAAGGGGAACCTGATCTGTGTTTTTTTCCCACTTTGAGAGTTCACAGCCTTCACTTTTTGCTCACTGTACCTTTCACAGGTGGGAAATACCCATTTGCATATCAGTCTTTGTCTCGCCCACATGGGCAGTCCAGCACCGAAATGTTATGGCAATTCCCTTCTGAACAAGAGTACCAACAGCAACCCCATACACGTGTTTCAGCCTTGTTGGGCCTCATCAGTGAGGTGGAGCTGTGCTGAAACTGGAATTATTTTACTACACTTCCTGGAAGTACTAGAAACTGCCATCGTGGGTTATAAGCCTGCTCTTAGGAGCTTTAAGTGAGCCGTTGTCCTGATCATCTGCATTGATGACATACGCATTGCAACTATCTAAAATTCCATTCCTCCCTTTCATCCCCCTCAGGATGTGGCCGATCTCTCACGCTGGCCTAAAATCTGCTTCACCCCACCTCTCTGCCACAGACTAATGTGAGTAGCTAATAAGGCACAATTCGGAAAATGTTTGGTGCTGCAATGCCACGAGAGTGGCCGGGGGGGCCGGGGGGGGGGGGGCTGGTGCAGTATAAAAGCAGAGAAACATTACAATAGATGAGTAAAAACATATTGCAGCACCAACTTAAATTTGCTAGGCCGCAACAGGATGTGATAATTCACTCTTGGCCCTATTTGTAATTGTACTTGGTTATTTATAATGCACTTAATACCCGTTTCCTAAAGGTATGCACTGTTCACGTGCAGAACTAATACTCCTGCCCGCCTATAGGAGGAGGGGTGACTGGTCTGTCTGGATTCACACCACTTGAAATTTTAAATAAAGATGTGCAGGCAGTTTTCGTGTCCTTTGGATCAGTGCCTGCAATGCATGCGATAGCCGTATGGACAATAAATATGTACATGAGCCAAACAGTTCATTTGTTTGTTTATTTATTTGTAGAGCGCACTGGGCCCTGAGGCAACTGGGCGCTATATAGGTTACTGGGTTACAGGTTACAGATAATAATCATACTTAGATACATACATGAAGGTTTGTAGTCGCAGTAGATAATATATACATATATACAAAACTATACAATAATATACAGTAAGATACAGGCATGCCATATGTTATGCAGTCATACGTGTAGGAAAAAGGGCATCGGTAGTGCTAATGGAGGTAATCAGTTGTCCGCAGAGTGTAGCCATCTTTTGACGTTGGTTTTGAATAGATGGAAGGAAGGTAAAGCTCTTAATGAATGTATCGGTGATGGAATTCCACAGTTGGGCTGCCCTAACTGGGAAGCTGGTGCCTCCTGTTTTGGTGAGTTTGATATTGGGAATTCTGATACTGTTAGATTGGGCATATCTGATCGGGTGTTCGGATGTATGTTTGATGAATCTGTTGGTTAGGTATGCGGGGGCCTTGTTGGTAAGGCATTTATGTGTGATGTTTAGTGATTTAAGCTTAATTCCGTCGTTGATGGCACGTCTCCCATGCGAGATATGTTGTGATTTGGGAATGCCTAGTGCCGATCTTAAAGCATTTTTTTGAAGTGTCTGGAGTTTTAACGTTGTGTTTACTGGTGCCCAAATAAAGTGCGTTAACAGTAATCCAGCTTGGATAATATTAGTACACTTGCGATCGTGGTGCAGCTTTCATTAGTCAGGAAGCGTTTGCATGCATGGATCAATTTGCATGTGTAACTAGTGGCAGGCGCTGTGGCGTTTACTTGCCTATTAAGGTTAAGATCCGAATACAGGTAAAAACCTAGGGTTTTTACTTCGTTGGCTACCTTAATCTTGATTCCGTCGATGGTAATGGATTTGTATCGAGGGGTGAGTTTATTCAGTTTGTTGGTGCAGCCTACGATTAAGAGCTCTGTTTTTTCGTCATTAAGACATAATCCATGGGTGACCATCCAGGACTGTATGATTAGGTAGATTTTGTTGATCAGCCCTACATCTTTGTCATAGTCTCCTTGGATAGGTATGAGAATCTGAGTGTCATCAGCATAATTTGTGTATGAGACACCCAGATTGTCAAGTATGTCGAATAAAGGCTTTGTAAATATATTGTACAAAGTGGGGGAGATACAGGATCCTTGTGGAACTCCACAGGTGATCGGTACTGGGTCTGCTGCGGATGAGGGTGAAAATACTCTGATCTGTTGTCTAAAAAGGATGTTATCCAGGTGGTAGCATCCTTAGAGAACTGGGTGGCTGATTTCAGGTGGTTGCAAAGGACTTTGTGGTCAACCAAGTCGAATGCAGCGGATAAGTCCAAGAGGAGGAGAATGGATGCTTCTCCTTTGTCTTTGCGGTCATCCAGTTGGTTCTTAAGATCAAGCGTACAAACATAATAAACTAGCTGGGGTACCTGGCGTTGCCCGCGTCCTGATCGAGTGGCGTCTCATGTGCCCTGGAGTATTTGAAACACGCGTAGAAGTGATCTTGAAGATACACCCACAGGAAGAAGCCCTTCGTCCTACAAACATAATAAACTAGCTGGGGTATCTGGTGTTGCCCGTGTCCTGATCGAGTGGTGTCTCATGTGCCTTGGAGGATGTTGCTCTTGTCCCCTTGTTGGCAAGTCTTGCTTCAGTTTGCTCTGGCATCTCATTTGCCCTGGAGAAAGTTGCTCTTGTCCTCTGGTTGGCAAGTCGTACTGTTTGTTGTTGTGTTTCAGAAGCTCTTGATATTGATTCTCGCTTTGAATCGGATGGAGCTTTTTCAAGTGATGTCCGTTTTTTGTGCGGCATGTTTCAGTCTCTCAATGGCTTCAGCACATTTGAGAAAGTGCCGAAGAAAGATCTCTTCTTGTGAATGAACTTAAGTGAACTATAACCTTGCCATTTCCCATATTTGGAGTGGCTTGATTAAAAGAAATAATAATAATAATAAATTGAGTTGCTTTAATAAACACTTTCAAACTGTATACAGTAGTAATTTTCAAAGGAATAACAAACACATCGAACATTTTGCCTCACTTTTCCAAATGTTGCCTTCTTCTGGTACCTACAGTAGTGAATCGCAGTGAGCATCAGTAAATGAGGGTGTCTACGGAGTGAATTTTTTGCATCCAAACATAGACTACAATCTTGCCTCAGACAAATGAAGAATCCATGCAAAATTTGGTCGCGGTGGGTTCATCGTTGTGGATTTGTATAGCCGGACAAACATACACACATAGATACATTCCACTTGATGTATACATTCTAAAGCTAGGCTGATGAGTGGAGTCCCACATAGTGGCAGCTTTCTAATATTTTAGTTATGACCACTACAAACTTAAAATGGCATTAGCATATATTCAATCTTTATTAAAGGGTAATATCCGGAAGGGTAGAACGGAAAATTAAGGTGCCCAGCGCAGGGAATGGGCCGGAACAAGGCGGAATGGCACAATATGTGTTGCCGCTTTTTGATGCACCTTCCAATTGTTCCACCTCTCCCTCAACATAAGGAACCCTCTTTTTAGCCCCTTTTCCTAGAGGATTTCCACGCCCTAGTGTCATGAAGTGCCACAATTGGCTCACCAGCTAATCCCTACCGTCCGGCTGGAGCTCCCGCTAGTAGTAGAAGCGGCTGGATCGCTTATCAAGGCCTCACTCCTCTAAAGGATTCTATCACAAGAGTTTAAAGGAGGCTTTCTGTAAACCATTGCTAAACAAAAAGCGGATTTGGTCGGGCAAATCAGAAAAACTCGAGCCAGAACTGTGGATTCCTGGGCAAACTGATAGACACTGTAGCTGATTCTCATCTAATGAGGCTCGCGAAGGACAACTGATGCTAGACCAAGCGCAAGCGGGCTTCAAACCCTGTCGTAACATTGAATCTGTGTTACTGTCGCTCTGGAATACAATGAAACACATTGGGTGGGGAGAGGGCAGCTGTTCGCCCTGGAAAATCCTTGATCTTTCAGTGTTCAAACTAGTCGACGACCTCACCATGAAATACCCCATATTTCACCCATGCATTAGTAATTAGTGTTAGATTATAGCTTTTCAAAAAGACAGAGCTCAGTGCGTAACAATGGAAACCTCCACCAAGACTTGAAGCCCTCCAACAAAACGTTACCCGTGGGCAACACAAAATACATTCAGACTGGGGCCCTTAACCTTCTCTGACAAGACAGAAACCTTCCCCTCAAGAAACCAGCCTTAATGCTCTGCCCGTTAGCCGATATCCATAATTCCACTCACACTAACTTCTCAAGTAAAACAATTCTTCGTATTATAATGGATGCAGGCCTTTCCATTGCTCCATAGATTACTGCCGTTGAAAAAGAAGCATAGAGAAACTTCAAAGCCCTCCTAAGAATTGCCCCATTCCTAGCCTTACTGCAGAAATGCACTGATAATCGCCATTGCACGCCCTTGACTAGACTATGCCAACAGATCATACCTAGGTGCCACTAATGAATTAATTGCGAGATTTGAGAAAGCTCAAATGAGGCATCCTGAACTCTCTGGGAAAAGGTTTCATCTCCCTCTGGGTCAGAGAATTGCCTTCACATCATAAAGCATCCCCTCTAAAGCGACAAGGGGCAGTCCCTAAATTCCTGCTAAATTGAATTGTAAAAGTCCATCCTGAGACTCTTTGATCATCCTCCCTGATTACACTAGTGCTCCCTAACCCAACCCCAAAAAGGAACTTGGAGGATCTTCCTTTCATTCTTAATCCAACTCGAGAACACTCTCCTGAATGACAAATAGCCAGTTTCATGCAGTCTTCACAAAATGGAATCAATATTTGTCTCTTCTGCCGATCAGGTCGCTCATGCATCAACTTCACTTAGAACGGAATTAGCTATTTTCTTGCCCTTGTGTTCGCTCTACACTAGGTCTATGCATTGAACTGTTGTGGGGACCCTGCGTTTAGATGCTCATGTCACTTAGCACTGGACAGTATACTCTCTCTAGACTCCCCCTTTTCCCAAACTTTCCATGTTATCTCTTAGATATATTGCACTCGACGTCTTATTTCAGCTGCCCATTATTTACTCCTACGTTCTGTCCCCTTTCCTCCATACTTATGGGACATCTCTCCGTCCTGTGGGACGGGACCGGAGCACTTTGTAAAAAGCATCCACATTTCTTTTAAAAAATGTGTCCCTCCTCTTTCCTGCGTGGGGCCCGGCACGCGGCCGTAACCCCGCCCACCTTGGCTCCGCCCCGCGCATCGCCCATCAGTCCTTTTCTCCGCACGATCGGGGCCGGATGCACTTGCATCCTCGGAACACTGTCTTCCCTTTTTCCCTCTCTGACTCTCGCTAGCGTTCGTTTACTAGTCTGTCTATGTCTTTTAAACTAGATTTTCCAGACTGTTCATCGTGTCACCGTCGCTTCGCGAGGGCGGATCCCCATCCTCTTTGCTTAGAGTGTTTGGGTCCGGAACACCGTTGGGATTCCTGTTTTTACTGTGACTCCCTCTCGGTCTGGACACTTCAATTTCGGTTGGAGCGGTGGGAGGAGGTGTTGGGACGGACTCCTCCTTCGCATTATCAGGCGTTCATCGACGAAAAGAAAAAACTCCCGGTAAGTTCTTTACTTTTCAAAGCACCCCGGCCGGGGGATACCTTTCCGGGTTCCTCTCGAGCTGGGAGGGGCGTTGATCGCTCTGTTATCGGGGTTCGCCCTGAGGTGCCTGTTGGGCCTAATAATTCTACCAGAGTTTTCTCCGAGGGTCTCTGTAAGGGGCCTTTGTCCACTGGAGTACGCTCCGAGGCCCCTCCTGTGGGGGCTGTCTGTAGACCCATTTCTACTGAGTCGTGCGGTACCGGAGCTTGCTCTGAGGCCGCTCTTTCGGCTTCCCTCAAAGACAAAACCGGGGTGTGCCCAGAGGTCTTGGCTGGGCTTGAGGTTACCGAACGGATGTTCGAGGCCCGTGCCGATAAGGCTTCTAACGGGCCTAGGTCCGAGGTCCCTCGTATAGAGGCTAAGGATACCAACAGTTCTGAGGGGCCGGGCAAGGCCCTGTCGGTGAAAGCGCACCGTTCCCGCCCTTGTGGTGACACCAGATCTGTTGAGGGGGCAAAGAAGAAAGTTTCTTCTTTTACCGGCAGTGCCGAGGCCCTTCCTTCGAAGGCTCAGTTGGCGGTTGGTATGTCGCAGAAACATTTCAGGCCTCATAGTACCGGCTCTGCCGAGGTTCCTTACGTTAAGGCTAAAATTAAGACCCCTGACCCATCGACGGGGACCCCTGCCTCACTTCCTCACGTGCCGCAGTTCCCCTCAGATGAGGACAAAATGGTGGCCGTTCCAGGCATTCTTCGGAAGATGTGGCCTTGTCGTCTTGTCTGCCTCCCTCCTCCACAGTGGTGGCTGCGGCTACGTTGCAATCCAGGCCTGCAGCATCCTCCTCCGCGACGGCTACTCAGGTCTTGGGAAAGGAGGACAAGCTCATGGACTCCCTAGGGAGGAAAACCTTTGCCAATTCGGCCTTGCAGCTCAGGCAGGCCAATGCAGAATTGATTTTGGCGGGAGCTAACATGCAGATGTGGAGAGGTCTGTCGGAGTTTGAGGAGCACATTCCGGTCGAGAAGTTGGAGGATTTCAGAGGAGGCGTTTCCGATGCCAGGGTCTTGGCCCTGGATCTCCTGGAGGCTGCGGCTCATCACGTAGACAGCTCGGCTTGGGGTCTGATGCTTGGGGTTGATACCTCATGGCAAGCGTGGCTGCATGCCACTAAGTTCTCGAAGGAGGTGCAAGACAAGGTTCTGGACCTTCCATTTGATGGTAAGGAGCTTTTTCACTCTTCTACTGATGCAGAGCTCACCAAAACCAAAGGTAGCACTCAGATGGCTAAGTCATTGTCTGTTCTGGTTAAAGCTCCCTTCAAGTCTCAAAGGCCGTTGTCACAAGGTCGACCTTCCTCTGGTTTTAGGGGCTTCCTCGACCGCAAATCTCGTAGAGTGGATACTCCTGCGTGGAATAACCGCCGTAGACCACAGCGTACGTGGTTTTTCTCCCGCTCCTCAGCCTCCTCATCAGGTTCAGGTGGCACCGCCACCGATAAGCCTGCCAAATGAGGGTTTTCCGCGCTCGGGACGATACCCCGGTGGGAAGACACATTGCGTCTCATTGGCCCTACCCCACCCCTCAACCCTCCTTTTCAGCTGTCGGGCTCACCGTCCCTCAAAGCCGAGGTTCAGAAACTTCTGCACCTCAGAGCTGTGGAACCGGTTCCCCTTGGGGAGCGAGGGGAGGGCTTCTACTCCCGGCTGTTTACGGTGCCCAAACCCAACCAGGCTGGCCTGCGCACCATCCTAGACCTTTCCCAGTTCAATCTTTTCCTACCCCAAGAGAAATTCAAGATGATCACGCCCGGCCAGATTCGCTCCTCTTTGCAGATGGGCGATTGGCTCAGCGTGGTGGATCTTCAGGATGCGTACATGCATATCTTGATTTGGAATCCACACAGGAGATACCTCCGCTTCTCTTTGGGAGAGGAGCACTTCCAGTTTCGGGTGCTTCCTTTTGGCCTCAGTTTGGCGCCGTGTGTCTTCACGAAGATGATGTCGGTGATTGCGGCCTATCTTCGTCTCCAGGGTATCCATGTGTATCCCTATTTGGACGACTGGCTCCTACGCAGCCCTTGTCCGTTGGCAGCAGCGGAAAACCTCCAGTCTCTCCTTCAGCTCCTGTTCCATCTTGGGCTGTCGGTGAACTGGCGGAAATCCTCCATGACGGTCTCACAGGACCTGACTTTCCTGGGTTTTCGTTGGAGCACGATCGACTGCCGAGTGTATTTGACCGGGGACAGAATGGCGGATCTGTTGGCCACGTGTTAGATGTTTGCGCAGTCGGAGAGCATGTCGGCCTGGTGCTTCCAGAGGCTTCTGGGCCACATGGCCTCGTGTGTACTGGCTCTTCCTCTTGCTCGTCTCAAAATGAGACGGACCCAGATGGCTCTTCAGAGTTCCTGGCGTCAGGCTGTGGACCCGGATTCCAAGCGAATGATGATTCTGGATTCCATGAGAGTGGACCTGGACTGGTGGTCATCTCTCAGCAACCTGTCAGTGGGCGGGGGTTCCAGGACCCAGCCCCCACGGTGACGATCGCGACAGACTCCTCCCTTTTGGGGTGGGGTGTGACGTTAGATCTTCATCAGGTTTCGGACCTCTGGTCACCTCAGGACAAGCTCCTGCACATAAATCATTTGGAGCTTCTGGCGATTTTTCTGGCGCTCAAGGCGTTCAGACCTCTCATTGTCAACAAGGTGGTCCGCATAAGAACAGACAATGTGGTATCAATGTATTACATAAACAAGCAAGGGGGAACGAAGTCTCCCCCTCTTGTGGACCTGTCATCCAGATTTGGGAGTGGGCCGTGCTTCATGGTGTCTGGCTGCTTGCAGTGCACATTCCGGGCCAGCTGAATGTCACTGCGGATGCCCTCAGCCGGCGGACAGTGGTCCGCTACGAGTGGGAGTTGAAGGCGGAGACCCTCTCATTGATTTTCTCGTGTTGGGGCACACCGGAGGTGGACCTCTTCACCACGGCGGTAAACAAGAAGCTTCCTCGGTACGCCTCCAGCAGTGGTCTGGGGGCCTCCTCTCTGGGGGACGCGCTCGAGATTCCATGGCACAACATGAGAACTTACGCCTTCCCGCCTCTTCCCCTGGTTCATCGAGCAATTTGGAAGTTGAAGAGCTCTGTCGACTGTTCTTTTCTACTGATAGCTCCGAGGTGGCCTGCCAGGTTTTGGTTCTCAGAACTTCAACACCTGTCGGTGTGTCCGCCGATCAGGTTACCAGTAACTCCCGATCTTCTTCACCAAGGGGAACAGCAGATGTGGCACCCCTCCTGTTAGGCATAAACCTGTGCAGTTCCCTTAGAGACCACTGCAAAAGATTTAGGACTACAGGTGGTTGGCAGTAAACCCAATTGGTAGCAGTCTGTACCACCCAGATTTACCTCGTAGCTGTGGCTGAGCAGTCAGACTTCTCTCAAGATGAGTTAGGCAGTATGCAGAGTAAACACAATAGGTATAGCGACACAATAGTACAAGCAAACACTGACCAGAGCTTTGGTGTAAAAGTATATAATTATTTATTGAAAGACACACTTGTAAATTACACTAGCACAAAAAGAGGTAAGTAAATTCAACACACAGTCACTATTACTAGATGTACATCCCTTATTCGTTATTAGACAAGTCTTAGTTAACACCACTTATTTCCAGACAGAGGTGGGTGCTTAACTAAAGATGGCACTCCAATAAGTTAAGAAAAAGGGAGGGAAAAGGCAGGAGTTAGGAAAAGCACACAACACAATACTTTAGAAGCACCCAGCAAGGCAGGAAAGTCAAGTCTACTTATGAGCAAAAAGTTCAGAGGCCAGGCTCCCTCTTGGAGAGAACAGAGCACCAATGTGCCCAAGATCACACAGCTAAAAAGTATTGAAAAGTCTTGCAGGGAGTTCAGAAAAGAATTGTCAGCTCAGATAAGTTCAGTTAGCCGGCCTAGGGCTAGTGAGGCTTTAAGAGTCACCCCGCACAGACCGTTGCGAGGGAGGCCAGGCGGACACAGTACCTTCAAAGTGGACAGGATCCTCCAGCGGGGGCAGTTGTTCCTGGCAGCAGGTGCAAGTCACGGCGTCATCCAGAGGAAGAGATGGTCTCGACGTGGAGGAAAGCTGAAGGTCGTTGCACTGCCAAGGAAGAGACCAGCCGCGGAGTTCTCCGGTTAAAAGGTAAGACCCTTTTTATTTGCGGTAGTGGAAAAACCGTGGTATCCCGGTTGCCGGGGTGCTTGACACAGACAAGGGGGCCACGAGACGATCCCGGAAGGCGAAAAGACGGGCAAACTGGTTATCCCCACCAGTCAAAGGAAGAAGACTCTCCGGGCTGGAGATCTCCTCTGTCGTCGGGAAACGTGGTGAGACGGTTCAGCAGGACTCCACCGGTAGTGTCGTCGTTGCAGGTCGGCTCAGCTTCTCCCTCTTCGGATTCTTTAGGTCCTGTGGCGACTTCTGAAGTTCCAGTCCCCAAAGCCCTGCTTTTATGCAGCAAACCCCCATTCATTCAGCCTAGCTGTCAATCAAACATGCTAAGTGGTGAGCCGGGCGGCTCACCACTTTGGCCAATCACACGAGTGCGACTTGAGTTGCCACGGCAACTCGGTCCAGGGTGACTAAACCCCCTGTGGTACCCAGACAGAGTGGCACCACTTTTGGAGGCTTCTGTGGAGAAGCCCTCCAAAAAGTGGAACAAAGGGCTCGACTTGGGTTGGAGTCACAGAAGCGAACACAAACGCCATTTTGGAACTGAGTTTCGGCAAAAATTACCAACCAGTGATTTTATATTAATTTAATAAAGCGGCGCTATGCTCGAGGCTATATTAAAAAGTGGTAGCCTCGAACAATGGGGAAATCCCATAGGAAAATATGCGCGGTCGAATATAAAAAGTAGTATCCACTGCCTCCAGCCAAAACTCGATCAGGGGGGACGGAGACGTGCCCCCTCGAACAACAGACCCCGGGGCAATCAAATTGCCCCGACCAGTATGTCCACAATATGATGGTTTGTACTGGTTTCTGTTCATAATTTGGGACTAGTAAAGCCAATGGTGGCTTTACATGCCCTGGGAGACAGTAGTCAGTCCCAGGGTATGGAGTCTATGTTTGGGGGTCACTATGACACCCCTCGGTTACGGCACGGAGGGTGCTGTGTAAACCCACATACCAAAAACACATGAAGCCCTATGGGGTAAAGGATCCCATAGCCCATAAAACACATTCAAAGTCAAAGGAACCCCTCAAATCATGTGTAAGAGTGGGAGGAAAGGAGTCTCACTCTTAGCAGGAGAAAAAAATAAACCCCAAAAATCCAGCAAAGCTGCTGGGGGACTCACTAGGTTTGGGAAATTAGACTTTACAGAGAATTCTCCCTAACACTGGCCCCTCCTCCCCCAGAGTAAGGGACAGGAGGATTTAATCCACTCCTGGATGAATCTCATACCTCTAGTCGGTTACAAACACCCTCGAGAGACCATCAGCATTTTGGTGGAGACACCCTAACTTATGTTCAGTGGTAGAGTCAAAGGTTTTCCTTTTGTAAGCTATATGACCTACATACCCTTTGAGGAACATTAGTCTTTTTAAAGTTATAGGGGATCTGGTTGACCAGTCCCTCAGAAGTTGGTACAACTTCTGAACTTGTGATAGGCTTTTTCAAGGGGTCCTTATAAAGGTAGATCTAGAGGGGCCTCCAGAGGTCCTCACCACCTCTCTGTTGGGAGAAGGTTGGGTTTTAGGCCTCTTGGTTGTCGGGGATGGAGATAAGCAAGGTACATGCTTCTCCTTCCTCTTAGATCTACCTTTACCTACTTTAGGAGTTTCCCCCTTAAGACTAGGAATTGGGTTGGAGTCTTCTGTGGAAGGTCCAACAGTCTGAAGGTTTTTGGCCTTAGACTTTTCTTTTCTGGTTTTCCACCAGCACTGAGAATTACCAGTTCTCTTAGGCCTAGTTAGGGTTCCAGTAGGTCTATCCACCTCTTCCTCAGAAGCAGGGGGAGTCACAGACTCTACAACTGGGGGAACAATGATGGAGCTTGGTTGGGGCTCGTGGCCGGCCAGGTTTTGGTTCTCAGAACTTCAACACCTGTCGGTGTGTCCGCCGATCAGATTACCAGTAACTCCCGATCTTCTTCACCAAGGGGAACAGCAGATGTGTCACCCCCCCCACAATCACTCAACTTGGCAGCATGGTGTCTGAGTTCACGTCTCTAGAGCATTTGGGTTTGTCTGCGGATAACATGCGCATTATCCAGGCAGCCAGGAAACCCTCTACCAGATCCCAATACAAGAGTAAATGGCTCATGTTCTGTCATTGGTGTTTGGAGAAAGAATTGGACCCGAGGATGGCAACGATTGACACTGTGCTGTCCTTCATATCCTCCCTAGCAGAGTCAGGGGTTCATGTTCTGTCTTGCAGGACTTATCTCTCAGCGATTTCTGCTAATCTCTCTACAGACCGGTGTTCTTATTCTTTAACTAACCCGGTGGTGAAGAGACCTTTTGCTGGCTTGACACGCATCTACCCTCCGGTTCGTAGTCCGTACCTGCCTTGGGACCTAAATGTAGTCCTGACGGTGCTGTGTCATAAACCCTTTGAGCCAATGGCTACGGTTGACCTCAAGTACGTGTCCTGGAAAGTGTCATTTCTGGTAGCCGTTACGTCAGCGAGGAGAGTGAGTGAGCTCCAGGCATTGTCGGTGGAGCATCCTTTCTTGGTCTTTCACAAGGGCAAGGTAGTCCTTCGGACGAACCCAGCTTTCCTACCAAAGGTAGTGACCGAATTCCATCTGAATCAGTCGATTTCCCTTCCGGTCTTTTTTTTCTAACCCTGCCTCGGAGGCGGAAAGGGTTCTACATTGCCTGGATGTCCGAAGAGCTCTTAAATTCTACCTGGACAGGACTTCTGAGCTTCGGAGCTCTTCCCAACTGTTTGTGACCTTCGGTAAGCCTCAGGGCAGGGCGGCGTCTAAGGCATCCATTTCCAGATGGATTACCACCTGTATCACGGAATCTTTCACCGTCCAAAAGCTGAAACCTCCTAAAGGTATCCATGCACACTAGGTGCGAGGCAAGGCAGCCGCGGTTGCTTTTCAGAAGTATGTTCCCTGGGAGTCCATCGCTAAAGTGGCTACTTGGGCCTCCCCATCTGCTTTCTGTAAACATTACTGCCTTGATATGAGCTCTAGAGCTGACGTTCAGTTCGGCCAGGCTGTGCTGAAGAACCTGTTTCAGTAAGGGGTATTTCCATCCACCCATAGTTCCTGTAAGGATTGCTTGGGAATCTCCCATAAGTATGGAGGACACGTGATGGGACGTAGGAGTATTACCAGGTTACTCACCATACTGACCACCTTACTCCTAGTCCATAGTCCCCTTTCCTCCATACGCCCGCCCGCTGTCCCCTCTAATAAGGTTCCTCTGTTATTGCTGCTGGGTCTTTGACCCTGTGATAGAAAAGGACTGATGGGCGATACGCGGGGCGGAGCCAAGGTGGGCGGGGTTACGTCCATGTGCCGGGCCCCATGCAGGAAAGAGAGGAGGGACACATTTTTGAAAAAAATGTGGATGCTTTTTACAAAGTGCTCCGG
Source organism: Ambystoma mexicanum (assembly GCF_040938575.1). Classification (NCBI taxonomy): domain Eukaryota; kingdom Metazoa; phylum Chordata; class Amphibia; order Caudata; family Ambystomatidae; genus Ambystoma; species Ambystoma mexicanum. The sequence continues at coordinate 464,344,713 of NC_090929.1, forward strand.
TCCTGTCCCACAGGACGGAGAGATGTCCCATAAGTATGGAGGAAAGGGGACTATGGACTAGGAGTAAGGTGGTCACTACGGTGAGTAACCTGGTAAATCTGTAACTTCTTCCCATTATTCCCCCCCCCAGTCACATGTGCTACATATTTCTGTACATTTGCAAGGTTGGCAATTCCTTACTTCTGCATCAGATACCATGCAGTTGAGCTTTTTTTGTTGTTGGCCTCAACATACATTTTCTTTGAATCTCATATCTATTTAATCAGGTTTTTACACTTCATGGCACCTTATATGCACTTAATTGGCTGTTGCATGCAGAACTCTACATTATCATTACTGGATACTTGTGTTTTGAGATCCTGTCAAAGAGGCAGCCCCGTTTCTTGGGCGGGGCGTACCGCCCGGGGGGCAGATCTAAATAGCGCAGGAGGTGGGCGCAGTAAGGGGCCCACCGAGAAAGCTGACGTACAACAGACGAAGCAGCCTGCTTTGCTGGTGAGCACTGTTGTGCAAGTATGGCTGGCTGCTCTCTGCTGACTTTTGGATGACACGCCATGCGTTAGGAATGCAAACAAAGGAATGAATATTCCAAACGCAGCGTGTGGATGCTCCGGACTGGAGTCACACACCCTGTGCCCCTTGTTTTTTGTGCTGATTAGCCTTTCAAGTGGGGCAATTTACAAGTGATGGCTCACTTAACAAGTCATTGTTTTCACATGGTATTTGCTTAGCATTGAATGTTAATAACTAAACATGGGGCATTTGTATTCACCAGGCCAGACAAGTATCAATTAGCTGACCAAACACATGCATTCTTCCAAGAGAATTAACGAGCCACACAAACGTTTTAAACTATTGTCTTTATTGTTATGTCTCTTTATTTGACACACCAAAACTTTATTTTTATATATATATATATTGCTTTTTAGTTACATTTGGCGCATCCCTGGGAAGGTTAATTCTAATGTTCTTGCTTAAGTATTCTAGTGACTCCATACTGTGCCCACACTTAACACATAAAGCAATCAAAGAAGTTGCCTCAAATTGTAAATCCACTAGGCCAAACGCCCTTTTTACACTGCCACACCATGATTTTCACTAGCTGCAGGGTAGCACCAATAAGAGATGCTAATGCCAGCTCTGTTAGATAAAGCACTGGCCTGCTCCTTTTTTGCCGAAATAACCCCTGAGACCTGCGTAATAGTGAGGCGGTAGTGGCTGAGGAACTGTGTACCCTTTACTGGGCATTGGAAGCCGGTCTTGTTTAAAACGCTTCATCAACTTATTACTGGTTGGGCTAAAGTTTGAAAGAGGTACAAACCTTTCTGTGTAGCCTTTCTGGGCATTGTTTTTTGGGTCTCTCTTGTGCGGTATCCTGCCCTATCTGTAGATATAATTCCCTAAGATGTTTCTGTGTTAGGGTTGGGCATGCCCACACCAAGACCCAGCTCTAAAATTCTTTAGAAACAAAAGAGCCCTTGTACCCCATTTGAGTGGCTGATGTTGCAGCCATTTTTATACACGCACCCAAAAACATAAGCTGTCCAAATGAGCATGTATGGTTCATGGTTACAAACATTTTAATGTTAGGGTGAGTATTGTGAACCATGATGTGAGCACCAAGCCATGCATCAGTTATGCATTTAGAGATTCACACATACAGTCCTTTTATCACAGACTTGTTTATCAAATGTAGAGATCTCTGATCACTGTTATAGTCCTGAAAGGCTCTGTGATTTAATGAAAATCATACATGAATCCTCGTTGGTGCTATCTGTCCCCTTTCCCACTCTGAGAGGTATTTTGAAAGAGTACAGTAAGAGTGTACCAGACTGTCCATCTTCGGATGATCACCTTCTACCAGAAAATAATTCATATGTTTAGTCTAGTCTCGCCCCTTGTGAAATACAAGTGAGGCGGTACGAACAGAACACCTGTAACACAGGGCAAGGTCAGGGAGCCCTCAGACCCCGGTAGGCTTTTCAACCACGGTGTGCCAGTACAAACAGTTTGAAACTGCATTTAGGCAAGGCTTTCCCTAGAGCAGGTGACAGAAAAAACATTTACTTGGGCAGCAACAGCTGTGTTTCCACATTAGAATTCTTCTGTAAAGTACTTGAATTACAATGTAATGAACCCAGTTTCATTTATATAGCAATTATTTATTCATATTGAGGAGACACATGATGGAGGTGTCGTTTGGGAGTGACGTGGTAGTCGGGGGGGGGGGGGGTGCATTCTGATTCGCCCTGGCAGCAAGTTGGCTAGAAACTGCCCTGCAAAGGGGTCATGATCCCCACTGCTCAATCCATTAGCGGGATTGCTAGGCCTCTTTCTGTGTATTACACACTTGCATTCTGCTACTGCCGAAGCACACCCTTGGTCTTTTGAACACCTCTTGTTTGTACTGATCAAGCTTTGTAAACCTGGGCAGCCGTGTTGTACACATTTGCTCTGGATGTCCCATTTACACACTGATACTTCACGACTGACTCTTTATGCACTGTACTCATTGCTTTATGTCGAATGCTAAATTATAATTATTTCACGCTAGTCTGCCTGGTTTTCCTTTTCCACCCAGGGTAACTTATGTACTGGATTGGTACACATGGTATTACTCTTTTCAACTGGTGCTGAATGTCCCAGCCAGGTCTCTAAATTGTACACTTCGAGCACTATTCTCACGTTTCTCCCTAGGGAGCAGGCATATGGCATCATTTTACACCCGTTGCAGTATGCTATACTCCGGTTCCCGTCCAGAGGAAATGCATACTCCCCCATAGTATGGAGGTCTATGCATTTTCATCCGCACCTCTTGTGGTGAAGTGCCCTGCCTGACCTTGGGGGACCAACAGTGGGGTGGTCAATGAGAGCGGGGGCTTCCCCGAACAGCCGGAGATGCTGGTTCGGAGGAGTTATTTGGGAGGGTCCAGAACACTCTATGATTGCCTGTAAGTTAAGAAACCCCCACAGGACTGCTCAAACCCAGACACCTCTGGGCATCAAGGAGGGAAATGCCCTAGGGGCCCAAAAGATACCCCTTGGAAAGCCATTCCAGCTCCCCAGGCATCCCAGACATACAAAAATGCTCAGCGTAAGGATCTGAGCTTTGCTCTTTACATCAACTTTTCAAAGCAACCTGCAATCTGTACATTTTGTCCTCTTTGGCACCAATGACGAGGGAACCCCTGCCCGATTTACGAGTCTTCTCAGAGCAGGGATGCCACACAGAGTTACAACTCCCCTGCGACAAAGCGTTTTATAAATGGATCAAACACATTCACAGGCTTAGCAGAGGGTTTGCTGACTTGCAATTCACATACTAGGCAAGAAGGGCCCAGAGTATGGAAGACACTGGAAACCAAGCTTCTCTGACAATTGTAGGATTCCTCTTACATACCCATGCCAATTCTACAACCCAAAATATGACCACTTTAAATGAGCTTGGGCCAACCCCATCCAGCACCCATGAGTTCAAGCATATTGCCCAGTCAGAAAATAATCCACTCCACAAAGCCTATGCAACAAATACTGCTAAACCGACACAATCCAAATATGCCAGTTCAGGCTGGCAGTGTGGGGAATTTGGGAAGTAGCGGTCTGCAGGTGTTGGGAAGACATTTACTATCTCAACATGCATTAGGAGGAGTAACTTGGGAGTTTGGAGCGTGACTGACTGGGTACCACCTCGAGAAGAGAATAGTATGTTGTCGGGAGAACCAAGAGGATGTTGGAGGAGGTATTGTTATCATCTGAAGTGAGAGAAATTGTGGTAGTCATAGAAGAATCATGTAAAGTAAAGGAGGGTGAAGTAAAAATATACCAAACCCATCCGGGATGGAGGAGAGCTAGGGGATAAAGTGGAAACACATGGGCAGGTGGTAGGAGAACATACACACCTACTAGTAAAAGAAAGCTGGGTGGTTCTGGTGACCAGATTAGTCCAGGGCAGACTTCAGAGGCGGTACGGGATGTACATCCTTGACCAGGGGCAGTTGGGGAGCTTACTGTAGGAACAGTCAGGGTGACTATGTCCCCCAGACTAGGACCCCAGAACAGAGAGGTCACCCAAACACGGTGGCAACCCTGAGCCCAACCCACCAAACCAGTGCAGACCTGTGAGGGAGAAGCTACACCAACTCCTCAGTTTCTTGTAGGAGTCCATTGGACTGCTGCCGGCCCAAGTGCTGTGGGCACAGATGATTATGCGCCCAGCTACCTGAGGGTTCGGAAGCGCTTTATAAATAAACAAACTAAATAGACGGCCTCTATCCACAGGGTCATTAGGAGAGAGTTGGGAACTTCGAAAGCCTGCAACCCAAAGACAGTCCAGAGTAATTTTGCTGACTTTGGAACTGGGGCGAGGACCAGAGGCGTAGACGGAGTAGGGCCTGAGCGGGCAAGGCCCACCCAAAAAAATGTAGATTCCCACTCGGCAGCGCTGTGCGGGCATTTACAGAAGTTAATGTCGCCGCAGTGGTCCAAACTACATTAGCTTCAGGCCCCACATGTGAGACGATCCTGGCTACGCTCCTGGCGAGGGCCAGGCCAACTCTGAACTGTGGAAGAGACTTCATTTTGACCCTGATGTTTGCTATGATGGGAGTTCGCTGGATGTTCTTTAGTGTAATTAAACTCTTTAAGAATTCTATCCTTGCATCCTGTTCACATACTCAAGCGGTCTGATAGATTCTATAAACACACCTTCAGCGTGATAATGGACTGTAAAAGCCTTCCTATCCCCCTTTGTGGGTTCTGGTGCTTAAACTGCCCGCCCCCTACCTACCCAAATAGAATTGAAAAATGGGCGCCTCCGCTGCAAGCATAACAAAATCGAATGTAATCTAATTCAAGGGACCACAGTTCTGCAAACTACGAGGCATATGAGACTGGCAACAGAGATTGGAACCAAGGAACATGTTTGTATTCTAGTGAAAAGCACTTGTCCAATTGCACTGTCACTAGAGTTTTGAGCTGCTACTTGGGAAGAAGAGCACCTACCCCGCACTGGCCCTGTAGAGATTTACACTTTTCTCTTGCTGACTGTACTTTGCAAGTGATCTTTGTAAAAACCTCTGTCGCAGGATTTTTGACTGGATTGCACTTGCAACAGAGATCCAGAAGTGTATCCTTCTCTTGGTAGTCCGAAGATGAATCCAAGAAGGAGCTGGAGATTCCTTTCTTACAAAGGCAAATTATCACTAGGGTTTGGACAAAAGCCAGCCTGCTGTAAGGGGTCCGTCCAATCCCTGTTGCTGTAATAAGTGAGCCCCGCCTGATCACATCATACCCAGGGTGCCTTGTCCTGCATGGAATGGAGGGGAGAGAAAGTGGGAGGGTATCCGTAGAAATGACAGAATGCAAAAAAAACGAGGTAGAAATAACCGCGTTTTTTTTCTTTTAGCGAATTTGGTAGGGATGTTTGTATATTTTACCTCAATTATAGGTGGGTGGGGTAAGGGGGCACAGGGGTTCGTCACTCCCCCCACCCCCACATTATCAAAAGAGAAAGTGCAAAAAAGTAATTTTTGTTTTCAACCAACACAAATTCGGGCCTTTCTCCTTTTCGTTTTTTTTTTTTATTTTTGGTTATTTTATAGACAACCAAGTGGGAGAGCCCCAGCAGCAAAACAAGATTGTGTAACTCCTCACCTTTACCCACTTTGGCTACTCTGAACCCTGCCCCTTTCCCATGCCTACTTACTTCAAAGGCCCTCTGCAGTGCAGCACCCTGGTGTGAGACGATTTCCACTTTTGAAGCAAGTTTCACGGCAAATGTCCTGGTGAGAGCTCGTAGCCTAATGGGGGCGTTTCCCTTCTCCTGTGAAACAACACAGGAAAATAGCAACCTGGCTATTGTCTCACTTGGAACAGGCTGGTCATGCATAAACATCACCTTGACATCACTAACCTGGCTCACAGGGTTGACATTTGTATGATATCAAATTGGTGTGCCTTTTAATATTTGTGTGCTATTTATTATCACTCCACATACCATAACTAGATATGGTGCATTCTTAAGAGATTACCCTCACCACCAGACTTATCAGGCAACAATTATTGCATTTTAGATCAGAGGTTAAACTCGCCACCACCGGCGCAGTGATTTTGGGTCATAGCACCTGTTGGGAATTTGCATCTGACTTTTGAACCTGCCATGTTCCACTTGAGAGCAGGAGCTGCAGATGTTGGGGGGGAAACGGGTGCAGGAAAGGGTACATGGATGCACTGTGCTTTGGCATGCAGCCTTATGAAAGGGGTGTCCGATTAGCAGTCCCCTTTCAGAAACACCTGCTTCATTTCATATCAATACAAATGTCAAAATCCGGCTATCACCCTTGCACCCTGGCAGATGCCTATCAGTAGGTGTGCCTTCAGTTGGTCACCGAAGGTGATTCCACCCAAAGCTAGTCCACAACACCCACTTGGGACCTTTGACTCAGGGTTCACTTCCCTCTGTCCTGTAGGTGCTCTGGCCAGGCATCTTGCCTTTAAATTGTGAAGAGTATGAGGAAACTGGTGTGTCCTCAAGTTACATTAAGGGATTATTTTGTAGTCTCCCTTTGTTGCCTCAGCCACGCTTGATTGCAGCAGGTTTTGAGAGCAGGAATGTTCACAACTTGAAGGGCAGGTGCGTCACCTGCCTCTGTGAGGATAAACCAAACTGAGTCACTCTGCCAGCTTCCTGCGGTCCGGTTTGGTTTATACCGGTGACTTTCCAGGTGGTACTTGCTATTTCGGTGAGAAGTGAACGGGCCAGCGTTGACTAGCGAGGAGGCGAGGCCAAGAAACTTGAAATCCGGTGGCAGCCTTGACCGGGAGAGAACTGCCTCACTGGGATGGAGCAAACTTCTTGTTTTCAAAGCATCTTTTAAGTTTAGTAAAATTTGGCACAAACCGAAGTGTCTCCTGGCATGCGTTATAGTCTAATTGTGTCTTCAATGTCTCTAGACCAAGGGTGCATAACTGGTTTCTCTGGATGGCCGAATTCGCCACACAAGTCTCAGACACTGGGCCAAACTGTTCGTTGGGATAAAACGGCGGTAGGGGCGTTGGGCGCTAATTCGATATATATATATATGTATATATATATATATATATATTTTTTTTTTTTTTTTTTACTGTAACCTTTCTGATACAGTGCCCTGTAAAGGTATTAACACTTTGACTTATTTGTATTGTATTATGGGATAGAAATCGTGCTTCTAAATGTAAGTAAAACTGCAGGTATTAGGAAGCAAAGACAAAAAATTGACCACAGAGGCTTCACAATTCTGACATGAGAAACGGGCAGACTTGTTTTAGGCCAGGCAACACTTCGACCTGGAGGGCCATAACTCTCTTCACGGGCAGTTGTTGTGCACCACAGTCTAGACTAAGATATTGGGGATGGATGGGGGGAGTCTTGGTTTGCAAGCACGGCCAGTGTGTGTGCGACGTGCCAGGTGGTCTTTGCCTATCTGGTTTTTAGGTATGAGCTGAAACGAATGCATTGGAGTACAGCTAGAGAGAGAGAGAGATGGCATATGAGGAAGGACATAAACCTTGTAAGTGTTTGATGATTTACTTGCCTATGGCCATGCCCACTCCCTTCCTGTCCAAAACGCACCCTCCTGGAATCTCTTTGAGATAACTTTGTCAAGCCTTAAAATAGCACTTTGCACTCAGTGCCTGACAGAATTTTTTCAAAGCAGTCTTCTGAGAGCTGATTGTTTCATGGGTGCTGTAAACGTGCTACTGGTGGGATAGAAATATCTTAACCAGGTCTGCCTTTAGCCACTTGATTTATAAGCTGTATGTATATATAAAGCCACAGAAATTGCCAGAGGATTGCTAGCGTATTCTGGAGTTGCAGCACCCTGTGCCCACCTAGAGCTAATCATTAGCAGTGTCTCAAGATGGACAGGCCTACCCTTGAGACCACTCGGAAGCTGTATCATATACGCTCAGGAGGATCTACGACTGAGCTATGTGCAGGAGTCTAGGACTGTCTGCTTCATAGACTTGAATGTTGAAACGCAGCATCTACTACTATACACCGGAATGATAGCTCAGTGTTTTAAGCACTCACTGCTGTGATCTGTATACGATCTGCAGGCCTCTAATAGAAAAATAAATTCAGCCTGTTGACGGCAATGGCGCCCACCTTGGTTTCAAAAGGTGAAAAAAGGTTGGATTTAGCAGAAAGTGCTGCAGCTTGGGATTGCCTCAGAGGCTGACCTGGGCTATGCAAATATGGAATCAAATTAAAGTACTCCCAAAGTCGGGCTCTTTCTCAATAATCCAGTCGAAGTTTTTGTGGTCTTGAAACAGTGTAAGTTTTAATATTGAAAAAAGCATGTAAAGGTTGTTACAAGATAAACAAGAAAACAATGTCTGACAGTATAGTTCAGATTCACTATCTGCCTATTGTTTGTTCAACTTCACAAATATCAATTTAGTCCATATGATTTAGAAAGATTTAATTGGATTCCAAGTTTCATAATGGATTAGAGGTCTTTATTGCCAAGCCCATATTTGTTTTAAATGTTCACTTTTAGTCCTTACTGGTTAACTCAATTCGAGATAATTTCTCCTTGCAGATTTGTAATCTTAGTGCCAATCTTTTTGTTAAGATTCTCCATATATAGTCACTTGAGGTCCTTATGATTAACTTAATTTGGATCAATTCTCCTTATGGCTGTATAATCTTAATGCCGAACCCCTTATCAGGGTCTTATGATGTTGTCACTTGAAGTTCTCACAATAAAGTAAATATGTGTTGATTGCAAATCTTTTAGATTTTGAAATCTAAGCACCAAACCTCAACACGTGTTTCCCCACTCAGGTTATGAGTGGTTCTTTAGGAGGTTGATTAATGATTTTTTAACAGAACAGGATTTAGTTGGTTGCATTTCCAATTTAGATTCTATTGTAGAAGGTAAAGAGTAACCTGAAAAGAAAAGTATGTGTCAAAGGTATGCTTTGTGTGCTGATAAAATATGGGGTAGATACAATGTTGTACTCACATCAGTTTAGATTCTTCATATCTTCAAACATAGCACTTAATAATGCTAGGACTAAATTGTCTTTTATTATGCCATTGCCAGATAATGTTGTGTTCCTGTAATAGAAAAGGCCAGTCTTAGTCTCTCATTTGCATTGCATGTATTTCTTAGATAAAAACATATTGCACAAAGAATTTGTGGAATTAAGGATTATTTGTGCAGTTGAATATGCTAAAGCTGGTTCAGCTATGATACATGCTGGTGGATTCCTGGTTGGAAAGTTGTTGGAATAGCCAACATGCTAATGAGTTCAGATTAAATTGTAGTGAGTTTCTAGGTAAAAATATACATAGATCTGCAGGCCACATGTTCGAATCCTGGCAAATCCAATTCTGCCTTAAATTCTTCTGAGGTCGATAAATGAGTGCCAACTGGTTGAATGATAATCATAACCGTGATGATAACTGTGTGTAAATGTCCTCTGCACAGCACTTCGGCGAAATCGCCATATACATAACAGATAATTATTATCGCAGTTTGTGATTTGGGAATGCACTGGGTTTCTGTGAACTGAAAGTGTACCGCAGGGATCGAAAATGACGATTGGATGAGCAGGAACTAAAAGCGGCTCTCTGTATATTTTATTACTGCACTGCGATGGTTTAAGTGCAGTTGACAGCCAGACGTCTCCCAGTGGTTCTCCTGTGTTGCCTCTGACATTGGGCACATGCTGGGAGCGGAGCTGGGGATTTTGGTGCGCTGTGGAAGAGAATTCCTCTGAAGGTGAGCTTCTTCGACCAGTGAGCATATGGGCAAATAAAGTAATCCGATGCAAGCAGTAACCCCATTAACGTACGTTTGTGAAATTGCTTATTGTGCCCCGGCTTCTGTTGCCCAGATCCCATCTATCTGCCGGCTTCTGCCAAGGGCCCCACATGTAGAACTTGGCCAGGTGCTAGATTCACTGCGTTTAAGGGGGTGTGCACTACCAAAGCCGACAAGTCCACAGATCGCGCAGGCTTGAGACAGGCATGGCAGGACTCGGGTGAGGCAAGTTCTATTCAATTAGGGTGTTTGCCAAGACGGTCAGTGCAAGGAGGCTCCCTGTGTCCTGAGTAGACTGGGCCTTCTACAGGGCAGTGGAGATGGAATCCTGTGTGCTCCAATCCGGGATTAGGAAACACACCAGCTGCTGCAGTTAACCCCCCCCCCTTCACACCTAGCCCCCTCCCCCCCCCCAGCCAGCACAGTATCTGGGCTTTCAAACCTTCTGACCGGAAACGAGCCTCTTGGTGCTATTGCTGGTGGGTTTCATGGTTATGCGAAGAACATCCAACCACAGCTAGGTATTTTTGGAAGGTTTTTTTTCCTATTAACAATGTGCAAGCTGGAGGGGCTCTTCCAATCCATCTGCTCAAAATCATTGTCCTTACTTCTCACATCAACTCGATTGGTTTCCTGTCTCGCACGCGCTGTCCTGAGATTGTTTCCATGTGTTCTCCCCTTCCCCCCTGCCCCCACATCTCCCGTGATTCATCCTTTTCCATAAGATTGGACCCTATCCTCACAGAGGACCCATCGTGGGGATAGGGTCCTCTGAGACGCTGGATCATATTAATGGCCTTCACCCACCTACTGGGGCTGTCGCCCTGAGATGTTCGCCCAGTGATGCCCCTTGCTCGGCTCTGACCCTGGTGCTGTGTGAGTTAGTCTGAGAATTCAACGGCAAGAATCAATGTTTTTCGGGGTTACTCCATCTCTGGTCCAGGCAGAGCATGCCAGTCATGGGCACTTCACTCTGCCAGTAGGGAAGGCGGTGTTCTCACTGCATGCCGGCAATCCCCCCGCACGCCCGCACTGTCCGTCTGAAGATGCGGGTGGGAGACGGCGACATTCCTTGGACAAGTACAGGCAGCACTTCGCCTGCTGCCGGTGTTCCGGCCTCGGTGGGGCCTTTCTCTCCCCCCTCCCAATCGACCCATCCATCCATGTCGCGCCTTCTTGTTCATTTGTGGAGGGTGACTGTTGGGAGGGCGCGCAAACCTATGCACCCCACCCCCCTGTCTGCTTAAGGGGTGGAAAGTATCTGTTCAGTAAAGGAACCCTGTTTCCCTTGGAAAGGAATGGAATGTATTGACCGTGTGCTGTTGGAACAAGTCAACGCGCAGCATTATACACCCACTGCACCGCTATTCTCGCGAGAGGTGCAGTTTCGACGTGGACTCCCTATTGCTCCCTTCAGTAGTCGCAGGCTATTGTGGTTTAGTGTGGGGGTAACGACGGGGGCGGCATTGGGGTTTAATGAAACGTTGTAATCTTCAGAGCCATTTGAGTTTGAGCTGTTTTTGGTTGCGTGTCAGTAGGGGTTGAGCTGCAAGGCTCTAGTCTAGTCTGGGATGATGCAATTCCGGCGCCACGCATGGCATTGGTAGTCCCGTCGGACACCACCGGGAGGAGAAGCAGCTATCGGATTAGTGCACTGTGTACAGAAAGTGTGTTAGGAATAGTCACTTGACTACAGCTGAGGAGCTATGGTACATGGATTGCCAAAACATGGTTTGGAAAAGTCACTGTACGAGAATGCAAGTTTAACGAAATACTGGTACCAGAGTTGCAGAAAGTATTTCTGCCTTACTGGCAGTTTGAAATAAAATAGGTTGCTGCTCATACTTGTTTGGAAAGCTGATGATTACCCTATAGCGTTATGCCCAGAGTGCATGCATGTGACTGTGACATCTACCCAGGTTAGCCGTACGCATTTATTGGAGGTATGGAATGAATGCACTTGTATGTTGTGGAAGCACGGACGATTAGATTTAGGACTGTGATCTGGGCTGCAGCTGCATGCGCCCCAGTCTCCTCTGCATGCTAACGGGAGGATACTATAGGTTTGTGTCCAACTAGTGCTGGCCTTCAACCGTGGGCGCCTTTGTGCTGCTACCGTTCTCTTTAAAACAATCTCAGCCGCTACACCGAAGGTACACTAGCCATCGAGTTGGCCGTTGGTGTTTGATCTGCCACTGCCTCCCTCCCTGTGTGATGGAGCTCTGGACTTTTGGGGTGACGGTGGTGAAGACTTTTACTAACCGTGTGTGTGTGTGTGTGTGTGTGTGTGTAGAGTTGATTGGGGAGGAGCCTAGGCCTTCAGGTATGCTTGTGTTAACATGCTGCCTCACTCTTAACTTGAAGCGCCCGATTCTATTTTCAGCAAACCCCCACACTGCAAACATCCTACCTCTTCTTTCTGAGGTAGATCTTCTTGGTTGGTGCAGTTCTGGAACCCACATACTGGTCTGTTCGTTGAGCACACCCTACAGTCCTCAGCCACTGTTCAGTCCTGTTGGTTCACTTCCGCCCTGCCTTCTGTGAGCCCTGCCTTTCCACGGCATAGATGCCTTTACCTTCCTGGCTCTGCATCTCTTGATGGGGAGAATCGACACTTGCAGCAAAAATCCTGCTGTTGGTTCTTGTCACCCAGAATGTCAATGTCATCCAGAAGAATTGTCAATGGGATTGAAGCATTATCTCAAACGCTTCCGCACATCAATTTTTGTTTTTCCTTTTTATTTATTTTGTTCTCTCCCATAAGCTGCCTTCTGCGGAATGTGTGGTCCGTGTATATGTTCCTTAAGCTATTGCCCACTTTTCCAGGGCTCGTGCTTGCTCTGGCAATTAATTGGTGGAGCATGGTGTTTCAAGTTTTGCCAGTCTCGTAGACCATATGGGCTCCAGACTAGGGCCTCGGGCAGCTCCATGCACCAAGTTTCTTAGTGCTCATTATTCATTATGTTAAGCTGGGGTTCTGACCTATTGAGATGATGGGAAGAGATTTGCAAATGATGATCTTCCCTCCCTCTAAATCCCAATAGTAATGTGGGCCCCAGTCAGATTGGTTCTCCCAGCTACCACCCCCTCTGCCCACCCTCTTTGAGGAACACCGGGCCCTGACTTGATCCCAATATGTATGTGGGATTATACATAATGTTATGGTAGAAGACTCACCAGGCCTAGTAGCCAAGAGGTGGGTTACATACCCAGAGCCGGGTCTGATTGCAGGTATGTAGATACCCGAGGAGTCGTGTGGACCCATGTTGGACTCACAGGACCGAAGCAGAGTCTGTGTGGGGACCAAGGTGTGGTGAAAGGCCATGCGTCAGGCACAATGTGGCCAAGCTTAGTGTGTGCACCATGTGTAGCTGGGAGGTGCAAGGTGCACTCCATAGGCCATTTCCAGGTACAGTGTGTCCACAAATGTGCTTACTTGTGTTATATGTACACACATGGTCTAACGATCTTGTTCGTAGTCTACCTGTGTTTGAATGTGTATAAAAAAATAAAAGCGACCCAAAAACCGCCTGTAAAATTGATCCAAGAAGGCCAAATAATTGCAGCAAAACAAGGCTTTATTACATGCAAACACGACTCCTGTAGAACAGAACAGACACCGAGCTCGTCTTATCTCAAGCCGTTACATGTTTTGTGGTGGAGAAACCGCAAATTTAACAATACTATGCATAATGAGTACAACATGATTTCCCCACCCTCATTGGCTACCGCCTACAGAACATGCTAATCCCCCCTATAGTCTTTTGGCCGATTGGCCACTTCCCCCAAGTACGTGGTGCCCTAAATCACCACAATCAAATCCAGGTACCTGGTTGATGGTTTCCCATTGTTGATATATTCATAAGTTGAAACCTTCACATGATGTGCACTCCCCAGTTCCAGATGTGATCAAAGTAACTTGGCGAGGCCCACTCTGCACTAATCGACAATAGGCCGCCTCATCAGCCCAGATGCCATGGCACACACAAGCGGCCTCCCTGACCTTGTACTTAATTTATTGCATCACCTCTTATCCCAAATCACATAACATTACAGCTCCCCCCTTATCTCCTTCGAACACCAGGTGCCTAGTAATGACGTGACCGGGGCACCGCTCTTGAATCTGAATTTCAAGGGTTTGCTTTTGGTTGTGTCTACTTGCAATTCATATGGTATGACTGCTCCTTGGGGAGGACAGCAGTGCTCTAAATCTTAATCTTGCCTATTGGCATCACAAAACCTTATGCCCTGTTCTCATGAATTTGTCCTTCAAAGGGCGCATCCCTACCAGCTCACTTTCCGTTCCCACTCTATTCAAGCGCTGCAGCTTGATACAATTGGCACTTATCTATGTAGCATGGGTGCCTCTAACCTTGGCTTCTCTCCTGAGGAACGGGAAAGGGGCTTTGCATTTGGAGCTGAGCTAACAGACCCGCAGCTCCACATCACAGCCCGTGTTCTATTTTATTCATCGTATGCTAGACCTTAGCATCCAAAATGGCGACACTCCTGGCATGTTAACACACCAACCTCGCTTCTACCACAATACCTTGCTGACTCCATTTTCCATCCAATTTGGCCTTTCCTGCACTATACTACGTTAGTACAAATACAGAACCTAAAACACCACGCCTATGTGCTGCCCTATCTATGACCTCTACAACCACAACAATGGTACATTTTGTTTCTCTTTCAGTGTTGCTATATGTGAGTTTCTAATATGTGTCAAACCTTACTAAAACAATGTGTGCTTCTGCCGTGCTGTCTTCAATCTGCTCCCCCGTCCCAATCTAATAGATCTTTCTCAGCCGGAATCGTTTGCCCTTGCTGGGACACTGTACGTGCATCCCAACAATAGTCTGCCAATGTGTGTTTCTTTCCCCCATGGGATTGTAAAAAGCGAATGTCTCGATTTTGGGTGCTATTTGTCCATTTCTTTTGTAGCATGCACCCTTTCTAGGTAAGGGGTAAGTTGAAAATATTTCATCTAAGTTGACAATTTTGTGATGCATTTCAGAAGCATATTTCTCAAGCGCCTGTGGAAATAAACTGCTAAATACCTTTGAGATGAATGACAAGCTCCTTGTAAATGCTTATCAATGTGATGTGTGTGCATTTTATATGTCCCTTGAACACATGAATGTTACATGCATACTAACTGTGCATGTCGATATGTGTGTCCTCACCTTACTGTATGTTTCCTCATAGAGTCGCTTGTGTGGGGTTTTCATTTTTGTCTGTGTGAATAGTCCACCCGCAATTATTTTCGTGCTTCTTGTGTGTGCATATGTTATCACTTCTATTCTGTGCGGATAGTAGCTGCGTATGTTTCTGCACAACTTGTTTGTGCCTTTTGTGTGTTCTTTCCGCCTATTCATGATATCAGTTTACTGACACTGCAGAATGAGTTAATGTGTGTGTCCCTCTAAATGGTTTGGATTGTTTGTGCTGTATGTGGCTACTGTGACACCTGATATATTATGTGGGGGTGCCCATGTTTGTCTGCGTCACATATACATTCAATCCAGGCCTCTTCTTTTGCCCATTTGGTTCAATGATAATACGCATTGAGAAGCTGTTGCTTACATTTATTTTGCTGGTAATTGGTGTCGCTCCCCACCCACTGCTCATGTACGAATATCAAGATGATAAATAAAATAATATATATTTTTTCAGAAGTTAATTTTACGACGAATCTTGAATTGGGTATCCACCCCCTTTGAGGGTAGGGAGGTGAGCTCACTAAGCAAGACTCTGCCTAGTGGTGTGGGGAAGTGGGACCTCACTGGGAGTGACTTCCCTCGCTGGCACAAGGACTCCCATTCTGATAAACTCCCGGTCCAGAGTATGTTGTCTGTGTACATGGGAATTGGAAAGACTGTTTTCTGTTTTGAATCCACCAACCAGTAACATTGCTTCAATTTCTGTGGCTTCAGGTTCTGCTGGGTCTCGCCTGAACTCCACAGTCAAAGATGAAAGACAGGCACCTTTTTGTTTCAGGTGACGTACATAAAACCAAGAGTAACTTTGAATTTGATAGGAGGATGAATCCTGTACAGATGCAAGCCTCTGATGGAGAGACGTCCTGGATGGGCGGAGCCACGCTAGACAGCGGAGCCAGTGGTACCATGGAGACTGATCAAGACACCAGAAGGCTAGTGTCCTGACTGACAAAGAGGCCTGGTCCGAAAGGAGACGAGACGATAAAGCAACAGTCTCACCTGGTGGCGTGACCACACAGAAGCCGTGGTGGGCCTGGGTCCCGTTAACTGATGCCGAGACCAGACTGCAGTGGAGAGCCCAGAAGCCCGAGCTGCACACAAGTGTAGTAGCTACAGAGCCGAGCAGCAGAAGGGAAGCAAATGCTCCCAAAGAGGTAACGCCGTTGGGAGGGGCGGACAGACATTCGAGGCTGGCAAAGCCACAAAGGTTAAGGGATCCTGATAAACCAGGCAGACACCGTACTTGGGTCAAGTTGAAGTAAGCTAATTAGAGCATAGGAGGGCTTCAGAGAACCCTGAGAGACCTTTAACATTCAAGGCTGGGAAAGCCAGAAGGGTTACAGGGACAGAGAAAACCCGAATGGGGCGACACCCCTCCAAGAACCAGATAAAGTAAGCATATAAGGGGGCCAAAGGACTTTGGGGAGCCCATTTGAAGCTGGAAAAGTCACAAGCGTTGGGAGCTTAGAAAACCTGAATGGGCAGACCTCCCTATCAAGGCCATGCTACCGCAAGCCTAGCAGAGGGCCATAAGACTTTGGAGAGAACAGAGAAAGTGAGAGTTAATAATCTTTGAGGCTGGGAAAGCCAACTGAGTTACAGGAGCTAAGAAAACCCGAATGGGCAGATGCCCCACTGAGACAATTTAAGCCTGTCAAAAGTCCAAAGGACTTTGGGAAGTCCAAGAGCCACGAAGTATAACAAACCTAACTGGAGAGAGAAAGAACATGGAGGGTTCCAGGTTGGAAGTATAACGCATGAGCAGTGTACAGAACCAAGTCTAAATTGGTGGAAGTGTACAAGGAAACCTCTTTCTTCCTGGAGAGAGAGAGAGAATTGTAAAGTACTGAGATTTGACTCGCAGAAGCCGTAGAGAGGTTGTGAACTGTTTTTTGTGACGTTGATGAACTTGTGAATCCTATGGACAAGATCGTAGTGGCAGAAGCCACAGACGGAGGCTAGTGCTCAGGCCTCCTTTTTTGTTGTTAGTTTTCCTAAATGGTGGAGCCAGTTAGCGGAATAGGATTTGGACTCGGCACTATTTATTTTTAGACTTTGACGAGCACTCTTATTTTTAGTTGTTTAGGCAGGGAACTTCCCTCGTAGCGGTAGGGCAAGATAGTCGTTTTTGTTTTCATTTGAATATAAACCCTTAAGATGGCACCTAATAGCCTGAGTCCTTCTGTTTCGCCAAAATATCTTTGGTTTGGCTTGTCCCATTTTCAAAATGTTGCGACATGTATGGATCTACGGGAAAGCGAACGTAAAAACCATTTCAACTTCGTCTGTGTGAAAGCGTCCATGAAACATCACCACACTTGCCATAATTGCTTGGGATGTGGCCAAATCAGTTGCTTACCAAGTGTGCCGACCTCTCACTGAGTAGGTAAAAAGAGAGAGGAAAACTCGTTCATGGTTTCATGTAACCTGGCAATATATTTGGTGGTAAGGTCTTCTGCATTAGCAAAAAGTATTTTATGGAGGGATTGTAGATTTCTTTGAGTCGCTCGTCGCACGCTCCGTATATAGTACAACGCCCAGTGGTATTCTTGCTTAAAAAAAAATATTTGATGTTTGGCTAAATCAGTGCCAGGCTGGGGGACGAGGGTTCAATAAACACCAGACTTGCCAGCTAACGATAGGAAAGTAACAAAGCCAGCTGTTGGACATTTCTAAACAATCTTCACTGTTGTTGCTATAACATTGTGCAAGGAGAGAGCAACTATTATTGCTTTTGTCAGAGGCACATTTAAAATGGGATGACCTTTTGCCATCTTTTTTAAAATACATTTCTATATAAAGATGGAACTGGGCTACTGTTACTAAGCCTTTTATTTCAATTTCCTTTTTTACCACAATGTGATGTTTACAATCGTGTATTCTAATAACAAAATGGTTAAATGCAAACATGTTATGCTGATTGGGCTGGGTTTTTGCACTACACAAGATTAGAACTACTACAGGTGAGAGCAGTAAATCCCCTTTTGGTATCAGTCTGTACCACAAAGATTTAGTTGGTAGCTGTGGCTGAGCAGTCAGACCTATCTCAAAAGGGAGATAAGCAGTATTCAGGGTTTACACAATAGGCCCACTAGACTATGGAACAAGGAAACACTGACCAAAGCTTTGTATCTAAAAAGTAGATAGATTTTTTATTTTATACACTTCTAATAAACCACATGTATCACAGTCATCAAGCAAGTTAAATTAAGTTAGAGGAAAAATATACACACCCCCGGGAGATTCGACCAAGGCAGGTCCGGGAAGGCGATTGGCAAACTGGTTGCCCCACCAGTCCAAGGGAAGAAGGCTCTTGCAGGTGAAGATCTTTTCTGGTCGTGTGGAGAAAAGTGGTGAGACGCTGCAGAAGGGCTTCACCAGTGGTTC
This sequence comes from Ambystoma mexicanum, assembly GCF_040938575.1. Lineage (NCBI taxonomy): Eukaryota > Metazoa > Chordata > Amphibia > Caudata > Ambystomatidae > Ambystoma > Ambystoma mexicanum. Next base: position 464,363,134 of record NC_090929.1, read on the forward strand.
AGTCGTTGCAGATGTCTTTGGCTTCTCTCCTCTTCGGCTTCTTAGTTCCAGTGGTGACGTCTTGCTTTTCCAGTCCTCAGGACCCTGCTTTTATGCAAACAGATCCCCATTCATACAGCCTAGCTGTCACTCACACAGTGGAGTGGTAATTTTGGTGGGAGACCCTCCAGCCTATCAGGGTAGAGTGCGACATGGGTTGCTGAGGCAATCCTTTCCAGGGGTCCTACTCCCCCTCCCACACAATGGACCCACCCCAGACTCAGTGGTGCCGAAAGGAGGGCTTCTCGGCAGAAGACCGCCAAAAGGACGAACAAAGGATCCCCGACCTGGGTTAGGAGTTTAGAGAAAGACACGAGAAAGAAGTTATATTAAAGTTCTGGCAATAAAAACCTATCGGAGTAAAGTTAATATTAAAATACACCGGCGGTATGTTAGAGGCTGTCAGAAAAAGTGGTAGCCTCGAACAATGGGAAAATCCCATAGGGAAATATTCGCGGTCGAATATTTATGGTAGTAACCACTGCCACCAGCCAGAAACCTTTGAGGGAGGACTGTACGGTACCCTCTCGAAAATGAACATAGGGGAACAACTATTAACCCCTTCCAGTATCTCCATAGTAAGATGGGTTGTACTGGTTTAGTTCATGGGATTCGACTAGTAAAGTCAATGGGGACTTTACATGCCCTGGGAGACCGTAGTCAGTCCCAGGGTATGGAGTCTTTTCGGGGGTCGCTACGACACCCCTGTGTCAATGCACTGAGGGTGCTGTGTAACACATGTGAATAAAGATGGTTCCTATGGGGTTGAGAAAGATCCCATAGTCATTAATCACAAAAATAGCCTAGAACACACACAGCACAAATGCCTAAGAGTGGGAAGAAAGAGTCTCACTCTTAGCAGGAAAAAAAGAAACAAACCCTTCAAATCCAGCAAAGCTGCTGGGGGACTCTATAGGTAAGGGAAATTAGCCATAGCATGAGAAATCTCCCTAACACTTTTGTGCCTGAACCCGGTGTAGCAATGAGACTGTTAGAGCTGTCAAAACTCCTGTTCGAATGCATGTTTATCTGAGTTGAGAATTTTCTCCTAGTACTCCTCCCGCCCTTCCCTTCCACCCCGATGATTGCATACGTTTCACTATTCCATCGTTTTCTGAATTCCACGCCACATTTTAATAGCAGACAAAATGACCTTGATTGAGCAGATCATGGCATATTCTACTGAAGGGAGACAATCTATCGTAAATCGCCAAATCCTAATTTCCTATATTCTGACATCTCAGGCCTGCCGTTCCCGTACAGTGTAATACAAGATGTTTCATAGTTTCCAGAGCACCTACACGCCTTATAGATGCAACAGATCCGGTCAGGCCACCAGATGTTTGACCATGCCCCCACACCTTCAAAGTAGGCCGCAAATTAAATATCAATAGCAAGTAAGTGTCTTACAATAGGACTGGGAAATTCCTGTACATATTTCGGAATACTCCAAAGTTGGGGCACAAATGGTATGTATTCCCAAGTGTGAAGCTTAGTACTTACGTCAAACAGATTTTGTTCATGATAGTTTGCCAGTAGTCTTCTATCCAGTAAACCTTTTGAAGCACTTGAGTGAGTAATTGGATATGTTAACTACAACAAAATAAAATTCTCCCCATTGGGTCCCCTGTATCCTACTTCTTCCCTTCACTATGGCCTTCAACCATGCCCCCCCGCCCTCTCCTCTAAAGCCAGGAACCCTGGCGTCATCTTTGATTTCCCCCCTTTCCTTCATCCCTCATATTCTGGAGATGGTCAAGAGTTCCCACTTTCAGCTCTTGCTTCTCAAAGGAACTCTGCCCTTCCTCACCTTACCCCAGAGACTCAATGTTACCTGTGCTCTGGTTCTCTCCAGGCTAGACTATTGCAATAGCCTCCTCCTTAATCTTCCACTCCGTGACCCCTCCAGCTAAACCAGAATAGGGCAGCAAGACTTTTCCTTGGCATTAAGCCCATGGACTGCATTTCTCCTGCCCTACAAAGCCTTCGCTGGCTCCCAGTATCAGCACAGATTAAATTCAAATCTCTCTGTATCATCCACAAGGCTATCTGGGGCCAGGGACCACTCTATCTACAACGCTTCCTGACTAAATACTCCACTTCTAGACTCCTGCATTCCTCTGGCACCACCTCCCTACATGTGAGGCGGTTTGCTAAACAGAGCTGGTGGTCGATCACTTTCCTCGGTGGGCTCCCTTCTGTGGAATAGCCTCCCTCTCCCTGTGCATCTTGAGCAGGACCTCCTGAAGTACCGGAAATGCCTCCAGACCTTTCTCTTTACCTCTTCCTTCTGCTCCTCTCTTCCCTGCTAATCATACAGTAGCCTGTCTGATGTGCAGGGTCCTTGTGTATCCCCAGGACTCTGACCCTCCACATCTCTCATCCCAGCCGCTGTCTATTTACTGTACTTACTTAGGCTCACCCTCCCCTTGGGAGGTTGCACTTACATTCTTCTCTTATTAGCACTTCACCCTGAGCACTTCTCCATGAGTGCCACAGCACCTTTCCCTTACCCCCCCTGCCCTCGGCATTTGTACGTTCTGAACACTCACAAGGGGGATAGTAGGTTTGTCTCCCCTCAGTTATTTTAATTATTTGTTTGTACTATTAATTCAATTATTTATTTTGTTATTCATTGTCTGCCCTCCCCTTTCCCCACCCTGTTGCCCTGTGGGCACTTTGAAACAGTTGTTGCTAATTATATAAGCGCCTAACAAAGGACCAATAAATAAACTGATGCAAAATCATGAGTTTAGTGCCTATGGTACAACTAGCAAAAGTACCCGTTCTCCGAACGGGTTCTGTAGACAGACATGATAACACTCCCATTAATTGTTGAAAATGAATGATCATGTAGGTCGCTCGTCCGCCTTAGCCTGGCGTGGTGCAGTTTGTTGCGGTGCATTGCGTTACAAATATCTTGGAAATCGTTCATCATAGGCCCTTGAAACGTGTTTTGTTCCTCGTGTCGGGACCGGTTGAGGAACAACATTTTTTCTTTCCTGTCCCGGTTAACATGGTTAACGGCATTGTAAAGCTTTTTTAGAAACAAAAATATTTATTTCCCTTTGCGGTGAACATGCTTTACGGCTTTTTCGATAGGCGCATCTCAAAATACTAAAAATAATTTCACCTGATACAGTAAAAATTTGGAAACTTGTGCAATGTTACCTGCCTTCACCTCTCGGGTCGGTTCGCCACTCATAAATGTAGTCCGTAATGTCCGGAGCGTCATAACTGGTAACTATGCAACATTTGGTGCAGATTGGTGAAATAGTGTGGAATTTTATAGGGAACAACGCTTCGCGCCACAAACCTGCACACCACTTTTGATATGTATTATATTTTTAGCCGGGAAAAGTGAAACATGTTTATAAAGTGAAGATATTAATACTTCATTAATGCAGTATCTTAAAGAATTGATGGGACCCTGATTATATTTGATGTAGGATATATTTATTTGCTGCAGTGCTGGGGATCTTGGTGTTCAGCTCTTATGTAGTCTGCTGTAGACTTGAGGACAAATCGCAAAGCTTTTTGAAATATTTCCACTCCACTCCAGTCTATTGAGGAGCGTCCTATGTTTAATAGACCAGATCTCAGAACTATACAGGATTATAGTGCCATTTTTCATTTATTATTTTCAATAAGCGGATGCAAATTGTATTCACTGAATACCTGTCCATGTATTTTGGTTGCAGGAATCTTGCCTACAGAGCAAGTGGTTTTTCTCTTGGCAGTTAAGCTTGTACTATGTATTCTTGTTCGTTGACCTCCCCTTCTGTCTCGCCACACCTCCATCCTCTGTGTAGAGTTGGAGGAGGTGTAGAGTTGGAGGAGATCTCTAGCAAGATGCTGGGTGGAGGCACAAAGCCCTCCACCCAGCATCTTCTCCTACATGTATTCCATCTACCCTGAATAATTGCTACTTGATTTTCCCACTCTAATATGTTGTATGTGTCATTTCATGGGTGGGTGGGTGATGCTTGTAAGCCCTTCTAGGAGCGGTAGTTTCGTCAAACATAAAAGGGGGACCAGCCAGAGTCTTTCGAGTGAGCACCCACATGGTGCCGGACCACTCTGCACCTGGTCTTTCCCTTGCGCTTTCAACAGTTCTTTGATTCACCTTATGTTGCCATTTTCACCTTTTGAGCAACACAATTCGGTTTCTTTATCGGGTTTACCTCCAACTCACCTGCTGTGATGAACTGCTTGGCTTTTCTTGTCTCTGGAGTCAAGGACGGTACCACTGTAGCAGGCGTCTCCCTGCCACGATTATCAGCGTAGGGAGTTGGGATGGTTCCTTCTTCCGCCCATTGTCACTCTCACTTCTCTTGCACCCGTTTGTACCTGACCCTTCACTATGCTGGTCTTAAGATACTCTCCTACCAAACGACTATCCCTCTGATCTCTCACTCCGCCTTCCCACCTCCAACCTTTGATCTGACTAATCCTCTTACTTCTGCTTCCTCCTGCTACTTCCTTTGTTCTCTTCTTCCCACCTTACATCCTTGCCACTTGCTATTCTTATTGTCTCTGGCTCTACTCTTACTACTAGCTACTCCTATTCTCCCACTGTCACTGCTACTACTCTTCTCCCTCCATTACTAACACAGTCCCTTTCTTCCTTTATGTTCTTCTACTACCACTGTCAATCTATTTATCTTTCTACTCACTAGTGTGCACTGTCACACTCTTATACCAACTGCCCATCTACTGCTTATTCCACTTACTCACTACTCCACTACATGCTGTCTCTACTTTCAACTCTTACTACCAGTCTGCTACTCCTACTCTACCCCTACTCCTCGTACACAAACACTACACAGATCCCCCTCCGTACTATAGCCTCTGCACTCTGTTCGCTCTCACCTCTTTGAGTCTTTTTGTCGCCCTCTGCCTCCTGTTTTCACCCAACACAATCGTTCACATGCACCTACTTAAATACCCCACCACCTCGCACGATTGGCCACTTAGCTTAACCAATAGCTTACCTGCCTACAGAGGGCGTGTCGTGGGCAGTGCTTGGGAGGCTTCAAAAGGGTTTGTAAGCTCTTCCCCTTTTCCAACTTGAACCCCAATGGGGTCCAAGTATGTTGGATGTTAAAGGCCTCCATGGGGCATTTCAATATAATACAATGGGGTAAAGGCCTTTATTTACTAATTAAAAATTCCCTGGTGACATAGTGGTTCTTATGGCCTTCATGGAGGCCTTTAATATTTCCCTGGTGTTTTAGTCAAGGCTTGTCCCAGCACGGGCTCCAACTGAAACAGTCAGCTGGAGCCATGCTCCTTTGATTGCCTGGTGTTGTGGGTTTTGAGGCATTACATGGTGGCACGCATCCCATTGCAGCGTCCTCTGGCCTTGGGGCGTACAGTGTTGTGCTGCTCCCTGCAGCAGGATGCACTCAGATTATCCTGGCTTCCTGTGGCTCTGGCGCTGTGCGGCAGGGCTGCCAGTCTCCCTAGGTCCTACTGCCATCTGTGCAGATAAGATGCGGTAGGGAGGGGGCCTGCCTGCACACAGGGGCCATGGTTGGGTTGGAGTGGGCTCCCTCTCTGACGGGGCCACTATGCTGGCCCTGTCACAGTAGTCACTTATTTGTATTACCACAGGGCACGGGCACTTGATACCCCTTCCGTACACCTTCTATTCAACCAGACTTTGAATAATGTGCCAGCCATATACTTTACGCTTGCAAATTGTTCTTACTTTGCACCGGTCAATTTGAACTTGCAGCAGTTATTTTTAGTCTCTTGGTTTTTGGTGCATATTACCTCTTCTCCCTAATGTATTCCGTGCTTCTGTTGCTTACCACCATTTTCTCTGGTCTGAGGTAGCTCTTGAATAGTTAGTCCCTTGTTCATTTTACTATGGCGGCATCTCGCCACCTCACCCTGTTTTTCTCTTGGACTTCAACGGCCACTCCCGCTCCCTCCTGAGGGGCATGCATGCTTCTGTGGCTCACAACCATGGCTTCTACTGTGACTCCCTCTCTTTCCGGGCACTCCAGGGCCGGCTTGTCGGGTGGGAGGGGGTGTTTCAATGCTTTCCTCCACCACATTTACAGCAGTTCATTGAAGTAAAAAGGAAACAACCAGTAAGTTTGTTCCTTTTAATGGCACCCCGCCCAGGGGCCTCCTTCCGGGGGGTGTTCTGGGTCAGGGAGGGGCTCAAGTGGCACTATTACCAGGGATCTCTGAGGTGTCCTGAAAGGGATCTAACCAGTGCTCCAGAGTTCCTCCGAGGACCCCTGCAAAGGGGCTGCCAAAACCGGATCTTCTTCTGAGGTTCCCTTTTTCGGGGCTAAAGTTAGGCCCAGTACTTCAGGGGCTGTTGTCACTGGGGTCAGCCCTGAGGTTTCCACATCTGGAACCAAGTGTACCGAATCTTGGCTCGAGGTGCCTCTCAAGATGACTAAACGTTCTTGGGTTATCCCAGAGATTCCCCTTTTTGGGGGCTATATCTAAGACCTGCAAGATTGAGGTGTCCCCTTTGAGGGTTCAGGTTTCAGGGGGTGACTCTAAGCCTTCCCACACTCAGGCCTGTGGTTGAACCGATCCTGCTGAGAAGGCAGAGAAGCCGGTTAAGCACCTTACGTCTTAGAGTACCGGCTCCGCTGAGGTTCCCACACTTGGGGCTAATTCATCAGCAGTTTCTAAGGTGTCTCAGAAACACTCTAGATCTGCTAGCACCGGCTCTGCCGAGGTTCCTTGTCACAAGACTACAATGGAACATAAGATCCCTGACTCACCTGTGGTGAACACGGCCTCACACCTGTGACGCAGTTGGCCTCAAGCGTTAACAAAATGGCAGTCCAACCCCTGCTGTACACTGTGGCCGTTTTGACTACCTCTCTTACACCAACCTCTTACACCAACCACTGTTTTTGGGGCAGAGCAGCCTTTTCCACATTTTGTGGATAGTAAGAATCCGTTCCGCCCTCCAATGGACTCTGCTGCCACATACAGTCTCGCTCCCTCCTACGTATGCGCCTTTGATTTACGTGGATCCAGTTGGCAGGGGACCATCCTGGCAACCATCCTCTGTGCGATCCTGGTGGTATGCCTCTTCCGAGCGGCCTCTACCCACTCCAGCGGCTAGACCTTCGTCTGAGGATGCGTTTTTGTCCAGTTTCAGATGCTTATACATTCTGATCTCATGAAGGCGTACTTTAAGGATTTATTTAAGGAAATGTATCCTAAGCCGCCTGAACTGGCCCCTGCTCTGGCAATCCCTATGTAGGTCCCGGTAGTGTCACCTCACCCCACTTCCTGTTGGGCCTCCTCCAATGCCTCCTGCCTCCACTTTTCCCTGTGGAAAAGACTCTGGTTGCTCAGTCCACTGTACCTTCGGGCCCTGAGGCGCCACGTGCAGTGGATCAGACTTCTGCTCCCACCTCATTGGATGAGGACCAGGCAGACCAGGACAGTGATGACCCGCCCGCTCTATTAGAGCCTTTCACGACCGGGTTCTGGCTAGGATGGCATTGCTATACATCCCAATACCTGAGCCCCCAGCTCGACAAGAGGGGGTACTTTCTGGAGCCTTCATTCTGTCGACACAGGAGCGCACCGGCCTGTTCTTCAGAAGGACGTCCTGGCCGAGGCCCGTAAGGTCTGTGAAAAACCTAATTCTGGCAACACCTAAACAAGAAAATTGATGCTTGCTACAAGCTACATGCGTCGGAAGATGTCCACTCCCCTCATCGATGGTGGTGGCAGCAGCTACGCTCCAGTCGAAGCCGGCCACCACCCTTAACTGCAGCGTCTCGGATCCTTTCCAAAGAGTACAAGCTTCCTGACTCCATTGGGGGAAAAAGGGTTTTTCCAATTCGGCTCTTCAGCTGCGTCCAGCTTATCCTGGCGGCTGCTAATGTCAAACTGTTGGAGCTCACCGAGTTTCAGGAATGTATTCCTCTTGATAGGCTCAAAGACTTTAAAGGCGGCTTATCCGATGCTAGGGTTCTGTTGCAGAATCTACTTGAGGCTGCGGCCCATCATGTAGATACCTTATGGTAGGAGAAGACCTCTTCCGCCAAGCGTGGCTGCATGCTACAAAGCTTTCGAAAGGAACTTCAGGACAATGCTTGATCTCCCCTTCGAGGGTAAAAAACGGGTCCACTCCTCCACGGATGAACTCACAATGACCAAGGCAAGCACCCAAACTGCCAAGTCATTGTTGGTCCTTGCGAAAACCCCAGCAAAGGCACCTTATACTCAGAGGTCGGGGCCGCAGACAAGGTCCTTCTCAGGTTTCAGAGGCTTTAAGGACTGCTGTGCGCACTGCGCAGAGGCTCCACCGTGTGGCCCTCGCCGCAAATGGCAACGGAAAGGTGGCCGTTTTCCTCTCGCCCAACAGCCTCCTCTTCAGCTACGGGTGGTTTCTCCGTCGATAAAACATTGAAATTATGTTTTCCATCTGTTGCATTAGACTCCGGTGGGAGGACGAATTTCGTCTCATCTGGAGGTGTGGCAGACCATCACAGAAGACCGATGGGTTTTGTCTGATGCCCGGGCGGCCTTCCGCTTGCCCCTCCACCCTACCTGATCCAGCAGACTGGGTCACCTTCTCCCAGAGCCGAGGTACAGAAACTTCTAGTCCAGAACAGTGGAACCTGTTCCCTTGCGGGAGCAAGTGGAGGGCTATTACTCCCGCCTGTTTACAGTGTACAAACCCAACCTGCCTGGCCTGCGCACCATCCTCGACCTCTCCAAGTTCAATCTTTCTACCCCAAGAGAAATTCAAGATGATTACGCCCTGCAAGATAAAGTCCTCTCTCCGGAAGAGCGATTGGCTCAGCGTGGTAGACCTTCAGGATGCATGCATGCATACATTCAGATTCTGATCCGGAGCCCACACTGAAAATATCTGCCGGTCTCTATGGGAACGGAACACTTCCAGTATCGTGTGCTTCCGTTTGGTCTCAGCTTGGCACTGCGTGTCTTTACAAAGATTGTCAGTCATTGCAGCATTCCTCAGATTGCAGGGGGCCCATGTATATCCATACTTGACGATTGGCTCCTGTGCAGTCGTTTCCCACAGGCTGCTACGGCCAATCTTCAGTCACTCCTTCAGCTCCTGTTCCATTTTGGGCTGTCAGAGAACTGGCAGAAATCATTGATGATGGTCTCTCGACCTGAACTTTCTGGGTTTCCGTTGGGTGTTCCTGACGGAGGACAGGATTGCAGACCTTTCGACCACGTGCCAGCTCTTCCTGCAGTCCTCCCCCATGTCGGCCTGGCGGTTCCAGAGACGCCTGGGCCTCATGACTTCTTGCGTGTTAGCTCTACCTCTTGCATACCTAAAAACGAGACACACTCGGCTTGCTCTTCGGAGCTGCTGGTCCCAGGCTACACAACCGGATTCCAATGCCATCCTGCATGACGGCGGATCTTCAGTGGTGGTCATCCGCCAGCAACCTTTCAGTGGGGACCTCCTTCCAGGAGCCCTGCCCACAAGCAACTGTTACTACAGACTCCTCCCTTCTGGGGTGGGGAGCGACGCTGGGTCACATCGAGGTGTACGATTTGTGGACGCCTCAGGACAGGCGGTTCCATGTCAATTTGCTGGAGCTCCTGGCAGTTTTTCTGGCATTAAAGGCTTTTCAACCCTCAGTCACCAACAGTGTGGTTCGAATTCGCACAGACAATTCCGTAGCGATGTTCTACATTAACAAACAGGGGGGCACCAAGTCTCCCCTCCTGGTGAGCCTTGCTATCCAAATTTGGAATGTCTGGCTTCAAGCTGTGCACATTCCGGGCCATGTCAATGTGGCTGCAGACTCCCTCAGCCGCCAATCTGTGGCGAGTTACAAGTGGGAGATGACCATTGATTTTTCTCACCAAGATCTTCAACCAATGGGCTACTCCAGCAGTGGTCCTCTTTGTGACATCATCGAACAGCCAACTTCCTCTTTATGCTTCCAGGGACAGGCTCGGAGTGTCTTCCTTGGGGGACGCTCTCTAGTCCCGTGAGACAACATGAAAGCTTATGCTTTCCCTCCTTTGCCACTGATTCATCAGTCACTCTGGAAACTCGGGAGTGCATTGAACTGCACTCTCCTCTTCCTAGCTCCTTCGTGGCCAGCCAGGTTCTGGTTTTCGGAACTGCAGCACCTGTCGGTGTCCTCTCTGATCAGGTTGCTGCAGATTCCTGACCACCTTCACCAGAGCAATCCCCAGTTGTGGCACCTCTCCATACAATTGTTCAGCTTGGCGGCCGGGTGCATGAGTTCCAATTATTAGCGCAGTTCAACCTCTCCGAGGACAACATGCGTATAATTCAAGCGGCATGAAAGCCCTCTACGAGAGCTCAATACAGGAACAAGTGGCTCCGTTTTTGCCATTTGTGTCTAGCCAAAGAGCTTGATCCAAAGCATGCTTCTATTGACACAGTCCTGTCTTTTGGTTCTGACCTTACGGCCGCTGGCATCCATTTCTTATCATGCAGGACATATTTGTCAGCCATTGCGGCTTACCTCTCTACAGACAGTTGCTCTTTTTCACTGTTTAATCCAGTCATCAAAAGACACTTTGCAGCTCTTGTCCATCTTTTTCCGCCGGTTTGGGCCCCTCCTCCCAAATGGGATCTGAATGTGGTCCTCACCGCTTTGCCATAAGCCTTTTGAACCTATGGCCACTACCGAACATGAGTACCTTTCTTGGAAGGTGGCCTTTTTGATTGTGGTGACATCTGCAAGACGAATAAGTGAGCTTCAAGCTCTTTCTGTGGAACATCCGTTACTAATTTTCCACAAGGATAACTCTTTGTTACGTTTGGTGACCCAAAAGGGAAACCAGCCTAAGTGTCCATCTCCTGTTGGATAGCTTCATGTATTTCCGAGACCTACAAGATTCAAGGCCTTCAGCCACCAAAGGGCATTCACACCCATCTGGTCTGTGACGAAGCGGCTGCTGTTGCCTTCCAAATGTACGTCCTTTGGGAGCCCATTGCCAAGGCGGCTACGTGGGCCTCCCCATCGGCTTTTTGCAGACATTACTGTCTTGACCTGATGCACAATTTTGCCAGGCAGTTCTTAAGAATTTGTTCCAATAAGGGAAATTTCCATCCACCCATAATACCTGTGGTCAGTGCTTTGGAATCTTCCACAAGTATAGAGGGAAGGGGACGGGATGTAGGAGTATGACAAAGTTACTCACCGTAGTGACTACCTTCGTCCTAGTCCATAGTCCCTTTCCTCCATACGCCTGCCCGCTGTCCCCTCCAATCAGTGTCCTCTATTGTTGCTAAATGGTCCTGGACCTGGCTGACTTAAGGGCGATGCGTGGGGTGGAGGCCAGGAAGGTGGGGCTACGGTCACATGCGGTGATCCCGCATAAAAAGTATTGATGTTTTAAAGTACTCTGGTCCCGTCCCGCAGGACAGACTGTCCCACAAGTATGGAGGAAAGGGGACTATGGACTAGGAGTAAGGTAGTCACTATGGTGAGTAACTTTGTCTTTCGATTTAATATGAAATCTTTAAGTAATCTCTTACCACCTTCTGGATTAGTTCTTGTAAATCCTTCACTAGGTTCTTGTGTTTTATTTCCACTTTTGTGGTAGCTTTTCAGCTCTCCTTCATATCACTCTTTCCTATACTTTGACCCAGGCTTGTATGTCTTCCTGTTTCTTGTAACCCCAGCTTCCTCAGATGGAATATACTTTCTTGTGGCTCGAGTCTCTCCCTCTGCTGGGGTTGTTCTACTTTATTAACTTTTTCCTTATCTGGCTCACTTGAATTCAGTTCACATTCAGATTCATGAAATACTTTCTCTACTTTTTCACTCTGTATTTCTCAGTCTCTGGAGTCCTTGCCCCTCTTCCCAGGGTAATTATGCCCAAATCGTCGTCTTGAGTCTCACCCTCTCATGGAGTTGTTCTACTTGAGTAAATGTTTCCTTATCTGCATGGAATCCTCTCTGGTTTGTTCCACTCTTTATCTCTTAATCGCTGGGGTCCTTTCCCCTCTTCCCAGGGTAATTGGGCCCAAATCTTAATGCCTTATCCTTCAGGCTTAGTCGTTACCCACTTTATTGCCGTAGCACAGTTCCATTTAAATGAATTTCTTTAGTAACTCGTCAATTCCACTGGGATGAGTTTCGCCCACTTTAACTATGTCCCGGTGCCTTCTGGTGCTCGCATTCTCCTTGTTACCTCTGGGTCTGCAGGGGAACGCACTCTGGCTTGGCACTCGCTCGGTTGGCTTTCTCTGTTCATTTTCTAATGCATTTTGACACTATTGGTGGGCCGTCCTCTGTCTTCACCCTTGTTGTGACCGGCTTTGGCTATGGTTAGCAGGGCGTCTCGTTGAATCCCCAGCTAGGTGGTTTCAGCGTTGTTCAGTGGCCGCACGGCCTACCACTGGGATTAGCATTCCCCTTTCCTCTGCTTCTCGCAGCCAGTAAACGTCCAGTCCTCCAGCGTTTCCCTCTGGCATTCAGGAGCGTTCTAGTTGCAGGCTCATCTACCCTGCCAGTCGTCACATTGTCAGGGGGCTCCCCTGCTTACGCTCTCTCTCTCTCCCTCTGTGCTTTGCCTTTCCTCAGCGTGCTCTCTTGTTTCCTAGTCAGTTATTTGTACGTCTTTTCTTAAAGAGACCGATCCTTTTTTCTTATCCTAGATGCATTTTAGTTTTGCATTCAGCCAAGTCTTTGGGTGCTTATAATGTTCTTTAGATCTGATCGTCCCATGTATTCCGCTAGGTAGGATGGTCTAGGGAGTCCCTCACACGAACGGGAGTCCTTGTCCCCAAAGGGGTAGCCTTTCTCTGGGTATTGAGTGGGCTCCCCTCCATAGCCTCAAAAGGACAAATACCCTCTGTTTGTGACAGGAATAAAACAAGTAATCTTCATTCCCTATGCAGATTTGTTTGTAATGGCAAAATATATCTTTTTGTAATTCATACTACTTTGCACCTTTTTGTTAATTCTTCAAAGATCCAGAAATGTTAACATTAACACAGTAATGTTAAAGCTCTTCCTTTGACAATTCTCTGCTAGTACCACTGCTCTGAATAGATCTGTGTGGATGGTGGTAGAGAGCAAGAGTTGCCCATTTCTTTGCTGCGAGTATTTTTAAAATTTTTTTTAGTTTTTTATATATTTTGTGAGGAACTCCTAATCTCCTTGGATACTCTGCGCAGGTAGCCAGGAAAATGCCATCGCTTTTTTTTTATCCTGACCCTTGGGGTGGAGACGCAAGGGAGGATCACCTTGGTGGAGGGTCCTTGAGGATTGGGAGCGGGGTGCCCTATAGCGAGGCATGGTATCTCCCTTTCCCTATTGACAAACAACCTCACTCTCCCCCAACCTTTATAGGCTGCTATAAGCCAGTTCCTCTTTTTTTCCCCCCACATATGCCACTTGACGACACGTTGAAGACGAGACTGCGACTAATGAACACCATACACTGTCACCACTTCAGTACTGGGACGAGGAAGATGCTTATAGAGAGGTACACGAGTCAGGCATGTCCCTTTTTAATTGTGGTCAGGCAAGTCTCCTTGGATACCCACCCACACTGCAGCCTGCCGGGAGTGTGGGGGGGGGGGGTGCATGTGTACAAAAAGAGACCAGTGACACAGAGGAGAGCAGCTGGGAGACCTGTGTGGGAGAAATCAGCAGGGGACCCTATTTCAGAGGAGGCAGCCGTGGTGGGACCATATGAGGAGCCAGTACTCTGGCAAACTTCCCAGGAGGCTTACACAGCCCGTAGCCAGGGGGCCGTGTAAGTGTGTGCAGCGTGGAGGCCTCTGTGATCTGTGCTCGGCAGCAGGATCTGCGGGCGAGCACCAAGAAGGAGGGACGCTGTCCGCGTCCAGAAAGCGCTACTGCGGGAGCCGGTGTGCAGAGGAAGACACGCGTCTGGCAAGCAGTGCATGATAGACTCCACAAGCCGTTGAGTGTTGGAGGAAGACGCATGAATATGGGGCGCTCCTACAATGTTATCGAATGCCGAACTAAACGGAAATTTAAAAGTTACTCAAAATCCTGTTTATTGAATACTAACCTAAATTAAACTTTCAGAATTGCATGAAACAAGGCTCCTTGAAGGCTGACTAAATGGAACTTTGAAAATGAAGCAAAGCACAACTTATTGAATACCGAATCAAGTGAACTTAAATACCAAAACTAAACTAAAGAATATGGAATACTGAAAACAAATGGAACTTTAAAATACAGTGAAACCAATGCTATTACGAACTGCACCGAAGAGAACTTTATAATTAAGTGCCATATATGCTTATTGAACACTAAATGGAATGGAATATTGCAATTAAGCATTCTAAGGTTGGAATGGAATAAACCCAAGCAATTAAAATGAAAAACCCGTATGCCCAAGGGAAAAGCAGTTTCAGCAGAGGACCCAAGGGTGACAAAGAGACCTAAGAAGGTGGGTGTGAGTAAAACACCCTCAACTGAACTTTTATGAATTCATGCAGAGCGGCAAAGGCCTTAAAGTTTAAAAGGATGTGTAACAAGTGATGGCAGAGCAGAGACATATTCTAACACGGCAGAAGATTGAAAGTCATCACATCAAAGAAAAAAGGCCAAGAGGTGGGGATCCTGGTTGTGTGACCTGTGATGGATGGACCGTTTGGTCTGACCACTGCCCCTAGATCAGTGAGCCCTACACATTGAAAACTCGGAGGCATTGTAATAACGGAGATAGTCTTGGGGAAGGCAAGCTACATACCGTGGTGTTGGGAACAAAGACTTACACTCTTTTGTTTTCTGTGAACAGTGGTGATTGAAACTTGGGGAATGGAACCCAGAGGATTGGTTTTGAACTATATTACTGTGAACTGGGGAAACATAATCTTGAGACTTTTCCATAGAACTTTGTTGTATTTGGGAAGGGGAGCTGAGAGAAAGAGAAAGCTGTGAGCTGGAAGAGGCTCCGAACGAGTTGAACACTATTGTTGTTGGTTTTGACATCCCTACAGACTGGTTAGCTTTAGTTGTGAGGGCGAGCATAGGTTTTGGATACAGACTGACTTTTAAGTTGAACTCAACTTTCCTTAGTTTCGTTCAGCTAGGGAAATACATAGGGTAAGTTAGGCTTGAACCATCCTGTCATTTGTTTTAATAAAGTTTAACTTTAAGTCTGTTGTCTGTGTCTTGCTTCGTGATGCCTTCACAGTATATTTGTATTTGCCCATTTCCTTTTTTTTCGTATAGAGAAACTAGCTCGTTCCCTGTTCATCTGTTGGGAGGGTTGGAGGTAAGATTTAGAATTTGGAATACTGCACTCCTTTTTAAATTGGAGTAAAATAATCTTTTAAGGAGTGAAAAAAGGTAAGTCAATTCTATAATTTAACTATAAAAAGTAACCCGTTATAATCCATACGTTGCAGCTAGTAATTCATGCACTTTCAAAATACATTTTTTTTGCCTGAATGTTTCTCTTTCAGAGAAAATATCAAAATCATTACTGACTTCCTCTCTGCCAATCAGAAAGGAGTCCATTTTGTGATACAGACTGCATTCCCAACATTCAAACTATAAAATCGGGTATAGAAACTGAACACATTTCTCTGCATTCAAGATACAAAATGCAATTTCTCAGCTAGATGCATTTTGATAAGCCACTCCACCTCTGTATTATTTTTGTCATTGTCTTTTCATTGTTACAGCTCCAAATTACTCACTTATCGAAATTGAGGGGAGCTGGGAGCTCTATAGCTCCTACTGATAGCCTAGCAGAAGAGCCTGGTTGGCATAAAACCAACGGTTATCAGGAGCTACTTTTGGTTCCCCAGACCAACTGATGCTAAACAAACACCACTATGTGAATTTAAGTCTCTGCATTTGGGATAACCTATAAGTAAATGTCAGGATACATTTATATGGCATTTAAAGCATAAGGGGTCATAAATAATGGATACAATAATATGTTTGCATTTTATGTGCAAGTTAGATTTGTGTAACGCAATATACTAGCTCCTCATTCCCCAGTGGGAGCTCCTGGTGACTGATTGCTGCTGGATACCCCAGAGCTGCTTTATACCTCCCGCTTATTGAATCTTAATTTGGAGCCCTGTTGGTGAAAGTGGAAACATGGACAAATGGTCTCTCTTTAAAGAAATGGTTTACCTTTACATGAACCCTAACGCGTGCTCATGATAAAACTTTTCCGGTTCAACCACGTTTACAATAAAACGCACTGCTGGCTGTGCATCGATAGGCTGGTTGGCTATGCTTCGCTACTCAAGCTTTGCCATGGTTCCCGCTAGCAGCCAACCTCCTCTGAGGGTTGCATCAGGCTTTCTGCTTCTTCTCACTGCTCCGTCGAGGGGACATATCCGATCTAGCCTGCGGGTTCTTCCCTTGAGTCTCAAGCCCTGACTACTGCGAGGTTGTTCTCCTCTCATTTTGGCAGTGTTGTTCATACTCTTGCCTCCAGCTTGACCGCCCATGATTCATAAGCTGTTGCCCCATGGTATCACTGAAAAGGGAAGGCATGCTGACTTGGTGGCAGTTTCCTCCTCTTGGCCACACCTCTTTGCATTCTGGACCCCTCTATTGTAAGTGCATGTTGATGCAAACAAAAGCTTTTGACCAAATATTAGCCAAACCTTAGTGTTGTCCTTTTTTTTTTTTTCATTTTATTATTTTTTTATTTTTTTTATTGTTTGTGCTATATTCCGGGAACTGAAAAAGCTTCTGAATTCATGCATCAAATCCATTTTGCAGACAATTTGGAATTGTAGCTCTGACTGTGATTAGTGGGACGAGGAGTTTTGGGGGGCGTAAAGATTCATTTCCAGACTAACCACTTGGATTTTAGGTTTAATAAAACCAAGATTGTAATCGGAGGGTCTGCAAGGAGAAACTGGTCATGGTTTGTGGACTGTGATGCAAGTAATCTGGAGCCAGGTTATAAATACCCAGGCATCACCTTTTCAGAGAGGAATGGTCCTGGGAGTCCCAGGTAAAATCATGCAGATAAAATGAGTCGGTGGCAAGCATGCTAGATGTATGGAGGAAAGTCTCCAAGTACAATGCAGGTGTATTGGCTGAACCATCGAAGTATTCAAAATGTCTGCTTCCTTGATGCCATCCAAGTAGGTCTGTTGCAATAACTTTCAAACCCATCATCCTCTTGGGCTAGGGTGGCTGTTTATTCGGAATTATCTTTGTCTCGGGTATCTTGAAAAGTAGTTCTGGCCCCATTCCCTTATCATGTGAAGGGAGTAGTCCGGCCACAAGACTCTCTTCTCATGCGATTGATAAGGGAAATGTTAATGGCACAATCCAAAAAGAGAAAGCCATGGGTAAAGCATGTTACACGATGTTTGTCAAGCTTGGTCTGGCCAATCACCTCCTCTGCACTGAGGACTTGCAGCTAATTACGAAGGAAGTTAAGACTCGCCTCTAGAAAAGGCAAACACCTGAAATAGGAGGAACCTGTAGCTCACTAGCTAGAAGGATCTCGGACTCTGAAATCGGTCTGGAGCAATGAAGTATATATGTAATTTATTGTAAAGTGATCTTATATAGTGCCTTTCTGCCAATAATGTTGGCATCGCTGTGCACGGCTATGTAAGAAAGGGTGGGCAGGGTTAGTTAGTCGGCTAGGAGGAAGGCAGATGCAGAAACCTTTGGAGACTGGAAGTACCTCATGGCTGTGTGTCGAGGGAAGCCGAAAATGGAAATTGCTCAAATTGCTATTTGGAATGGGCAAAGAGGACATGTGAAGTGGGGCAGTTGGAGCTGGGCTTGGAAGCTCATTTTGGGGAAGTACATTTTTGCCTTAGCAGGGGATTTCCTTAGGAATCTGGTGAGATGATTGTGGTAACGTGGCAAGATGCGCTCAGAAAAGAGAATGCATCACATGTACCAAATAGTGAAAGGGGGGAAATGGGAGAATGTGAAAATGCACTAGAGGAGAGGGTGGGCAAGAAACAAGGGGCAACACTTGACGAATGCCAGTGAGGAAGGGGAAGAATTTTTTCTGGTTTTTTGCATTTTTCCTTTCCTGCGGGATCGGTAAACATTATGGTTCTTAAGGAATCTACATACTCTGGAATGCTTACCAGGATATAACTGCGGGAATAGAAAGACGGCTGGGGAAAAAGTCGTCTTTTAAACCTGTGCAAATCAGATTTACCAGCCAGGGGACAATGGGTCTTTGGGAATAATTGGTGGAACATGTACAAAGGACAAAGCCATGGGCAGTTTAATACAATGGAAACAGTCGTGACCGATGGATCTTGAGAAGCACCAGAATTGGCTAGTGAGCCACTGGAAATGGCCAAAGGGCATTGGATCCTGGGAGTCATGGGCCCCGGCTGAAAGCCATAGCCAGTGGCCTTCCCTCTATTAAAAACATTGATGCAACATGTACAGTGGCCAGGGCCAAACGCCCTGTCTAGTGGGCCCTTGAAGTTACTATAGTCTAAAAAAAGCCTTGAACTTCAATGTAAACTTTAGTTAAGAGAGATTAACCTTTTAACTGCCATGGGTTTTCTCCCCAGTGCCAAGGCCTTTTTTTGGTGATTTTGGTATTTCACCATTCAATGCCTTCTAACATTTTCTCCTTCATTAACGCCTTAAGTGCCAAGGACGAGCTATCTCGTCCTTTGCAACAGGGAGGTAATCCCAAGGACGAGATACCTTGATGGGCCCAGGCCTTACGTTTGTTAAAGACAAGGTTACAACATGGACAGTGACCAAGGCCAGGGCTAGGGCTAGGGGGCTTGAAAATAAATTCACCTTGGAATTCAACTTTAAGTGAACTGATTTTTCAAAATGCCTTTGAAATTCAGCAGGTGTGGACCTATTGGGGGTGGGGGAGACGCAGAGTTACAATGGTAATCGGTTTCCCACACCCCCTGAATTACAAGTCTTCTGTTGCTAGAATGTCTAAATTTTTCTTACTGCACCATTGGTGGCACACTACATACAGGCATGCCATAATGTGGCTTTAGCAACCCGTTCCACAGGCTACAGCGGGGTGACTGGGGAGCATCCCGGGTTAACGGGCTGAGCAAAGCCGAGCATGACGTTACCCCTGGTGTAGCTCGTGGAACTGGTTACTAATGTGATTAGTACCCCGATTACCAAAGCGATAATCCGGGTGCTAAAGAAAATTAATATATTTTTCATTCATTGAACGGGGCACGAAAATACTTTGGCAAGATAGCTGCCATTGTTGTAGAAGGCAGGGCTCCGCATTGAGCCCCTCTTCCATTACCATGGTGGCCGGACAAACGAGAGAAGTCAAGCTGAGGCAGCAGCAATCGGAGAAGGGGGGTTGTGAGTAGTGTAAAAATATCGAAACTGGAGGGTAGGAGAAGATGGTAGAGTGGGGTAGAGGAGGCAGCCTGCGAGTTCCGGGGAACGCGGGTTGAGATCAGGTTTCATGTAGATGTGGTCTACACCAACAAGGTTACGGAAAACACAGATGAACTATTGTCCAAAAGAGAAATCTTTTGGATGTTGCATTTAGGTTCACATGTGAACGGTCTAAATGCAGATTTAATAAATCTGCTATGCTGTGTTGGTATATATGTTCTATGCCTTGGACAAGTAAATGTTACATAATAGGCTGTCCCTAATGACCAGGGAAGTGTTGGTACTTGTTAATGTATTTGCACCATTTTTAACATGTGTATTAGTTATTATTTATAAGTAAGAGGACTCTGTAATTTTTGTAAAGAAATATAGGAATGCATTTATTATAATTGGGGGTTTCAAAGGATTGATTTGTAGTAGGTAATAGACCTAAAATGGCGGCACATTTAAAATGCTTGCCACCTTTTTTTTATTTTGATTACAATAGAATTGCCGCCATACATGGAAGCCCCTTCCAATATGGCCCCCTGTTTTATATGGTCTAGTCTTCAAGACCAAATAAACCTATAAATACTGAATACAAGATTGCTGCTGCACGTGTACCATGCGGCCGGAAGCTCTATTTGTTAGAAAAGAACAAAACTTGTTGGTAAGAGCCTCAACAATTCGTGGTTTTAATTAGTGCTTCAACAAATCTCCATGTACGAGAAATATACCTTAATAACCACATTTTGCTTTTAGATGTAAGCAAATCACTGCTGGACATTTACTTGACCAGCTTCCCATTATGAAATGAGGCAAGGCATCCATACAGTACATGCAAGCGAATCCGGTATGCCTCTTGCTTAGCTACATCTGCCTAATTATATCATTTACATGCCATTTACTCATTGGTATGTTTTGTTGATTTCAAGTCTATAGATTCCCAGCTGTCATATTGCTTTATGGAGTCTTGGTCAGGTGGAAACATAGGGCCCAAAATAGATGAGAGGGAGTCAACACAAGCGTGTAGCAGGACTGGCATAACTATAATATTTGGAATTGTATATTGCATGCCTATGGTACCTTTTTATAGATCCGAACCTTGTGAAATTATCAAATAATGTGTTGGGGACGGATGTCCCAATTCATCACTATAAAAATGTTCTGTTAAACCAATTCATTTCTAGCTCATTGTGTTATCATTTGGAGGACCTACCACACATTGTTTCGTATCTTTGAACGTTTTATGTTCTGTACTGCGTTCCCTTTTATGCAATGATGCATTGTTATTTCAACATAGTTAGTTGGGTAGGAAGGGTGTTCAGCATATATAATTTTTTTATTAGTTATATGAATTTGTGTATATTCTGGAATAAAGCTCATGCTTTGTTAATTAGGTTCTAAATGTTTTTTTTTCCCTTCAAGATGTACATCCTTGGCAATACCACCATTTTGTTTTGGGTGAAACTCCCAGTCCAGGCGCAATATACACATGGCTCCTCAGCTGCAAGTCACAGCGGAAACCAAGTAGATATATTTAAATGACATCTGACAGATATAGCTTGTATTTATTTTTAACAGAAGAACTGCCACAAGGCAACGAGGTGATGCAATTAAAGGTATTTGGGAACATGAGTGCCAGTACTTTTAAAAGCATCCCATGGCTGTTGAAATTACATGTATTCAGCAGGTTGTTTCCGGAAGGTGCATGTTGGTGTGTAGCTGCTATGTTGCCAAGTCACATTACAATATCTGGTGTGTAGGTGGACGGGGCCCTGCCAAGCATGCATGCATGCGTGCACTATACTTTTAGCATGAAGCATTTTTGAATTGGAGCCTGTTTAGCAGAGCCTACTTCCTGAGAGAGAATCACCATAATTGTGCGTAGCAAAATCAAAGTTTAGGATTACACACCCTCGCAGATGGTATTCGGTCATGGAAATGTATATTGCTTACTGCTATTTCTGCTTCTTTTCGATTTTTGTTTTATTTCATCAGAACCCTGAACTGCATTACTTGAATTTGATGGGACTATTTTGCCCGCATAGGGTAGTGTGACAAATTCAGGGTTTCTTCCCCTTGCCACACAGTAGAGCCACCCCATTTGGGACTAGGGAGGTGAGCCAGCTAATCAAACACCCCCTACGGGACCGGGCATGCTGGATCCCACTGGGGATACCCCCTGCCCCTTACAGAACAGGCAATCGCTGAACAGGGATATGTGGTACCTTCCCTTATCTAATTAAGCTAATCTATATGTTGGCTATAACGGTCTAAATATTCCTAGAGAACTGGCTGGTGTGGCTTCTGACCATCTACTCTTGAAGCGCAGGACAAATGGATTGCCCCATCTTGTTGCAGGGAGGAACTTAAAGGGCCTGGAGGGAAGGGGTGGGGGGAGAGACGGGCCTGCAGAGTAACGCAGAGGGAACATCCCCCTTCGAGGCGAACGCAGATGGCATGGAGAGCAGAGGAGTGAAAAGCCTGCAGAGCGCTGCTGCCTTCTACAAGACCGGGAGCCAGAGAACTTGGGCCTGCCGAACGAAGAAGAGACGTGACCAGACATGAAGTGGTTGACCGGCACCTGTTGGAACAGCCTCCAAAGTCTCGTTGAAGCCCCGGCGGGAAGAACCGACACAAGTGCACTGAGTACTGATGAAGACTGTGGGGAAACCAGAGTCGCGGTTCCGCACTGGCTGAGGAGACTGCCTTAACTGAGAACAAGGTATGTGGTGTGGCCAGGGAACCTAGAGCAGGGCACAGAGGCTCGGCTATAGCCCAAGATGGGGCAAGAAACCAGCTACCCCAAGACGGGGCAAGAAACCAGCTACCCCAAGACGGGGCAAAAAACAAGACCCGCCCAGAGGTGGTGAGAGACAAGCTACCCCAAGGTGGGGTGAGAGACAGTAGACCCTTGGGCAGACTGAGGGACGGGACATCCCAAGAGTGAGTTTGAGAAG
The DNA here is from genome assembly GCF_040938575.1 of Ambystoma mexicanum. NCBI lineage: Eukaryota > Metazoa > Chordata > Amphibia > Caudata > Ambystomatidae > Ambystoma > Ambystoma mexicanum. Next base: position 464,385,419 of record NC_090929.1, read on the forward strand.
CCAAACCTCAAAGCAGGATGCAAGAAGCAGGACCCCAAGACCAGGTGTGAGCAACGACCCTCCCAGTCTGGGGAAGGAATGAATACCCCAAAGCTGTGTGAGCCACTATATTTAAGGACAGTCTCTTTACGAGCCGTCCCGCAAAGACTGTTCTCCTAAGAGGAGACGAAGAACAAAGAGATATTGGGCAAACCTGAACTTTGAACCATCTCACTGGGCTAGTGGCACGTGAGAAACTACAGAGACGTTTGGATGGGAGTCAGAAGCTAGCCACCACTTCCTGTATTCAGTAGAATGGCCCGAGCAGACCAGGTTTGTTTGAGTTTTTGTTCTTTTTTTTAATTATGTTTTGGGCATAAAGTGGTGCTTTAGTGGCACCTCTAAGCTGAAACTATTGCATTGGCACACAACAGCTATGAGGACATCGCATATGAGGAGGGACACACTGCTTGTAGGTGGTTGGTCATTTATCCACCCATTGACTGTCCCAGGGCAGGCTAATCTCTTTGGCCATTCCCACCCACGTCCTGCTTCCCCAGCTCAAAATGCCCCGGCCTCGCTTTGAGCTCGCTTTATTAATTCTTAACATCAATACTTGTGCTGGAAGTGGCTGGCAGTGTTTCTTTAAAGCATTCTTTTGAGAGTTAATGGGTTTTAATTGGAGCTGTAAACGCGTTACTGCAGTAATAAGTGTCTTAACTATTTATAAGCAGTATGCGTAGCCTTCACTGAAGTCCTGGTAAAATCAAGCATTGGCAAAGTCGTCAGTTTTGGCTTGTGTGTTAGATAGGCATTTGCCTGGCACTGCTACTATATGTCCAAGGACTTGCAACATTTTGCATCTGCTACCATTAATGGCCAGTTAGTACCATTACAGCAGTGCATGTACATAGAGATAAATTCTTGCCTGGTGTAGACCACTTGAGGTAACACTTCATCAAACAATCCCAATGGCATACAGGTCCCCAATCCTAGTATCGGTCTGTACTACTCATGGAACCTTAGTAGAGTGGCAGAGCAGTCGGGCTTATCATAAGAGGAAAATGTGAGCTGTAGGTAAGTACACTGAGCCCAGTTAGTAAAGCAGATCAAAGAAACACTTACACATTTATACATAATATAGATGTATTATATTTACACAAGAAATCTCTTTAAATACTTTTTTCATTAAACCAATATGAATAGGTTTACTTTGAGATACTTTTCAAAGGCCACGGCTTAGTTTGTAGTGCTTGTGGTTACAATTGTTAGTTTGTCACTAATGACAGTTCTACAGTTTTATTGTTAATACTGTGCACAAAGATATACAGTAATTGTGTTTAGTTAGCAAAACCACATAAGATCATGTATTGTTGGAAGGGAAACCATTGGTTAGTCAAACCGTACCTAATCTTACATTTCTAGAGGCAGTTTTAGCGTAAGTTAACATTTTTAAAGTCTGATCCCCAAAGTATATGGAAAAGTCAGTTTGGAGAGGGTTCAAAGTCTCGTGAAGCAGCAGGACAGCAAAGGTTCCTGTGGATACTTTCAGTTTCTATTTCACGATGCTAGAAGAATTGACAAAACGTTGGAGACCCGGTTACAGGACTCGCTAACGGGCATGGGTCAAGTCCTAAAAAAATAAGTGGGAGGACTCATTAACATACCAATTGAATGTGGCATCACCAGAAATTAGCATATCAAGGTGCCCTCTAAAAGAAAGAAAGTGGGGGCACTCCATCAACCCGCATGTACCTTCGACTTGGGCCCTGTGCACAAGCCGACAGCTTGGGTCAGATGTAAGAGTGAACACCCGACAACTATGTGCACTCCAACTCTCTGGAGTGACTTCTCGGTTTAAGGTTTAATATCTTTTCATCCCACAGTACTTTAGTTTAGAAGAAATATTTGTGGCTGGATTCTCCTCAGTCTAGCTGCGCTAGACCCGACCTCCGGATTGCTTGTCTGGTGACGAAAGCCAGGACAATGGAAGGGATCTCTCAGCAGCAGTCTTGAGGAAGGACCTCTGGCACGGATTTCTTCAGCTTCTTTGGTCAGTCTGTGGTTTGGGCCCCTTTCTGTAGCGCCAACAAAGGACACGATTCGCCCAATCAATCTTCTTCGATTCCTGAAGTCCTGCAGTCTGGTGAGGGGGCTTGGATGAGTCGGAACGTGTCTCTGGAGGTTCACCTGTAGCACAGCAAAGACTTGACGGGTTCGCCTTTCAAAGATGATGCACTGCAATTGGGTCTGAGGACTCCTGGTGTTGTGGTCTGAAGCTCTGGAATGCCACAGCAGCTCGGGAGATGGCTCAGATTGTAGTTTCTCGGGACTGGTTGGTCCCACCAGTCAAAGGGAAGGAGCCGTCCTCTTCAGAGGTCCTCTGTCGCATAGAAAACAGGGTCAGGACAGCAGTGGTCACTTCAGTGTTGCAAAGGGTCTGCAGGCATCTCTGGTCAACTTCGGTTACTTCAGTTTGCAGTGGTCGACTTGTCGGCAGCTTCCAGGTTACGAGCATTTATCAGAAACTACAGCACAACTTCTGCAATCTCTCTCTGCAGTTTACATGAAGTGGCGGTCTGGCTGTCCAATCAGGCCGGATCTGCGTGATTTTTCCATCGCGGAAAAGTCTGCGATGGAAAAGTTTACATGAGAAATGTGCGAACCACAAAAGGTTGCACATTTCCCAATGCGAACATGCATTCAAAACCGCTACATATCCACTCTCACAACATACCCACAACACTCCCCCACCCTCAACACACCCCCACCCTCAACATAAACAAACTCTACTTACCTTTTTTAAATGCTGAGTCCCTGCGGCGCCAGTTCCCTTTCACTTCCGTGATCGGGAACTGGCGCCGCAGGATCCTTTTTTCATATATTTTTTTTTTCGGGTGTGCTGCAGGGGTGTCCCCCTTTAACACCCCGTTCACTATACCACACAGTATAGTGAGCAGGGTTAATGTTAAAGGACATTTGTACCATGCACTATCACCACCGGAGTGGTCCCCTAGTGCACTGGCGGCTCTGGAAAAGGAAGGGAGGGTGAGTTAGTGGGAGGAAGCAGGAAAAGAGCAAGAAAGTAGTGATGTGCTGTTGATGGCCACAGCCCGGTGGGTCTGTTGGCTGGGCCTGGGGTGTTTGGAGCGGGTAGTCGTTGTGTACTGTTGTGGAGGTCTATGTGTGTTTTTGTTATGTTGTTGCAGTGTAGTGAAGTTTGTGTGGTTTGTTGTGCTGTAGGTTTGTGGTTGTGTTTGGTTAGGAGTTTGAGAGGTGTGTGCAGAGGTGGAAATTGTTAGTAAAATTTGTTAGTTGGCATCTTTAGAAGTCTCTCCTGATGCTCTTCTGTCCTTATCTGGGCCCATCTTGCACTAAGCTCCCTTTCACATCTGGCCCCTACCTCAACCAGCCTCCATCATAATCCCTCCTGTCCTCCTTACCTGCACTAGTGGCCAGTGCAGGTAAGCCTGCATCATAACCTGCATCTTAACTGCATCAGCCTCCTTCATAACCCCTCCTGTCCTCCTTACCTGCCAATGTCAAACTATCAGCTAGTGTGGCCAATGCCAGTGCCTTTGCAATCCAATTGATATTTTGGTACATGGTAGCAACTGAGGTGGAGTGAAGGGATTGGCTGGGGTAGTTGACTGTTTCAATGGCTGTCACCTGTGTTTCTGTGTTACCTGTCCGGCATTGCGGGAGCTTCCCCGTCATTTCTAGGGATTTAAGTGTCCTTTCCAGTTCCGTCATTCTCCCCCCCCCCCCCCCTTTTTCAATTTTCAGGTTGAGTCTGTGGTCTTGGAAGATCCAGGTTTTTAGTAATTTCCTGAATTAATGGTAATCCTCAGTGTTTCTGATCTCTTTTGGGACGTTGTTCCAAGTTTTTGCGGCTAAGTGGTAGAAGGAGGTGCCTCCAAGTTTTTTCTTAAGGTATGGTTTTAGTACCAGGTGGATTTCGTTGCTGGATCGGAGGGGCCTCTTTGGTTTGTAGATGATTTTCTTTTGTAGGAATTCTGCTCCTTGTCCACTGATTGCCCTGTGCGTTATACACATGGTTTTGAAGGTGATGCAATGTTTTACTGGAGCCAGTGTAGTGTTTTTAGGGCAGGAGTGATGTGGTCTCTTCTGGATAGCTTGAGGAGTAGCCTGGCTGCAGCATTTTGGATCCGTTGTAGTTTCTTCAGGAGGTATTCTGGTATTCCGAGGTAGAGGCTGTTTGCATTATCGATTCTTGACAGAAGGGCGACGAAAGTGAGTGTTTTGTGCGTGAAGGAGAGGAAAGATAGGATTCTTCTTGCCGTGTGGAGGAGGAAAAAGCATTTCTTCACTGTTGCATTTATTTGTGGTTCTAAGGTTGGGGTATTGTCCATCAGGACTCCCAGATTTTTTACTACCTTAGATGGTGTTGGTCCGGTTCCTAATTCCGTTGGCCACGGGATGGCGGTTTTGTTTTCTTGGTCTTTGGATAGGATCATGATTTCTGTCTTTCCTGGGTTGATTTTCAGGTTGTTGGTATTCATCCAGTTGAAGATTTCTTTCAGACAGTCGATTAGAGATTAGTGATCCGCTTCGGAATCTTTGATTTGGTAGATGATTTGAATGTCATCTGCGTAGTTGTAGCAAGTAATGTTGTATTTTTTGAAGATTTTGATGACCGGAGTCTGGTAGATGTTGAAATATAGTGGTGACATTGAAGATCATTGTGGCACTCCACAGTCGTTAACTTGTGGAGTGGATCTGAAGGGTTTAATCCATACGGTTTCTGTTCTGTCTGCTAGGAATTATTTAGTCCAGAGTAGTGCCGTGTCTGTTATGCCTATGTCTTCTAGTCTTTTGGTCAGGGTGTCGTGGCTAACTGTGTCAAAGGCTGAAGAGAGGTCGAGCAGGATAAGGGCTGATGTTGTGTTTGAGTCTGCGTTGGTTTTTAGGTTGTCTCAGATGGATAGTAGTGCAGTTTCCGTTCCTCTTGCTGGTCTGAAACCGACTTGAGCTTGGTCCAGCAGGTGGTGTTTTTCTACGTATTCTTGGGTACGTTTATATATGTAGGTTTCCAGGAGTTTTGCCGGGTAGGGTATGTTTGAGATCGGCCTGTAGTTGGAGATGTCTTCTACATCGCCACTTGTGTTTTTTAGAAGTGGCTTGATATATGCTGATTTGAAGATCCTCAGTACAGACACTGTTGCTAGTGATAAATTTAGAAGGTTTCTGTAGTATTCTGCTGGCGTCCCTTATGCGAGGATTGATTTGTAGATGTCCGGGGGACAGGGATCCATGGGTGATCCAGTTTTCTTGCTGAGTTTTACCAGTATTGCGAACGCCTCTGCTGAAATTTCTGGAAAGTTTTGAGTTTGTGCTGTGGTTTTGTGTTGGGTTCTTTTGTTTGTATCTCGTAGTTGGTTGATTGTTCTTGTATGGTTTGTCTGTCATTTTTTTTTTTTTAAGTGGTCTGCCAGGTTGTTGCAAAGTTTCTCTGAGTGGGTTGGGGTATTATCGCATCCTGGTGGGTTTCTCATCCCTATTATGATGTTAAACATTTCTTTTGTGTTGGTGGCATTGGTGAATCTGTCATCATAATGCCTTCTCTTTCCCTTTTGAATTTCCTTCTTGAATGCGCTGATTTGTTTTTAGAACAGTGTTTTTTTTTTTTTTTTGACTGGGTTGTATTCTTTCCTCCATTCCAGTTCCATCTTTTTTTTCCTTTTTCATAGTGCTCAATAGTGGGGTGAACCATTTTGCCGTTTTTTTTTTTTGGTGGGGTGAATGGTTTTTCAGGGGCGATGTTGCGGGGGTCACTCCTGCAGCCCCCGCATAAAAAAAAAAAAATGTTTTATACTTACCTACAATGCTACCACCAAAGGTTCGAACTTTTGGTGTTCGAACCTTTGGTGGTAGCATTTTTCAGACTTTTTGGATGGTCAGACCTTTTTCACTGGGAGTTGGTTACTTTCAGGCAAGGTGAAAGACAAAGGGCTGCAGAGTTTCGGACTCCTCCCTCGCTTTCTGCCTTCTTAGACACTCTGGGGCCTGGGCCTGGGCGTGGACTACAAAAGATTCCCACCGAAGATAAAACTTCCACCGAGGTCATTCCCACCTAGAATGGCAGGGGAAGACCTCAGAAACAACAAGCAAAACGGGAAATGGAAAAAAGGAGCCCACCATTCTAACAGAATGGCAGCCCTTCTGTGCATTACTGAGGCTGATTTAACAGCCTGCGTGTAATGAGAATAGAAAGTCACCAAGGTAAAACCACTGCCAGGAGCCATTCAAGTAAACTTGCAATTGTAATAAAAATAGTTAGTAGGTAAGTAAGAAAGAGGATACATTGTATCCCCCCAGCACTCCACATAAGGTGGTGTGTGCTGACTCACTACCTAAAAATCCCTCTTTACACCTTGGGAACAGTAGTTAATTAAAGAGAAATTAACAGGGAAGCCCAAAGGGGCAACCCAGCCTAAACCCAAAAGTCATAGAAAACTATAACTCCAACCATACACTATGAAGAGACATATAAAAAGTTCACCCATAAAAAGAGTGAAAGACTAGGTGAGGGGTGACAAGAGGGAGATTCCCCTTCGCCTAGGGACAAGAAGAAATCATCACCAAATCCAAACAAAAGGTTCTGGGGTTGATGCAGGTCAGGAAGATTTATCACAAATATGAAAACCTTACCCGACACCTGGCAAATGCCTTTCCCATCTCTACACAAAAGCCCAAACTGTTGGCATTGCCAATGCTTGTTGGTGGTAGGGACAGGATTCAGCTTAGATAAGGCTTTGGACAGAGGACCTTTTTGTGTTAATCAGACCTCCTTATGGGTACCCTTAATTATTTTCTTTATAGCGTAGGGTAAAATCCTCCTTCAGAGATGGGGCTAGAATAGGCCTTACTTTATTGACGTGTGAAACAAGTTTATCTTCTGCTTCCTGGGTCTGATTTCCCCCGTGTCAGGCCTCGGGCTGATGAATTCTCCAGAGTTATGGGTAAGTCACTTGTGTATAAATTGAAGAGGATAGCACTTGCACAGCATCCCTGTTTCACGTTTTTCTCTTGTGTGAATGCTTTTGTGCTCATCTCATTTCCTTTCATGCTGCATTTTGTCTGCTAATATATTTCCTTGATATGCCATTTTTGAGGAGTTTTAGCAGGAGAGCTGGGTGCCAAACACAGTTGAAGGCTTCCACAGAACATTGAAATATGTTTTTTTTCTTTTATTGTCTTGTGTACATATTGATCCACTAGTGTGAAAGCGTGCGCATGTAGTCGGTTGGGATGTGTGTGATTTCTTTGCAAATATTGTACCTAATGGAGATTTCACCAAATCCATTACACCGAAAAACTAAATGAACTTTTTACTTGTTCTACTCTGCCCCCCCCTGTGCCCTCCCTACCTTAACTTATACCTCTACCCCGCACCCCACCTATTATGCATTACACATACCACTTCACCTACCATTTTCGGTGAAATAAATTTGGTGAAATCTCATTAGGTAAAATGGTATTTGGTGACATCTACGGTAACGGGTCGGTTGTGCTGTGTTTGGGAAGGAAAGCTATTTGACTCCAGTGTGTTTTTTTTCTTTAGTAGAAAAGTCTGCATCCTTTCATTTAGGATACTGCAAATGTTTCCCCATTGTGCTCCTTACACTTATACCTCGGTAATTGTTTGTATGAAATAGTTCACTGCTTTTGTATATTGGAGTGATGAGGCCTTCGGCCCATGCTTTTTGGAAGTTTTCTTATGTAGTATGTTGTTGAATAATTTTGAGGCATTTTAGCATTTTAGTTGCTGGCTTTTAGCATTTCCCCTGACACGGTCTGCACCACTGGCACATCTAGCTTTTAGTTTCTGGAAGTGGTTTATTGTTTCTCTCTTAGTGATATTTCTTGGTCTAGTGCAGGAGTCTGCAACTTTTGGCTCTCCATCAGTGCTACCCAGCGTAGTCGATGGTGATGAATTATGTGAGTCGTAGTCCAAAACATCTGAAGAGCCACAAGTTTCAGACCCCAGGTCAAGTGAGTATTGTGCTTGTTTTGTGTGTTTGCCACTGGAACATCTAGCTTTTGGTTTCTGGCGGTACCTTATTGTTTCTCTTTGTGATATTTCTTGATCTGGTGGTAGGGGTTGTTGGGTTTTTTGAGACTTTTTAGGATCAGGAGTTTTTCTGTGTTGAGTACAGATCTTCTATCACTAAAGAGGTGCTGGAAAGGCTTTCTCCAGGTTTTGCCATTTGTGTTGTGTTTTAATTTGTTCCTTTGTGCTTTGCCATTTAAGATTATTCTTTCGATCCCAAAATACTTAGTGATTCTTCTATTTGGACTAAGTGAACATGTGAAGAAGGAACAATGCATTAGCTTTCAAAGTACATATACTTCTTCAGATGATGCAGAGTGGCCTTTCAGATGTACATTGTACTATCATTTATAAGTAAGCCCAATATTGTTCACATATTTGAGATTTTTTTCTGTGGGACACTGCTGGGGTGTTTCTCTTATATTTTTTGCCCCCCCAACCTCAATTATGTGAATTAAGTTGGATAGTGTGTGAACAACTGTTTGTGTGATTTTGTGTGCATGAGTGATTTTTATGGGTTCCACAATCTACAAACATACTCTGCTCTGGTTGAAGTTTCCCATGATCTGGCTCTCTGACGGGTCTTCATGGCACTTGAACTTCCAATGCGAAAGTATTGTCCGACCAACCTGTGAGCAATTCGACCATCTGCATGGTAGGTGTGCACTCGCCTGGGCTTTTTTGAAATTTTAAATGAAATGGAATGATGGTAGAGTAACTTATGGAAAATGTGTGGCGCTAATCCAAACACATTTTCCTATGCTCACCGCATGACCTACTCAGACCTGTGAAATCTGGGTGGACACAGCCTAGAGGCACCGTCCCCCTGTCCTATTTAGTCGGAATATGACATCCAAGAGTACATCAAGGCATCTCATAAGGGTGAGTGAAAAACCTTCCTCCTGCCATGGCCAGCCTAACTAACTAACAAAGGCTCTATGGATCTGCCTTTTACTTTGTTAGCTGCTGGTGGTAGCCTTGCATACTTAATTCAAACAGGCCCACGGGAGGCCTGGTCGCAGGACCAACAGAGGACCGTAAAACCCCAACAACCTCTGATATACACTGTCAACCTGAAGCCAGCTCCCGCCTCTCAGTATCAAGAGCAGTGCCCTGTCATGCCTGGGACTATGTATGTACAGTAGTCATACCCTCAAGGGCACCCCATTCAGAAGGTACGAGTATGTGGTTTGGCAGAGGCCAAAAGTCAGATCCCGTCGCAGCTTCAAGGGAGACCTGCCGCTTTAATCGGGAACCACTGAGAGCTCAATTAACTGGAGACACCCTTGATCCACAACAGACATGAACATGGGTGGGACTTAGTATTACATGTTCTCACCACTTTAAGGTTTCTGTTGCAAAGCACTCTGGTTATGATCTCACACATACAGGAGATTGTGGGTGGGAACCCAGGATTGGTTAATTAAGGTAGGCTGGGCCTACACCAATCACTGGGGCTCATTTGGCTCTTTTGGGCAAATGTGAAGACTTTGCAAGGAGAACAAGAACTCATTTGGATCCTGGCTGAAGATACAGTCTGCCTTACAGCTTCCACCAGTGAAGGATTGCCAGGATTTCCAAAGAGGGAAGCAAGATCCCTCTCCTAAACATCTTCCATGGAACAGAGGGAGATACTGAATCCAGAGGATCCTCCAGCAGCTCCAGAACCGGTACCCAGCCAGCACACCGCATGTCGTGCTAGGCTGTGCAAGCAAGCTTCTTAGGTGGGAAGTGCCAGAGAGTCTCTGAACCAAACCAAGGACAAGTCCGTTGTCTGCAATACTCTCCTCGGCATTGGGCCGTCTGCTTTTAAGGAGGACGCAAGCCCATTGAAGAAGCTAGGAGCGCATCAACCAGTATCTGCCTTAAAGGACATTGAGTGCCTCGAGCTGCAACCGATTGCACCGCTGTTGTCATGCCGCAGTTGCTAATGTCGTCCGCAATGCCTCAACCAGTGCTTCAGACCCACCAACCAGCACTGCAACAACGATTCTGGACCCCGAGCTGGTGTATAGGCCATCCTGCAGCCGTCCATCCAGCCTTGCTCACCAAACTGCCTGCTGCCTGATACCCGCAGCGGTCTCCCATCTTGAACCATGTCACAGAAGCGGCAAAGCGCCCTAAAACCGACTCGACCCTGTCGAGCACCAAGAGCTTCTACAAGTACCAGGTACATTGTGGTTCTGTCCCCCTGGTCCTTCTTCTCTGAAGGCCCCTAGTGACATTTTATGACCCATTGCTCCCTTTATGCTGGAACCAAGTATTCTTCAACTATTGCAATTAATTACTTTACCAACTACCCTCCTGTCAGTATCCAGAGTGCATCCCTTTTCCTTCTTTGAAACAGTCTGTCCTCTGCATTCCTTTACAGGGTGGGTTGTATTTTGTAGTGTTCTAGAACTGTCTTTTGAATAATAAGTAGATTTTTGTTATACAACCTTGACTAGACCGTCCTTTTTTATTATTGGGTAATAATTGTATTTTCGCTGTATTGCAACTACCCAATGATCCACAGAGATGAGCCTGCCGTTTCATCCAAGTTACCGAAATTGGATAAGGAGGTTTATAATTTGCTTGTGTTTCCAATCTGTTTGGATCCCGTCTGGTGTAGTAGAGGTGTGGGGCTGATTGATTCTTTAGAAACTGATATTCATCCCTGGTCCACTGGTACCCCGGAAGTTGATTCTTCACACAACCCACTGCCACACAGTCGGTTGGCATGACGGTGCTCTTATTGGAAGTTAGTCCCTTCCAAGCTTAGAATGGTGTATTTACCCAAGATGGACTTTTGAGTTGGGCACACTAGCATTCGGGATACGTTCGAGCTGTGTGATTCGTGTAAACTAAACCCTCTTTTGCTTGCCGAACTACCTTTTCTCAAACCTAGTATTTCCTTTTTTTTTTTTTTTACAACAGAATGGCAGCCTTCCAACTTCACCTGTTGTTTGCTTCTGGACTCTTTCTACGTGCCACTGTGCAATGTATCTTTGATAGAATGCCATCTGTGAGCGCTAAATAGCCCCATCTTATTTATGATATTTAATACTACAATGATGCAGGTAATTCTGTCTCTGAAAGGGAGACCTACTAATCGGCCTTTGTTTTCCAGTGCTACATGTCAAAACCATAGTTCATCTATGCGCGTTTGCTGCGAGAGGCTCTCCACATCTCCAAGCGAATGTCCTGCAGTGGTAACACTACATGATCAAAGGCCATATGTACATTCCTGGACAGATCCTCTGGAACGCAGTTTCATATTCTTAGAACCGTGTTCCCCAGCATCCTCAATGCATTTTATTTTCTAAGTATAGAAAGTATTTTCTAAGCCATGTTTCTATGCGCGGACGCGGGGATCGACCCTCTGTTTCTTCGTGTCATCTTGTTTCCAAGGCGAGCACAATATCTGGATACATTCCCTACCATTGTTGAATTCGTGAAAACCCACACCCAGCGACAAGACCTACTGCTTCAGTGCTGCGGCAAACCGTGCTGGACAGGTTCGATCATGAACTATAAATGCCAATGCAGTCGCCTTGTGCCTGTGGTGTAGCACACAGTACAGGGGACAGACTGGTGCAGCTTCTGCACTTGTACTTGGCTTGCTTGCCAACCCCCGGACAAGCAATTAAGAGCTCGTAGACACGTGGACGTAGTAGGTCCTGTGGTTCAAGCTTGATCTCTATAGTTATGTAAACCGCTGGCTACTGGCTGGCATAGCGACGGCACACGCGTGCCCCTTTGCCAACAACACGGTACCTACTAAGTTTAGCTGTCACTTCAACACACCATCTTACAATGCTAGCTTGGATGACTTGCCGATTTTCCACCCCTCGCCAGCAAAATAAATATGCACACAACTTATTTCACTGGATAAAACATGGGCTGGGGCTGCTTCATAGTGCAGGAGTTGTCTTGCGTGTGACCCATTGCTTTAAAGTCAGTTTTAGGATTCAATGCCGAGCTGCACCCCAGTGAGGAATACACTGTGAGGGCTGCCCCCGTTCTAAAGCTCCCTAACAATCCCTCCGTATATGTCACTTTACTTGGATCCCTTAACGTAACCCTTTCAACCTTGGACTGTCACTTTACTTCTGCTTATCTTCCCTTCCAGATGTCGGGTATGGAATGAGTTCCAGCCCCCTCGCCCAACATTCGGTGACATCACTGAGGTCTTGTATCCTGAGCTCCATTGTGTAAGCTGGTGGCTGTGCAGCACCCATGTGGCTCTTGACCACACTTTCGTATTCGATGCGCCTCATAACTGCACTCCGGTTACCCTAACATTCAAGAACAAAGTGGCAAACATTATTGCAAGCAATAACCAAGATACCACATTGCCCCTTAGCTCACTGGCTTTAGGGTAGCAACAGAAATGCCACAGCACCCGAAAGTGACGTCTGGCTGGGTCCACTTGCCACACGTGGTCCTCCCTTTAAAGTCACTGGCCAGTTTCACCGTTTCCGGCCCCCCACACCCCATTGATTTCTTACCGAATTACCCCCACCTTCTCGCCACTGGAGGACTGTAGATCGCAAAGCCCCCGGTTGCGTTGCGGTGGCCACCAACCAAGGACGCAAAAGAGCGGCGCGCAGGTCTGCGGCCATGTTGCCCGAGCCACTGCTACGCCCCAGCCCAAGCGACGGTACATACATTGCGGCGCTAGTTGGCGGGGGGAGAGGGGGGTTGGCAAACTTGACTACCCACGGTCAGACAGGCACACAGTGCTTGCGCCACCTATCAATGTGGTGTATTCCCACTGGGTAGCACACGGTTCTTCTATTTATGTAACGCCCGACAAGTCTCACTAGACGCAGCGCACCATGCAGGTGGACTACGGGCGTCGCGTGCCTGCAGACCGCAGGGGAGGAGAGTTGGCACAATGTTTGTTTTGTTTATCGGTATGTCTGTATCTAGTCATGGCAAGTAGCTATTTATTCCCTCTCCTCTACCGCCCTTACCCCGCCCCCTCCGTCTCCCCACACACACACACGCACACTGGGGCTAACCTTCCTCTGCGCATTTCTTATGCGTTGCTTGGTCAGGGCTGTGCAGGGACCTGCCAGCCTCCCATCTGATTACTTTCTAAATATAGCTTCACTATTTGTTTTCTGTCCAAGTTTTGGCGATGTATCCAAGCGACTGCCTTCCTGGAAGAGGTCACGGCCCTTCCACGAGCTATATTCCTCTCCCGTCAGGGTGCCGCCTCCCAAAATAAACTGATATTGGGAGATGGGGGGGGGGGGCGCTAGGGAACGGGAGGTGGGGGGGGGGGGATCTGTAGCGTAGCGTCTCGCGGATAAGCACTGCTTGTCGCGATGGAAGAGTGGCATTTAGTGCGGTAGGGACGGGATTACGGAGCCCTTCCTGGAGTGCCTGGCTCTCTGGTCGGTTATTTCCCGCCAAACCCATGTGCATATATGTGAATCTTGAGAGCCGTGCTGATGCACATTACGGTTTTTAGAGCCCCTGGTGTTTTCGTTGTAACGAACTGTGCAAAATAAGATTAGTTGGTCTAATGGAGAAATTGTGCTGGCAGGTTCAGCGCACATCTTCGCAGCATGTGCACAAACCCACTGCTCTTAAAAGCCAATTTACAAGTGCTGTACATTAAAATTGTATGTGCGACATTTTGGGGGAGGTTTAATGCTCTGTAAGCAGTGTCGGACTGGGACAAGAAATAGGCCGGTCACCCAGAAAAAAAGGCCCACCCCTCGCCTCACGACCCTTGACCTCTGATGACATTACCAGAATTATGTTTTTTGCCCCATGCCAGTGACATCCCAGGAAGCGATGAAACACGACCTTTCACCCCTTGACAAAACGGGAAGTGGCATCAAATAACATTGTTTCTAAGTAAACTACACTACGAAAAATATGGTTATGATTTCATTAAGGTGATATACATTTCATGCAAGAATGGATCACCATATGTATCGTGTGTATAGATCCATAATGTCAAATTACTGTGAATCCAAGCAGACGTCCAAGGCTACATGATAATGTTATCATATAACACGTTTAAACTCTTTTTTTATAGAACAAATATGCATACAATATCACCCAACCTGTGTTGGTACTCCTTTATCGACCTAAGAAGGATGAAAGGTTTTTTCAAAAAAAAAAATGTGGGGAAAAAATTCAAAAACTTTTTTTTCCCTTTTTTTTCTCCAAACCGGCCCAGGCATGGCCAGAAACCGGCCATTACTCCCCAGGGCCGGTTTCGCCTGGCCACGGGCCGAAAGGTCGAGGGATCAATCCAACCCTGGCTGTAAGTAGCACAGCTACCCACAGGTCTTGTCCCAGCAGAAGCATGTGTGCGGTAGGAGGTGTGATGTTTTGGGGGAATTGTGAGGGTTCTGAAACCGTTAATCCCTCTGCCCTCCTCCCAAATTACATTGCTCTTCCTTCCTAGAAGAACTCGAAGTACTATAGGCAATGATTGTTTCAGCTGCGGGGTACTGGGGCATGACGTACACCAGAACTTTTAGTCCCGTCCCTTGTAGGTTATGAGGTATGCATTGAGGTTTATATTGTGCAAATGTAAATGGAAAGCTATGAGGCGCTGTACAACGAGGTGTTAGTGAGTATCAGGCACCACAGGAAGGGTATGGAGCGAGGGGGTACGGCGTTATGTATTTTTTTTATACTGTGCAAAATCACTACTGTAATGGTCTGTGTGCATAGGCTTGTTTGAGAGTTGGTGCACTGTAACCACGCCTGGAGTGTTTCAGGCATTAAAGAAAATGAGTGAGGGCAAGGGAAGAGGATGGGGAAAAGGGGATACATACTGCATGTAAAAGGGGGAATGATTTCTGATAACATGGGTGCATGTCCGTCCTGTCAAGTTTACCAAAGAATGTGACGTACAAGAGATGGGTGTGTTGCACTGTGTTGGAGACTAATTGGACTGTTACAGGGTATATTTGGAGAACAGCAAAGTTAATAGGCTATGTAAGGCTTGGATGCAGAAGGGTCTCAAGGTGCTTGGGCAATCCTAGAAGACTTGGTGGCTTATTTGCCCAGGCGTACCTTTAACTTATACCGCGGGTCTGGTCCACCGAAGGGTTGAATGACCTATTGAAGAGTAACGTGCCCAATGCCAACTATACTCTTGCAACATGCATTGTGTAACTTAACTGTACTGCTGCACCTGTGGATAGAATGATGTGTCCATGGACAAGGCAGGACAATCTATAGCCACCTTCACCAAGGACACTCGAGGTGGCCTTCATAGTTTTCAAGGTATTCCTTGGGAAACTGGTTCCCTCCAAGCCCCCTTAGATGATTCGATATGTTTGATTTTTCATTGAACAATACATTTTCATACATGGGGGACAATTTCTTCCATCAAATAGGTAGGATGGACATACGCAGGACCTTTGCCAATCTAATGATGGACCCCTGAGAACATGCAACACTGGGAAGAAAAGGTTGAGCTATGGCTCAGGAATAGTGATTATCCTTTTTATCATTTGGAAAGGGAGTGTTGGAGAACTGTTAGATTTTGTCATTTCTATATTCTAGTAAGAATTTACATCGACTCTCTGGGTGTTAGAATAATGGTGATTGATTGGAAACCAGGATGTTTATGAATGGGACAAGAGTCCACTCCAGTCTTCACTGTGCTGGCACACCTCCGGAACAAAATCAAAAAGGGTCCGGTAATTCATTTTTAATAGTGACACTGACTTGTTCACTTGCCCTAAAATACACTGTATTGATATGATTGGAAGGGTTCATAATAATTACAAGAGATTGTTTGAATGCATATTCTAGAGTAGACCCACTACGGCAAGGTACTTTGTCAGTAATGAGAGGACATTTGTAACGAAATATGGCAGGCAAAACAAAAAGTTGGCAAACATCATGAACCACCATTGGCATTATGATTAACGTGTGTTCCTATTAGATCATCAGCCAAGTATTTGCCCTAGCAAAGAGCCAATTTAAAGCTGAACTATTAGTTTCCCTGCAAATGCCAAGATTGGCGATACATGGCTATGCAGACCAGTGTGTTTTTCAAGTGCAGTGAAGTTCCACATGTGTGTATTGGATGACTGGCACCGTTAAAACAGGATTTTCTTAATTGCAGTACGGATTATGTTGTATATGGCATAAGATCTGTATAGGGAGTGCTATATGGAAATTATTTTCATGAAATGTTCAACAGTGGGCCCAATCCAACATCAAAAGAGTAACAGGAGAGAAGACACTTAGCCAGCTTGAATCTAGACTTCCAAAGTTTAAATCAAGTGCTGCATGAATTATGTATTAGTCAGTGGTAACCTTTTTGGTTTTATGATCAATTCTTAGTAAAAACGATCTTTGAGTAATAAAGGGTGATCTTACTACATGTGACAGTCAACTGTGCATCCTGTGCCCCGTCCGCTTGAGAGTAGGGCTGAAAGGACCTTGATGCACATCCCAGCACGACCAGCTAAGCATTCTGAAGATCACCAGGCGCTAGGTGAAAAATTACTGCTCAAGAAGAGGGCGGCCCCTGCAGAATAACCCCACTGTGTTCTTTCCAAAGATACTACCTGAGAGGGCCTCTAAATCGCACCCAAGATGTTCAGTGGACCAGCCCTGAATTATTCCGAACCCCCCGAGTGGGCCACTAGGTTCCAAAGAAACTGGGTATTTGGCACTGCATCTCCTAGGATGCATCGTGCTTGGAGCTCCAAAACCCAGAGTGGATTCTGGAATGTCTGTCGGGGATTCAGAGAGAGATATGCTGTGGAGAAACGATAGCACATTCAGAGAGACCCCATAGATAACGGAAGCGAATTGAAGGTGACAACCTGACTGATTCCAAACCACCTCACTCCCCCAGCAAAAATGCCTGTAAAGGAGACTGCCTTTCACTCCCCTCTGCAGCACTTAAGGATAGAAATGCTTCCTTCCCACTTTCCAAAGGAAAAAACTATTTTTCCCAGGTGGGGGACTTTAGTTTTAGTGCACCGTCAAATGGCTTTTCGAACCATGACTCCCCAAAACTAAGGGGACAGCCAGGACGCAAGGCAGGAGCGGAGCACCAATCAAACATCAACTCCTGCAATTGAAACCAACTGAAAGAAAGCCAAAATCGCTTTAGTCCTTTTAAATAATTCCTTCCCCTGGCCTGGAATAGGAAGCCTCTTAACCAATCCATTCTAAAATTTGCCTCTGCCAATGGGAGGATGTTGAGGGTTTTAAATTTGAGACAAAGGAACACTGTCTTTTTTTGGGCAGGGAGCAGAGAAGAGGAGTTTGCTGTGGAAGCAGGAAAGCACCAGAGGTGGGGATACCCTGTATCCTGTAAGAGGGGTTTTGTTCGAGCAGGGGGGAGGGGCCTTGAACTGCAGTGGATAGGTGTGCACCAGTGGGGGGGGGGGGCGCTCCTTGAACCACACGAGGGGTATTCCAGTGAGGAATAGGTAAACCCATGAATCCTGAAGAGGGGTGGGCTGCAGTGAGAAAGAGTGGGTCCATGAGCCCGTAAAAGGAGTAAGAGGACATCCTGATGCCCCAGTGAGAGGAAGTAGACCCCCCATAAGAGGGGTATGCTACAATGAAGAGTGATTTTGATCCCCAGGAGAGGCGATGTCCAACTGAGCTGGGGGAGCCCCTTTTCCCTGCAAGAGGAAATTAAATAATGGAGAGGAGCGCCCCAAAAAGGTAAGGACTTTTGGGACACTTACAAATGGAAGAAGACTGAGCTGTAGGAGACCTTCCAGTGTGGAACTTTCTGAATGCCTTTATTTTGCTGTATTTTGTTTATCTTTCCGGAATTCAAGGATGGTTTCCCTGGAATCTTTGTTATATTCACCCCGAACCAATGTCAATGCAATAGTCTTCGGTTTTACTCTTGTTTAATAAAACCCTGAAAGCGTATTCTGCTGTCGGTACTTGTGGTTCCCTCGGTCATGTGACCCATATCGGAAGAAGTGTATAGCGTGGTCTATTAAAGACAGATTGTTTATCTCCTTCCTTTTGATTGCTTATTTAAATGCAATATGCAAAGATGATAGAAGGACGGTATATTAGTGTTGAGGGCCACGCCTTCATTTTATGGTATGACCTCATTTGTTGCGTTCAAACTGATGTGTTGCATATAAATAATCCGGGCATCACTGACACAGGAGTCTTTTAGATCCATATATGTATATCCTTAACAAGTGGGGACTAACAATATTTGAAGTTGAAAATTGAAAATGTTTTTAGCGGAAATCATGAATTGAGCCAGTAAGAATTGCATCCAGAAATCCTATACGCATCATTTGTTTTAACTGCAAACTAGTATATCTAATAGTATGGCTAACGACCAGATATCTAATATGAAAAGACCCTTGAAATTTGTAATTTCTCCCGCCCAGAAGTACTGGACTTGAAATATTCTATACCTACCGAATGTATATATTTCAATTGTTTCAATGTTTTGTACATAGGTATTGTTCTAAAAACTGTACTCACAAACCTGTCTATTGTCTTTGGATAACTACAAAATAACTATCCAGAAAAGTTACATGTTACTGTGTTTTCTCTGCATTCACTTTCTTTTGATATTTACTTTACAAAACAGTAAAACACTTTTTATGTATCGTCTGTATCTTCAACTTTGTGTTTTTGAGATTGTAATAGTCTATACCCACATGCAAATTTACTCTGTGATTGCCAAAGATTAGGCAACACATCCTCTGCCTTCACAAAATAAATCAAGAAGACAGGCCCAACCTTTGGCCCGGCCTGTTCTTTCTAAATATCTAGTGGTTACTAGAACATAGTAAAGGTACACATCTTGTTTCATAATTTTGTTATCATTGGTACAGACACCAAGGGTTTTATTTTCTAATGGGGTTTTTAGACAACTCCGGTTGTCCTAACAACACTATAAGTTATTTTAGGAGAGCTCTTGAAAGTAGTTTGATTATAAATTAGTGTAAGGATTCCCCGTGTTTTGCCAGCTCTGAACTACAAGTTCATATTAAATCATGACTGATGGTGAAACAATGAGCGGGAGCATATGTTTTAAACTTTATACAATGATTAAAGATGTTTTTAATTGACTGGCCACATTTTTCAAAAGCTTCGTCCTAATGAATTCTGGGGTCTGGGTGCAGGGCCGGCCTTAGGGGCAGCAGCGTCATGGGCGAATTGGCGCCGTCCCTCGTGCGGCCCTGGTGAATAGGACTGGGGCCAGGATGTGCCTTTTTTTAAAAATTATTATTTTTTTTATAACCTCCTCGCTCCGGCGAGGAGGTAATGATATTAATAGGGTGCTCTGCTGCCTCTATGCCAGATCGGAGGAGCCCTTGAAAGACTACTCCGGGCTGGCATGGTGGGTGGCTAATGGCGCCTTTTGTTATTAAAAGCGCCCGTGCCGGAGGGGTACATTTAATGACAATAGAGTGCTGACAACAGCACCCTATTGTCATTAAATGCGCATGCTGCCGCGGGTGCATTTAATGGCAAAAGTCCGGCTGCCGTGCCTTTTCCCACTACGCCAGCTCGGGGGAGCCCTTAAAAGACTCCCCCGAGCGGGCGTGGCAGGGGCTAATGGCGCCCTGGGGGGGTGTGGCCCGGCAAAACCACCCCCCCCCCCCCAAGGCTGGTTCTGTCTGAGTGCACTGAAGAGAAACCTGATTTGGGATTGCCACCCCACAAACAAAGGAGATACGCCTGATTCCTGTAGTTTTTCTAATTGTTCTCTTTTCTGCTATGTGTATCCCGTTGCTGCGGGAAATATCTAGCAGCTTGGAGACCACCTTGGTGCTTGACAGAAGTATGGAGCCGGGTCACCACCAACATGGCTAAAAATTACTCCAAGGACTATCTTGCAACCCAATGAGGGTATCTGGTGTCTTTGAAGGATGGTAACTGGAAGACATATGGTGCGAAGAAATAACCCAAACCCATAAATGTAATACTAATGCAGACATGGTGGTATAGTTAAGGTTACGTTGCATTTTACATTTATGGTAGCATTTATATTTTATTTTTTTAACTTTTCTTCTTATCCTTAAAATTATAGGTCATTTTGGCATACAATTGATCTGGCTAAATATGAACCCTCATGCCACATTTGAGTTTCAGAATTCTTTTCCTTCCCAAAATGTGGCTTGATGCTTAACAGCCCTCCATATCTCTAAATTACCTTATTCATGTTTTGAGATTTAAAAAAAAAATCATGTACCCTATCCCTGAAGTTGTGCATGCACATATATTTCGTAAATGCTTTCTTCTCAAACTCTAGATGCAATTTTTAAGCCAAAGTGGCTATTTACTAACTGCACTGCAAGCGCTGAGGAACAAAACAGAATAGAAAATATATCTCAAACTGCATCATAAACCATCCAAAGCGCCCAATACATATCCACACTCCTATTCAGTCAATTGCAGCGTGGTCGAAGGGGCAAAACAAAGTGAAAATTATATGTGAAGCGCACATGATGATTGGTCAAACCGTGCTTTAATCTGTCAACATAGCTTTCATGCAAATCATAAAATGGCCTCCAATCCATGGCAAAGGTTTTTTTTAAAGTGAAGGTTACTACCTGAAAAGTATTACAGAGGTCTACAAACGTTAGGAATGCCAATGTTGAGGTTTAACCTTGTTAAGGTATGACACAGAGGACCCAGGTTCACACTAAGAATTCACTGTTCAGAGCACCCAGAGCCCAAGAACCATCCCCGGGCATACAAACTAAGGATTCGGCAAAGGGCAAGTTAGAACTGTCCTTTATTTTCCATTACAAACAGGGATCATACAGACCGAACAGAATTCTCCAGCAATCACAGGTCCTGAGCCCGTGTCAGGGGCTTTTGTGGTGGTCTGACATCACCAAACGGGGCTCTATTCCAAAAACATAAGAGCCCACCTGATTGGGTGATTGGGATGGTATCCCCTATAGCTGGTTATTTTACTGGCCCTTGCATGTCAGGGGGTTTTGCCTGAACCTTCCCCAGAAACTATCTGTTACATTGTTGCAGGATTACCATTGGCCCTTGCCCTCTGCCATCCACCCCTGGATTTGAGTTCCCTGATTGGCTGGAGCTGATCTCCCCAGGCCTGGGACCCAGCTCTGTTCTCTGTGCACCTTCTCAAGGTGATGAGAAAGACTGTGTCCCCAATGTTGCCATCAGAATGACCACTTTTGCTTTAGAGAGGGCCTGCATGGCTGCAACGTTGTAGAATAAAATATGTATCACATTGTGTCTGTTTCACTGGGAGCTGTTTCTCTTCCCATCACAAGTAAATGGCCATTATTCAGCTCAGTTGCACCACGTGGGTGAAGACCGCAACATTGAGCTTTGTGCCCTGCAATTAGTGAGGATTTATTCTGTTATTTTGCAGGTGGCTCCCTGTCTCTGCAGCTTAGGAATGTTATGCTAGTCTCTGACCTTGGCTGCGAGCACTGGCCTGGTGCTTTGTGCAGTTTCAACCTAATTCTGCTTTGTTTCGTCTTTTGTTCTGAGGCCTGTGGCTTCATACAACTCTGCTATAGTTTATACTATGATTTCTCTGTCTATATTATGCTATTCTTCTTATAGCTTAGTAGTGTATTGGCTCTTCCAGGTCCCTTACACAATCCTGTAGTTCCATATGGTTAGATGCAATAAGGGTCTGCAAGCTTGCGCTGCATCTCTTGTTGCCTTGCGTTACTGCGTTTGGCTAATGAGAACAAATAATAATTGCTTTTGACATTATGTATATGTATCTGTCCTCTATCAACAGAACTGTGTAAGCATGTGCTTCATGTGTGTCTGTGTAACTTCGTGCATGGATGTGAGTGTGCTTCATGGCTAATGTTGCTATGATGTGGTGTCTCTAATGACGTCGGCACCGCATAATATTTGTCATTAGTCGATCATGTCCATTGGGGCATCTGGATCCATGATCATTGTTGGGGCACCTGTATCAATGATGACTTTAACAGGAAAGGGTTTGAATGGTTGTCTGAGAGAATATCTATTTGCATATGTCGTTGTCCCTGGCCCTGCTGGGGACTGTCCAAACAGTGACTGACATCGAGGGGGGCATTCCAGGAACAGGGAGTCTCTCTTCAACCTTATTAAACACAGAACTAGAAAAAAACATTGTTGGAAGCTCAACTTTTTGAAGTTTTATATGAGGGTAAGATCAGCATGTATGTCTGCCTTTGCTACATACTAAATGGCATACTGAAATACATAAAAACGTATGATAGAATTCACACCCGATCTGGCAGGCCCAGAGAGGGTGTTAAATGCCATCAGCACCCCAGGTTGCCAATCCAGTAACCTGGGGTGCTGAGAGCAGTGTATTTTCTTTCAATGAATGGGACGCCTTGCGACATCCCTTTAATTGAAAGAAAATACTTACATAAGATGACCACCACAGAGCTGGAAGGCAGGACTCCATACAGAACCCCTCTTCCATTTCCATGGTGGCTGGTTTAGGGAGACGGAGTGAAGCTGCGGCGAGCGTTGCCGCCACAATTGGGTAAGTGGGGTTGGGGAGGGGGTTTGAGGTTACTTAAAAAATGACAGGAAGGGAGGGTGGGGAGAAAATGGCGGTGTGGGCGGGGAAGCAGCCATTGGCTTCCATGGAAGGAACACAAGCTGAGATGAGCAGTTTCAGTCCAGATCCAAGGAACCTGATTGGCTGCTCCCATACCCGGGTTTAATATGTTCTAGAACCACATAATACATTGAAGTCCAGTTCTAAAATACATTAAATAACATAAAAACATACACACTCACTTACAAAGAACTTTAAAAAAACGTACTACCCTCTTCATGCAATCTTTCACACGCACCAATAACTAATGTTCACATGCTAAGCACAAACCAGCCCACATACAACACCAATATAAGAATGAAACCCAGACTATTCACATAATTATCATTTAATCAATTGACAACAATCCAAAACCAATCATTTGCTAAAAATGTTGGTGTCATTTAATATTTTGATTAATGGCTTAAACCTTAAGGTTGGCCATGTCTGTGGACTTCATCGTGGGGAGGGTGCGGATGGGAGGTCAAAAGAATTCACAAAGAGTGCTAATGAAGTTAAGCGTGCATTCTGGGTGCTTGTTCAGTTTTTGCCCTTAATCTTGGTAATAAGAGAACTGCACATTGGCTAAACGGTCTCTTTGGTATATCTCAAAAGTAGTAATGTAGGAGTGGCAATGAGGCCATTTTTGGTCTATGTTCACAGAATGGAGCAACAGTGGTAATGAGCTTCAGAAGATGGGATTGATAGAGGTGGGTGACTGTGTAGATAAAGCAGGCACCATGATGGAGGATGAAAGGCTGGATTGCCCAGATAGAATGCCCACTCAGGTGCTAATTGCTCTTCGAGACATGGAAACTGCGTTGATGAAGGCTACCTGGGATGGCAGAAAGGCTGATGTTGTAGTTCCAAGAGTCTAGCTTGTAGGCCAGTCAGTTCGAGATTCGTGGTGCAGACTTCGACTGAGGAAGATTGGTGGACCAAGCACTGCCTTTTGAAGGGTCTCTGCATTATCCCCCCCCCTTGCCGCTGTCCCCCACATGTCTACCTCCCACAAATCGTTTGTCTCTATTATGGCACAAGGAATTCAACCCAAGAATGCCATTGTTGATACTATGTCAAATGAGCACAAACTTTGCTCACTCTTGGAACACTGAGCTAGACGATTTGTAGGAAAATTAAAGGCAACCACTCTGACAATGTTTCAACCACTCAAAGCACAAACTGGCCAAGCCCACCATCATGAAAGTTGATGCAAGTACATTGTGTCTAGGCGCTACGATGTTGCAGTGGTGCAGAGACTCTGAATCCGTGGTAGCTTTTGCATCCAGGGCACTTTCTGACTCTGAACAGAACTACTGTTATGGAATGGGAACACTAGCTTGCTTCTAGGTCACAGAATACTTCAGGTCATTATCTGGGGCACGACATTTCACCTGTGTGCCCACCACAACTCCTACATCTGCATACGTGGCAAGTGGGCGAGGAGGGACGAGGAAGGTCACTTCACGGCTTGTCAGTCTAACTGCCAAACTTCAGGAATTCCTGTTTGAGGTAAAGTATGTTCCAGGTTCTAACAACAAGCAAAGAGATGGTTTCTGCGTATTTCTTATACCTCGGATGTTCAACGTGGATTGGAACAAGCTTAACTGTGCCGTGGCCAAGCTACCAACACATCGTCGTACATACCCACACCCATATGGATTGAAGCCATGAATGACGGCTACACACTTTGGCTACTCCAGTGTTAACACTATAAAAGGATGGTACACCGAAAAAAATCTCAGCCTTGCAGCAAGGTAGGGTCTGAATTTAGAGGGTGGTTTGATACTCGGGAGCGATGCACGAATTCCCATAATCTCGTTAAGCACATCCCTGCTGCACCTGGACCACAAAGACCACCCAAGCATTGCGTTGTTCAAACGCAGCATCTAAGGGAAGTTTACTAGTGGCAAGGCATGCATGGAGAGGTTGGATGCAAGATCACTGCAAGCCATGTCTATTCAAAGGTGACCAATGCCCCATCAGAAGCACCCTATCCCTGCCGTTGGTGGAATGGATCAGGACCACATAGGAAAAATGCTATGACTTACTTGCCTGACGACCAGTGGATATACCTGTTATTTTGGGTTAGTCATACTGAGGCCCACTTCCTTCATACCATCATCACAGTAGCCACGCTAGTGGTGCTTGCGGATGTATTGCAAAGTGAAGGCTGCCCACATGCCAGTGTGTTGCATAAGGGTATCCAAATTCACTTCCGAAGACTTGATCGCCTTCTTTCAAAGTAAATGGATTCCCCACCAATCCTGCATTGTGCCGTCCACATGGACATGGCCTTGTGCAAGGGGCGAACAGGCTCCTGTAGGAAATGCTGCAAATAAAAATAAACTGCCAACACACAGACAGCGATCAGGTTGTCCAGCAAGTCATAGCTGCCCATCGATTTACAGTAAAATCCACAAGTTGCTGAACTTTTAAATTGATGCAGACCAAAGCAAACACCAGGCTCAAAACATCATGGACTCAAGACAGCCCAGACTCCCTGTATAGTATTTACATCCAAAGCAGAATTATCCATATTCAGTTCAAGCAGGTGGCTTTGTTCCATGCAGAAATACGGTCACAATGGGGCCCATTGCTGCAGGCGACTGAGTCAAAGTGTAACTGACTTCAGAAGAAAAATTAGCATCATCCAGTTGAAGCGCACGAGTGCAGATGATCAAAACTATTCACTTGTACCTGAAGGGGGTGGAGTTCTGGAATATTTGCATAGCGGCTTCCTAAAAACCTCGTCCTCCAGACAAAAGTGACCACACCACACTGGCAAAGGTCAAGTATACTAGCGCTTCAGGAAATACCGAAACACCACAGCCCAACAGATAGCCCTAACCCCTTATCCTCCATCAGTCCAAGTGCAACTACTCAGCAAGATCTTCAGTCGAATAAACCAGGAGTGCCCTTCCCCACAATGCCCGTGCACAGCACATACTCTATACAGAAGCATTACCCGGAAGCAATGCCATTCAAACGGAAGAGGTGGAACAGTTTCCAATGTCAACCAACGAGAAGCAACTTCCCACCACGAAGAGGACCACACCTGGCAAATTCAGATCCTCTGAACTGTCATTTCTATCACACAAGGAACGGTTATGATGCATCATTGTCCCTCCGCATGCAGCATTCTTCCTTCTATGGTGCCTCGCCCTCTGACCTCACCAGTGTCAGCAAGCCCGAATGAAAGTAAGAGGCGCAGACCTAGAGATGAGCATTGGTACACTTGCAGTTACCAGTAATGAGCCTAAACTCCAGGCTTCTCTTGGCTTCTGTGCTGCTTGCAGGTAACCAAGCCCAAACCTACATTGCCACCTTCTGTGGGTGCTTGGACTTGATGGATGGCGCTACTGTTTAGCATGGCTGAGCAATAATGCACACGAAATGCGAATTCTGGTTTAACGAGATTAGTTTTTTTACCCGTGCAAACTGTGCATATAGGTACTAAGAGTTAAGCTACAACTAACAGGGGTTCTTCTAAACCAAACCCGCACTGCAGTGGAAATCGGTCTTCATGTTAAACTATGCCATGCACAAAGACCTTAAGTTGCTTGGCGTCCAAAATCCGATTCTTAACCTAGACTAGAAAGTCCTCCAGTCCTCCTGGAGACATCCTGTTCTGTAAAGCAAAGTCTCAAAAGGATGGCCAAAAGCTACGACACCTATTTTGAGTGAATCATTCGCCTCTGGGCTATTCTAAGCTGCTATTGTGGCCCAAAAGCCTACTCGTCCAAAAGTGCACCCCTAATATAACAAACCATAAGAATTCTTCTGGGAAGACTCTTAGCAGTTTTTAGTCTCCTCCTCGGTCTCCGCTTTCACCTTTTTATTGCATGTCCTCACCCAGGTCCGACTCTTAGCAGCTTTGGGTATTCATAACCGGTCTTCAGAACGCAGCTGGCCTTCTCAGGATTCACAACCAGTCCCTCCTGGACCTTGGCTTTCACAGGATTCACAACAGTTTCCCTGTGGACCTTTGCTTTCTCAGGATTCACAACCACTCCCTCCTGGACCTTGGCTTTCTCAGGATTCACAACCACTCCCTCCTGGACCTTGGCTTTCTCAGGATTCACAACCAGTCCCTCCTGGACCTTGGCTTTCACAGGATTCACAACAGTTTCCCTGTGGACCTTTGCTTTCTCAGGATTCACAACCACTCCCTCCTGGACCTTGGCTTTCTCAGGATTCACAACCACTCCCTCCTGGACCTTGGCTTTCTCAGGATTCACAACCACTCCCTCCTGGACCTTGGCTTTCTCAGGATTCACAACCAGTCCCTCTTGGACCTTGGCTTTCACAGGATTCACAACAGTTTCCCTCATGGACCTTTGCTTTCTCAAGATACACAACAGACCCCTTCCCCCGCTCCTAAGTGGGGGACTTATAGCAAGGACGTCTAACCGCTGTGGTGTTCTAAGCCACAATGCCCCAGGGAACTTTCTTGAGTGCATGCTTGTGGCGTTGGGGTCTAGTGTCCTGGTGGGATCCCTCCTCAACCCCTGTCCGGGATGCACATCAGGCAGTGGCTGGACCAACCCACTATCTGGTGGCGTACTTCTTCCACATCTGACAACTCGCCCCAGATATCGATGGCTCTGCTTGTGCTAGAACTGTGGGGCACTTTGCTCAAATGGCGGGGTAGAGTGGTGTTAGGAAAGATTTCATGATTGCAGGTAATTTTCCTTCCATGTGGCAACCCCTAAACTTTTTGCTGTTGTTTTTCACCTTGTTCTTGACTTTGCCAGAGAAGTGCAGCCTTCTGCCGCACTCCTCTGGGCTTTCGCTCCTTTTCTTACGGGGAAACTGACATGCCCTTAAGACAGTCAGTACCGGGGAACGCTGTTTCCCGTAGTTTCTTTTATCATGTTGCGGCTTTAGTGCAACATGACACAAGAGGGCACTGTAAGCTAAGTTACAGCTCTCTTGGGCCTCTAGCCTTCTACAGGCCCTAGATACTCTTTTAGGATGGTATTTTGATCGGTGCAAGTCATTCAGGGACTGGAATGGTGGCAGCGATCGTTTTGTTTATTTTGAGCTCCTTTTGGCGTTCTGAGCACGTTTTTCGCACTGAACCCAAAATGGTGGCCTGGCTCCCAAAATGGCCAGACCACGAGGCTCCTTTGTCTTGTCCACTGACCGTCTTGCTCCCTTCACCTTCCCCAGGTCGAGCAACCCGGGGCCTTCCTTATTTGGGCATGTACTTTCCCGCGAAACGTGGTTGCTTTCGCGGGCTTCTACATGTCTTTTGTGTGCCTCCAGGGTGTGGGCTGGGATGTCTGGTCCCAATACACATCCTGGGTGCCAGAGAGTCTAGGGTGGTGTGAATGCCTGGGACCACCGTGGTCCTTGATTGGTCCACGTATGGTATGTGTGTTGATGAGCGGATCTCCCATTGGCTCCCCTCCGTTTTGGCGCGAAGGGAACCGTGGATAAGAGGGAGCTGGAAACACCACTACCATGTCGATCTCCTGAGTTCTCACGAACGAAGGAATACAGGAGCCAAGTATCCTGCAACCAAGAGGCTGGACCGAGGAATCGCTGGTGACCCGCTGAAGGAATCCTCCTTTGCACTGCTGTCGTCCTGTGAAACCCTTTCCTCCTTGGATCGAACCAGAAGGCCTGTACTGGTGCTTCGACCTTTGGAATAGCAGGAACAGCTATTCCCGGCGACTTCATCATCTCCTGCCAAGTAAGCCTTCGGAAGTGTCTCTGGGCCATCCAGTTGACTGACCAGCTTACAAGGGAGTCCTGCTCTGTAACTGCCGCCAGGTTGTGTTGTATTTCGAGTCCTTGTCACTCTCCCACGCTTCGTACACTTGGCGTTCCCAAGTCTGAAGGGAGGAGTGTACATTTGGCTTGAATACACACGGCCGCTCCGTTGTCCTGCTGCGGCAACAAACTGTGCTGGTTTCGTCAATTGGGACGTCTTTTTGCTCTACACGACTACGAGGCGTTCCCTGCTCTTCTGAACCTGCCAGCTGCTGAAACTAACGTGGAGAAGCCTGGGTCTGCTTGCTTCGGGGACCGGTGAGTAGTTTAGCTAGGATCTGGTCGCCCTCCTGCAGTATCCCATTGCTTTCCCTGCTGTGTAAAAACAGCACCCTTTTGGCCGTACTCGCGCTCTGCTTCTGCCCGCTGTGGAGGCTGCGCTTGAGTTGCGGAACCTGTTCTCCTTCTGCTGTGCACTAACCCGAACTGCCTGACTTCCTCCGAAGAGCTTCCCCTTTTGCCCGTTGGCACCGGCGTGGCAGGTACTTTGAGCACAAGGCTCCACTCTTCGCAGGGCTCGGACTTCCATCTAGTTAGGTGCCTCTGAAGGCGAACTGAGTCTAAAGCGTTATCGCACTGCCTGTTTTCCTTTCCTTTCAGGTGGACTACATATTTCGTGCTTTAAACGCTTGCGACTGTGTATTTGTATATATATTGTGTTGATATGGTATGTGTTGGTTTAATATTGTGATATTGTGATTTTCTCGCTACGGTCATTATTTTAAAGGCCTTAAAATAAATGTGTATCTATTTTTGATATAACAACTGTTTGGAGTAGTTTGTAAGCGCTCTTGCTTGGTGTGCTCATTGCGGGCTTTCAGTCACCCTCACCCCTCTTGAGACCTAGTCTTGACCGCCGCGATCTGGTCTGGCTTGTCCAGAGGTTACCCTGTTCCAAGTAATTAGGTTGGCCTTCTGAACTTCTGCGCCACCAGGACAGAGTTCAGAAATCCGTCTTAACAAGTGGCATGAAAGCGCCAGGACTTAAAGGCTAATTTACCAACTCCCAACCTCCCCGAGCGCTTCTGCCATTGTGTGAATGTATCTGGTGCTGCAGGGGACGTGCAGAGGTGGTGATTGACCTTCTAACACTTATCTGTTCCACGCACACTCCTTTGACCCTCCCCCTCTGCAGACCTGTGTGCTGCCCAGTGTCCCCGACTTGACGGACACTATTTTTTCCATCTTTCCACTGTTTTTTTTTTGTTTTTTTTGCCTCATATCTGTCCGCTGCTCCAGTGCCAACCTTACCCTTAATGTTTCCTTTGCAGCCCGCATGTAGAAAGCTGCGGTATTTGCTCCCGGGCGGTTGCATCTCACGAACAGGATATGTGCACATGACCGGCCAGGAAGGCAGTGCCACCCAGTCCTAGTCCTATCGAGAGGCCACAGAGACCCGACGGCAGTGCAGATACGTGGAGTCCTCTCAGCTGGCCCTGCTCCGGACTCGGTCCTCTTCCAGACGTCCGCCCCTCCGTTGCTCCCGTCTCCTGAGTGTGCCTGAAGTAACCCGCTTTTGCGATTTGCCGCAAACGGTCGAAATTATGACGAGGTAAGGCCCTCCCTCTGTGCGTGCCCAGACTAACGGGGTGCCCGCGTGGTGACGTGAGCAGCAGACTGCCCTGCCTTGAAGTGACTGTGAGGGCGAGGGGATGGTGGATGGCAGGGGTTGGGGTGGTGGCAGATAGCGGAGGGAAACTGGGTCCCATTTACCGTAACGATGACTGGAAAAGCCCTGTAAGCTTAAAAGGCTACTGCATTCAAACGGGTACCTTACAAATACACACGCATGGGCCTTTACACCTGTGTTGCCACTTGGGATCCGTACATATGTATAGTCGCTCCAAATCTGCTGGATTGGGAAATGCCCCCTTTTGCTTCCAGACTATTTGGACTCCTGGAATGTGCTGAAAGGCGTAGCGTGGTGGGGTAGCGATGGGGAGGAGTGCGAGGGCGGGAGACATACGGGATGTCGTCGCTGCTCGGATATATTGTAGTTAAACACTTTTTTTGCAGTGTGATGTCGTGTATCCGGGCGCTACTTTTAGCTCCTTTATCAGTTGGTAATATAATATTTACGACCCCTTCTGTGTCTGAGGGTACCCCTCAACCCTCCTCCAAGTGGCATGTGGGCAATTTCAGTTCCTAGTGTTGTAGGATGAGCGATTTCTTTGCATGGCCTTGACTTTATGGACATTATTTAGCTAGTTCGTTATGTAGCCGAGTCCTCGTCTGATGCCGCAACTGTAAGCTACTTTTTTCCCACGCCGCCTGTTGCGAAAATACGACGTCGCCAAAAATAGTTTGCAATGGTACGTCCTAACGATGTGCTCTCCAGCTAACTGCAATATACTGCCAGTAAAGTAATAGAAATGTGGCTGACCTAGTGCCCATCGTGTAAAAGGTGTTGCCAGTGGATTTAACTTTGAGCGGAATCGTGTCCTTGTTTTCTAGTGAACCATTGAACTCCATGAGTGTGTACCTGGTGGTGGCACTTAGTTTAAGGTTGTACCCATGCGTGTCTCCAATTTTTAAACCCCCCACCTTCCTGGTTTTCGACATTCATTTTAACCCCCCTTATTCTTGAAATCAAGGAGTCCGCAAACATTTACAACACCTGATGCTTTGGAAGGGTCTTGCCTGCACAAGACAACCAGACATCTCTGTGTATTGCCCTACTTGGCTTCACATCTGTTTTACACAACCACCTTCTGAATAAAATGTGCAAGTGTGCATGCATTACACTGTTTCAGGCTTATGTGGCACAGTCATTTACTGTGGTGTGTAGGCAGAATGATGGGCTTTGGGAATGCTTATGGCCCCTTCCCATTGAGCTGTGACTCTTCAGGGAAAGGGGCCATTAGCACTCTCCAATTCACACGTGTCTGCCTCAACCCAATAATAAAAGGCATCAAAGAAACCGAGTTTGGATTGACCTGGGAGCCTGTGAAGCCCAGCTATGGCTTTTACAATAGCTTGTTATAGGTATTTTAAAGCTCACTAGTGCCACCCACGTTATGTAAAAACAACCCTTTCGTTAAGATTTCAAGGAGGCAGACCTCCGTTTTTTACTCATTAAAAAAATCACCCCTTTCCTAATTTTTGGGGACGA
This sequence comes from Ambystoma mexicanum, assembly GCF_040938575.1. Taxonomy (NCBI): domain Eukaryota; kingdom Metazoa; phylum Chordata; class Amphibia; order Caudata; family Ambystomatidae; genus Ambystoma; species Ambystoma mexicanum. Next base: position 464,416,883 of record NC_090929.1, read on the forward strand.
GGATGTGCACCACATAGCAGTTAGGTCCCATCGCTGGGAGTGTATCATAAGTGTCTTTGCAGGGGCGCTTTAAACAAGGTGGGTGTTGCTTCTTTACTCGGTAGTGCACGTTTCAGTAGCTTCAGAGGGATAGAAGTGCGAGTCCTGCCCTTATTCAACCATTTCGCCAGTTTCCAAATGGACAATTTAAGCACGTGCATTAAGCCAAGGAGCTACCTTCGTTTCTGCTTTCAGCTTGTATGGTAACGTGCAGCAACAAACGAACTGCCTTCTTAAATACATTTTGCGTTGCTACTAAGAATATGGCATTCGTTAAAGGATAAAAGAAAAATACTTTGCTATAACCGGTAGAGAATCTGGACCTGTTGCCAGGGCTTTAAGTGGGTCGTGGCTGCCAAGCCCCGTCAGTCTTCATAAACTTGGATTGAGCTCGGGCTCCCTTGCTTCCCACCATGAAGGAAAGGCACTTTAACATTTTTTTTGACCATGGTCGGTATTGGGCTCTCGGTGATAAGCCAGTGTCACGTAGCACGGCGCTGTGTCAGAGATGCTGGATCTCCTTTGTTTCATTCAATATACAGTTTGACACACACATCCCGCTTCATGCTGTATGTGTCAAGCAGTCTGCTGAAAGAATAAAGGAAATTGAGCATCTGTGAAATAGCACAGTGCATGACACTGGCTAGTGAGTGGAGGACTTGGATTTCAATTCCTAAGATGAGAAAACAAAACATTTTTATTGTCCCGTAATGGGGATTCGAACCCAAGGCCTGCAAGCCTCACACTGTTATTTCAGCGCTCAATTTCTCTTGTTTCCTTCAATAAACTGATTGACACATAAAGGCCTTAACAAGCTTTAAGTGTCAAATAGTCTATTGAATGAAACAAAGGAAACGGAGTACTGATGTAATGGGACAGGGCAAGGCGACACTGGCTGGTTAGCGGCAACATCTCCAGCACGGGACAATAAAAATAAAAGCAACGCAACAGCAAAAAACGTCACTTTGTTTTATTTTCCTGTGCTGCGGACACTTAAGGCCACACCCATCATTTAGGCATTTAGACTAGCGCTGATGGCCTTCTGGTCCTCGATATGTGACAAGTGTCCTGATGATGACGGACAACATAGTGGTCATGCATTACCTCAACAAGAGACTTGGTGTAGGGTCACTACTCCTGTGCAGAGAGGCAATGCAGCTCTGGTTCTGGGCACTAAGAGAAGGAAGAACTCTTCTGGCAGTTCATCTACCTGGAGAAAAGAACACAGCGGCGGACACTGAGCAGGCAGAGCATGATCTCCCACGAGTGGGAACTAGCTCAGGAAGTCCTTCAAGAGATCTTCACCCTTCGGGGAATCCCTCAAGTAGATCTGTTTGCGACCAGTGTCAACTGGAAATGCAAGCTGTTCTGCTCCAGGGAATTTCCCCAAAGAGGAGCTTTAGGAGACTTGTATGTAGAGGACTGGGAATTTCCACTTCTGTATGCTTTTCCACCAGTCCCTGTCATTCCTCACATAATATGGAGTTTAACAATGATCTTCACTGGCCCGATTGGGCCAGGAGTACATGCTACCCGCACCTTCTGGAAATGGCCATCTGCCCTCCAATTCGTCCTCCCCAAAGAGAGGACCCTACTCTCGCAAGAGGGAGGTCACATTCTTCACGCCTGTTATCTGAAAGGGTGCTTTGTAAGGATTGGGACCTTCCGGAAGACGTAATGGAAGTGTTGCTTTTGGCGAGAAGACCAGCATCTAAATCTCTGTACCTCTGTCGTTGGAATAGATTTCGCAGCTGGTGCAGCGAAAAGAAAATAAACCCTTTCTTATGTAAACTTCCCCAGGGTTTAGCTTTCCTACTTCACTTGACCCATTCTGAGTTGCAAGTAGCCACGGTGAAGGGCTAATTAGCGGCCCTTTCAATTTTCAAAAGATCTCCGGATGAGGGATCATATTTCAAAGTACCGATTTGTGACACAATTTTTTGAAAGGCTTAAAAAATGTGTTTCCGCCTACTCCCTTCATCGTGCCATCATGGGATCTAAACCTTGTGCTAAGAGGTCTTATGGGAGAGCTCCCTTTGAGTCCTTACATTCGTGCCCTATAAGGATGCTCACCCTAAAAGCTGCCTTTTAGTGGCTATCACATCTGCCCGTAGGGTAAGTGAGCTACAGGCTCTATCTTCCAAATAACCTTTCATGACCTTCTCCAAGGATAAGGTAGTTTTAACGGTTAAGTCATCTTTCTTGCCTAAGGTTGTGGCAGAATTTAATTTGGCACAACATATTGCACTACCATTTTATTATCCTCCTCATCCATCGAAGGAGGAAGAGAGACCTCATCGTTTAGACCCAAAGAGGGTTCTAAGTTTCTATATCACAAGGAATGCAAATATTTGCCTAGGTGATCGGCTTTTTATTAGGTATGCTGGTCATGGATTAGGATTGGCTGTCACAAAACAAATCATCTCTAGATGGATTATGTGCATAACTGAGTGTTAATCATTGGCTGGCAATGATTCCCCGGAAGGTCTAAGAGCGCATTCTAAAGGAGGAGTGGCTTCTTCGAGGGTTCTGTGTGGGAAGGTAAGCATCCCTCAAATTAGTCACAGGAGGTAGAAGCATTTATTTGCTCATGCGTTGAGTTGTGGTTGTATTATTCCCAGGTTTTTTTTTTATCACAGAAGATCTCTCTGGTTAGGTTCCCATGCATGGTGGCCAGTTTAGGTGTGTGTGTATTGCGTTGTCTTCTGGGGGACATCATTATTTATTTTTTGGTTTGGTTTAGTTTGAGATTGTCATCCAGGTGTATATGTCTGCGACACATTGTTGAGGATGTCGTTTGGGTCATGGGTTGAGGTTATCTTGAAGATAAGTTCGGTATTGTCTATGTAGTTGTAGTTGGTCAGTCCATGGGCTTGAATGAGTTTCATTAGGGGGTCACGTAGATGTTGGAGGAGTGGGGAGAAGCTAGATCGTTGTGGTACGCCGCAGGTGATGGTTTTGGTGTTGGATGTAAATGGTGGTAACTGTTATTTCAGTACAATAGCTCTCCAGTCAAGTAACTAATTTGGACTGGAGGGTCCCAGTTACTGCACAATCCTCCTTGTCCTAGTGAAAAGGGAAACCTTTCCTAGATGTACTCTAAAAATGACTATGCAGGTCAATGCGAGCAACAGACCACTCATTAAACAAGAGTTCACACGCAATGGCAGTTAGTGCCTGTGCAAAATGCATCTTGGTGGTACACTATTTTTTTATTTTATTTATTTATTGCATTTGTTACTCGCCCAGACCCTGAGGTATCACGGCGAGAGATACACAAAGTAGTCAATTATTACAATGTTGCAGTTACACAAACAATATTACATTTTTTAAGCTTTACAAAAGAATATGTGGTCATATGTTAGATTCCAGTTGGTGAGATAGTCCATAACCTTAAGTTCCGGACCTGTTGGCAGCCCTTAGGTTGCCCTAAGCAGTGTAGTTGGTCATGGGAGGGTAAGATTTGGGCGGTTAATATTTGTTAAACGACCAGGTTTTCAGAGCTTTTTTGAATTTTTGTAAGGATTCCTCATTTTTGATGCTTAGAGGTAGGGCATTCCAATGCGATGGGGCTAGAACTTTGAAGCCACTTCCGCCTGCTCTGCTATATTTGTATGGGGGCACTTCTAAAAGCGCCAAATTATTAGATCTCAGCGATCTACATGCCATTTTCTTTTTGATGGAGTTGTTGAGGTAGCTGGGCGCTTTGTTGGTGGTACATTTGTAGACGATACTAAGGGTTTTGAATATGATCCTTGCTTCAATAGGCAGCCAGTGATTTTCTCTTCTGGTATTGGATATATGTTCTGATTTCTTTAGCCCTAAAGCTGCTCTAAGGGCTTTGTTCTGCAGTAGTTGGATTTTGTTTATGTTGGTTTTGGACGTTCCTAGGAAGAGGATATTGCAGTAATCTAGTTTTGTTAGGATCAGGGCTCTAGCCAGGGTGATGCAATTTACAGGGGTGAGAAATTGGCGACTGAGAGCAATAAGCTTTGCTGTGTAAGCTGTGGAAAGGGCTGCTATTTGTTTATGCATGGAGAGGTTGGCATCGATGTAAACACCTAACGTTTTGACTTGTTTAAGTACTGGGATCAGGGTACCCTCGATGTTAATGTGAGAGTAGTCCGCATGGAGGGTGCTTATTCTTTTTTGGGAGCCCACAATGAGGACCTCCGTTTTCTCATCATTTAAGCAAAGACTGTTCAGGGCCATCCAGTTTTGGATTATGGAGTAAACTTTATTGATGGTGAGAGTGTCATGGATGTAGTCGCCTGAGATAGGGATGAGGATCTGTGTGTCATCTGAAAAGTTGGTGTAGATGACACCCATATCGTCTAGGGCTGAGAATAAGAGTTTTGTGTATGCATTATAGAGGGTGAGGGATAGGCAAGATCCCTGGGGGACACCTATGGGCACTTATATGGGGTCCGCTGCAAAATTCCCCATGGCAACTCTGGATGTACGGTCGGTGAGAAAGGATTTGATCCAGTGAGTGGCGTTACTGGAAAAATTAAAATCTTTTTTTAGAGTGTTGCATAGTTTGTTATAATCTACCAGGTCGAATGCTGCTGATAGGTCCAGTAGCAGTAGCGACACTAGTTTGCCTGAATCTCTGATAGAGTCTAATTAGATTTTAAGATCCAAGAGTGCTGTCTCAGTGCTATGATTGGGCCTAAAGCCTGATTGTCTGGCTCCTAACAGGTTATTTTGTTCTAGGTGAGTTTGTAGTTGGTTATAAGATATTTTATCAATGATTTTAAGTAGAAATGGGACAGTTGTTATGGGCCGGTAGTTGGTGGGGACTAGTGGGTCTAGCGTGGGCTTTTTTAGTAGGGGCGTGACCCAGGCCGCTTTAATGCTGACTGGGACCTGGTTGGTGGAGAAGGAAGTATTTACAAAGTTGGTGATTATGGGCGTGAGAGTGGGGGCGAAGAGTTTAATTAAGTGTGCTGGGAAGTTATCTCCTTTGCAGTTGGGCACTTTAAGTTTGGCTATAGTCTTGAGTACTGTATCATGAGAGACTGGTGTGAAGTTGAAGAGAGGGGCTGTGTTTTCTACGGTAGTGGAAATCTGGTTGGCTGTGGAGTGTTTGTCGGACAAGAGGTTTCTTTTAGAGATGATTTTGTTTTGTAATAGTTTAATCTTAGTGTCCAGGGCATCTTGGATGGTGGAGCACCATTCTTTGATTGGTTTGACTGGGTTAATTATGGGGATCGGGTTCTCCAACTCCTTGAGTATGGTGAATAACTCTTTGCTATCGGAGGACGCATTACTAATTCTTGTGTTGAAGGCATCTGCTTTATGGGCGATGATGGCTGATTTATAGGTTTTGTTTGCAGAGTTGTTCCAGCGCTTCTGTGGTCTGGTTTTTCTTTAGGCGGTGCTCAAACGATCTTTTGATTCATCTAAGAGAGAATAGTTCCTCATTGAACCAGAAGGAGGACTTTTTGACTTTACGTTTAGATTTGTTCACGCAGGGTGCTAGGGTGTCAATTGTACTAGTAAGAGAGCTGTGGTAAAGGTCTGCCAGGACACACGGATTGTTGGCGTTAATGGTTTTGTTATTTAGGACTTTGGCTAATAGTGGGTTGATGTTTTCAGCTGTGAGTTTACGGATGTTTCTTGTAACATATGATTCTTTGACAACTGTTTTGGGTAAGTCTGGATTTTTGCACAGGATAGTGAAGTTTATGCAGTGATGGTCTGACCATGGTACCGGGGAGTTGGAGTCTATGGATACTATAGTGTTAAGATATAGTATCCAATCTAGAGACCTCCCTTTTATATGGGTAGGGGTGTTCACGAGTTGCATGAAAGCCATGTCTTTAAGTGCACTGTGTAGTGCATCTGCTTTGTGGTCTTGGGGGTCATTGAATCCTAGATTCAGGTCCCCTAGGACTAGGGATTTTGTGTTAGGTTTTATAAGTGGCGTTAACAATAGTGGTATGTCTAGTTCTGGTTGAGATAAGGAGTTGGGTGCTCTATAGATGGTAATTAAGTGTATAGTGGTTTTGTGGTCCGTAGCTAGTTTGGCTAGCAGGACTTCATAGCCAACTGGGCTCTCGATAGGGCTGGTTCTTAATTTGAGGTGGGCTTTAGAAATAATGGCTACTCCTCCACCTACTGAATTTGTTCTGTCTGTTCTGAGAATAGTATAGTCTGGGGGAATGGCAATGGAGAGCGAGGGGCCGGACGCTTGGTGGAGCCAGGTTTCTGACACTATGAGTAGGTCAAGTACTTGCTCAATAATGAGGTCATGAATTTCAGTGGCATGAGCAGGTATGGAACGCGCGTTAATGAGGGCTGCTTTGAGGTGTGTGGCCGGGGGTGGCTCTTGGATTGGAGTGGGTGAGTGAATGTTGGTAGTCTCAATAGCGTTAGATTGTTTTTTGATTGTGATGGGACTTTTGGATTGTTTGTCTTGGGTTCTCAAAAGGGGTATGCCTTCTGTGTTAGCATGATTGGTGAGAGTGATAGTTCGAAGAGGGTTAGAGATTCTAGATCTGAGTCTTAGGGTTCTTAATGTGCCTAGAATAGGGATATGATTGGGTTGATTAACTTTGAGTGGTCCTCTGGTTGTGATGTAGGAGGTTGTGAGGGTCCGTGATCTGAGTCTAGTGCGTCTAAGTGCACTGAGAACTGGGGTGGTTGTTATCGGTATTAAGTGGGGTGTGTTATCACTTTGTGGCTTTCGGATGATTTTGTGAACTATTAGACTATTGATCGAGGGGTGCAGATTATGGAATGAAATAGTGCGGGGCAGGAAGGGTGTAGGGCATGGGATAGGATGATGACGGGGGCAGGCTACTCTGGATAGGCCATTGTCGTGGAAGAGGAAATGGGCACCTGTGCAAGGTGTGTCAAACGGGATGACACAGAAGGGAAACATCATGAATAGTAAGCAGCCTTGCATGGTTAACTTGGTTTGGATAGGAGAGTGGACAGGTGTTAGCTATCTATTGTGTACCTAGGGGTCTCTTTTGTGAAATGTCTACCTCACAAAGGGCAGGATGAGACTGTGTACCTGAGTGCAGAAGGCAGCAGTGGCGAGGGCTCACAGCATCACAATAGGCAAACGTGACTGTGCACCTGTGTGCAAAATGCAGCAGTGACTAGGGCTCACAGCATCACAATAGGCAAACGTGACTGTGCACCTGTGTGCAAAATGCAGCAGTGACTAGGGCTCACAACATCACCATCAATAATAGAGAAAATTAGTATATGCAACTGCGTGCCAAGAGAGCTGTAAATGGCAATTTTACAAGACAAATATATCACTCGAGATTGGAGTTGTTTCAGGTAGAGGTGACAGTATAGCAGTAATATGAGGCTGACCCATCAGAACGATATTTAGGGTGCCAGTAAACCGGTTCAAAGATCTCAATGAAGATCGGGGTTAGTTGGGAGGCTCACCGAGTTTTACATAGTCCTGGGAGAGGAGATCCAGCAGGGGCACGACCAGAAAGCAAAGACCTAGGGCAGCCCGCAGCACGGCACGCTCGGTCAGCTCAGTCCGCAGCCTTCTTCGGGTGCCTTACTCGGCATGTCGGCTCGCGCCTATTGGTGGCGCGTGATTGGTTGTATTGACTGCTGGACCAATCAGGATAAAGGAGGAATTCTCTGGCATGGATGCGTCTCAGTTGGCGGCCATCTTTAAGGCAGTCAAGCCTCGTGGAATCCAATGGCTGCAACAGTATCAGACAAAGTGATATTGACAAGCAGAGCGGGTGAAGTAGCCCATGAAAGCCACACTATTAGATGGGGCTCCTCTGTGGAAATAGCACAACGATCAGGAAAACGAGTGATCAGGGCCGTGAAGCAGCAGATGCTTACCGCAATAGGCCGCACCGTGGTTAGTGCAGATGAGCTGCTCCAGCAGCTCCCAGACGAACGTGGAGCTCCTGCTCCCTGGCTGCAGGGATGTTTGTGTGATGCATTTTGTAGTAGCGAGCAGCCTTACTAAAAACGTAACTCGAAATTACACTCTTATTCTCGAATTGTCTTTTGGGGGACACCCCTCTGTCTTCCCCTCACATCATCACGCTTATGTAGGCTTGCCATGACAACCAACTGCCCCTAACCTTTCAGACAAACATCTGCCTGTCCATACCATTACTTTTTGCTCTAGACTTCAATAAAGGATAAAGTAAAGAACACTGCAGGAAATAGACAGTTGGCTGTGTTCATGTTGTGGTCCAAGACCTAGTTTGCTTAGAAGGTTGGCTCTGATCGATCAGGATAGATTTGAGACATGCACAGGGGATCCGCATGGGCTGCAGGGAAGCTGGGTCCAGGTTTTGTGGTGTGTGGGTTGATTGGAGTTGTTACTTGAACTAGGGGTACTCGGTCACCCTGCTCTTGTGCGCGCTGACAGATATATATTTATTTTTAAATATTGTATTTGTCCACCAGAGCCATCAAACATTGTGGAGAGAGCAGCATTAACAATTAACAAATTCTGCCTGTGCTTGCATTGCGACCTCATACACATTACTGACGATATAACTTCCCCTTTCAAAATTGGCCATTGGGAAAAATATCTGTTAATCGCATGTCCGTTGACGTAACCACTCTGCTACCCACCTCGTTACAATGATGTACTGCAGAAGAGACCTTTATTAGGTTAAGTCAAGGAGGGAAGGGATGGGAGGGGAGGGATGGAGATTGGAGTCTTAACTAATCTGCAGTGCTACAGAATACAGATGATGTGTGGAGAGACGAGGTTGGGAAAAGTGCCTCATGTCAGACACAAGAGTGAGGACACCAGAATGTAGCTGAGCGAGGCATTGTTAAGATGGTACTACACGTGCGAGGTGGAGAAACATCAAACACTGGAAAGACATGGAGACAGAGGAGCGCTCTCTGAAAGTGTGCTTGAGGATGCCAGCTGATGTACATGAAGGGTAACCAAGAAGAATTGCAAGTGATTAAAGGAGACATCCGAGAGTTAACACCTGGAATCAAACTCCCAGTTGACAAGAAAGGTGGAAGCCTGGTGAGCCGCCTGGAAGCGAAAGGGAACGCTACCTCTGTATGCTGAAAGTAGGAAGCCATGTTCAAAGTCTCTTTCTGAAAAGAGATTAGGTCAGAGGCATTGAAACCTGGAGACAAATTACCTTGGGCTCTCTGACTGACCCTGAAAGACAAAGCACTCAATCTTGCAACTTAGTCTCTTGTGACACTGAACTGGGAACTTGACTGGCAATAAGAAAACCGTTGGGGCTTTTTTTAAATACTTCCTTCTGTCAAAAATGCAAAATGTAAAGCAGATGAACTTTATTAACTATCTGACGGTCTAATTTTTTGCTTCATGTGGTGTTTGTTGTCGCCTCTGGGAGTAAATTGACCGGCAAAGAAAAGCACTCGCTCTATAATTGGCTCAGGAAGGATTCAAGAAGAAGCCCCCCCCTCTTACCTCCTGGATTTGTACATCAACGCCTAGTAATCGAAATGGGAGTGAGGCGTCAGTGTGTGGAAATGAGGAATCAGGCACTCATTGTACTTCAAGAAATCATCCACTTTGCCACACTTAGAAATCATCCACTTTGCCACACTTGCCTGCCCCAGCCAGCATGACTGCACCCCCAAACTGGAACTAGAGCAAAGACCAAGTCTTTTATTAGTCCAAGGTGGAACCTACTCTCAAGAAAACATCTAAACATCTACTCCATATACCATGAAGGTGCTTGCATAAACCGTGGGTGGAGGACGGAAAGCGTTGGGAGGTGGGAGGAAGTGGGGTTGAAGCCCCAAAGGGAATGATATCCGGCTACACTTCAGAATCATCAGTTAGCCATCACTTAATCCAGGAAGCTCATCTGTTACCTCCTCTCCTAATCTAGGAATGCAACTCCAAAGTGCAATGTGAAAAAAACGACTCGAACGGACAATAAATGCACTTTGTCAGAAAAGCACTATTATTGCATGGTGACGGCGGGAAGGATTTAGTCGACCTCTTGGAGCTGAAAACAAACAGTTCCTTTAGTGCTCAATAAAGTTGCAGCTTTTATACCCATTTAAATAATTTACATAATCACCCATTTTGTTACAAAGTCATCCCTCAAAATGCCATTGGCTAGCACTGTACAAGGAAATCTAATGCCCATACATTCACAAACCCCATTGGACACACTGACCAAACCCAATCCCCTTCCCCATGTGATTTCTTTCCATAATCCGTCATGACATGCTGAACCTAATCTCTTTATTATCTAAAAACAATTCAATTCCGACTTGTCCCATTTGGTAGGAAACCTTTAACCCACTACATAATGGGCAAAGCTTTTACAAGAAGAGGTCAAATAAGAGGAGGGAGAGTAACTAATAACCATATTTTTAATCGAGCAATAAACGTCTTATTGTCCCAGACGTGCTGGCGTCCCATGTTATTCCTCAAGCATTCCTTCACGTCGCCTTATTTGTGACTAGCAGGATGTGTGCTGGAGGCTATATGATCCGAGGATGGTAGTCTTCCTACAAGCCCAAACTAAACCTAAAAAACAACAGTAAACTGTGCCCTCCAGCACCCCTTCCTTGTGTTTTATTAATTAACCCCAGCTCGACCCACCATTTGGCTGGATTTAACAAGACTTTTTCCTCCTAGGAAGATTTGTTCCCTATATCAACAAACACATCTAGTTGTGAACCCACGACTCAACGGCACTTCATTAATTCTTCACTTCAAGTAACCATTTGATGCTATTGCCAGTTTCCCAAATGTGGCTTGCTTTATTCCTCCTTCCTTGACCTGGTCATTCAACCCTTGAGGCCATGCAAAGTTCACCTTGGCAAACCAAACTCTCTGCGGCCTACATGAAACCCAGCTTTGGAGGTCGGTGGGAGGGGGGAGCGGGCACAGTGATCTGTGATATTTCTATGCACTCGCAATGAACCACATATTTCCCTAATATCCCAGGCCTTGTCTCCCATCTAAACCATTATCAATCCCACTACCGCACCCCTCATAGTGGCTTTCCCCTCAAATTTATTTCTCGCATGGATAAATATCCTTGCTTCCCACTCCAAACACAACACGTTGTACATTGTGTCCCCACAACTTCTATTATGTTACTAGTGATGCAAATCTAAAATGTATTCAAACTAAACACAAAGTAACACTTAGTAACATTTATCCCAATCCATTTATCTACACTGAACGCATGTTAAATTGCATCATTGCGTCAACGTCTCGTCTAACCTAGCCGCACCATTGTTCTAAAATGACGTGCGCAGCGTGAACCTCTTCCCTACGTTGAAACATGAAAAGTGCATCCCAAAAATATCCATGCTTCGCACTTGGGTCTGTATTTCAATGTTTAACCAAATGATAGATGGTAAAACGCATTGCTCCTCTTCTTTCTGGGGATTATAACTGGTTAAACAAGTAATGATCCAAATTGGGTTACTGTTTTTACAAAAATGTAGAAAGCTATATTGGAGAGTATGGAACCATATGAAGAAGCCATTTCACAATGATATCGGAGCAAGAAAAAATATAGCCTCTTGTAACGGAAACAGCAGCTTACATAGAATGGATGTCGCCGTACAGCACATTTCTGCAAAAATCAACATGGAGAAATCTTTGAATCTCAATATGATCGGGTAACATATGGTTTAGGGTGATCCCGCATACCTTGAAAACAAACCCATACGCAATGTAATTGCAATGCTCGACCTAGAACTGAAAGTAATTGTCGTGCAACAAATATTTTCGGTTTAAATTTCGGGCACCATGATTTTGGGATTTCAGGGGTGTCCCCAGCTTAATTTACACAGCTCCAAACTAGTCGCCAGGTGATTGTGTCAATATAGTTGTAAAAATAAAAGAAACACAAAAGACGCTCAGACTGCAGCGGTTCGTACGCATTTTTCGACAGAAGGAAATTGCATCCAATTCAGACAGAACCGTTGAGGCAACCTGTACAAGGTAGCTGGTCCACAAAAAGGGATTTTAAATGAACCATTTGGTCCGCTTTAACATGTTCTATATTAAGGCAAACGTGTACGAGCAACGCTTTACAAGCGTTTTGTTTGCACAGGTTTGTCATGCGATCGAATCTGTCACTTTGTACTCGCCTTAAACCCTTGCAACTGTGGGGTGCATTTAAGGCCTCAAAGAGAAGTCCCTTTCACATGAATGGCAGGAATTTAAACACTGCAACAAAAAAAAAACGGCTTGGCTTTTTCTTTTGTTGTTCATGTAAAATTAAAGAACCATTGGAAAAGGGGCCTACCTATCATTGTTAATGGACAAGCAGCACTTTAATTTACAAAAGGAGGAATCAAAGAATCCTTTGCCATGGAAAACAGGATTTTTAAACATTGAAGCAAAAAACGGCCTGCACATGTGTTTGCAAATAAAAAGGTCTTTAAAAAGTCACAATGGAAAAAGATCTCACTGCTCACATCAGGAATGCAGAACCGGATGTGTGGGTTGACCAAAGCAATATATATTATGGATCCCCCACAAAACTCCAGTGACAGTTGAAGAGACACTTACTTCAGGAAAAACCTTTTCTGGCTGGGTGCAAAAACCTCACAATGAAAAGCCCTGCTCCAACTGGATGTCACAGCTCCCATCTAATAACACCGCAATAAAATGTGATGCTGCTGAAGGCATCAAAATTCCCTATTCTACGGACTTGCTGGCAGGAAAGCAGGGACTTCAAGAGAAGGCCATCCTTGGCTGAAGCATGACCAAAAGGTGTGAATCCTTGTTGCACCCAGTTCAAAGAGCACATACTAACTTCAAAGAGACTCGTACAAATCTCTGGTCGCAGGCTGACCCAGGAGAACAGATGGTTGCGTAGGATGAAGCAACCATCCCATTTGCTGATGGAAACACATCATTTAATTTAAAAGACTATTTCATTTTTGGTATTTCGCGCAGCAATCGGACTGAGGATAGATTTCATTTTTATGCAATTTTTTTCATGTAATTTCCAGGCGGTTTCGGGGGTATAAAATGCATATACCTGTGACTCTGGGAACTGTAATGACCAGTTAGACTAGGTATCTGAACATGTTACTGTGAGAGTGGATGATGAGGTGGAAAATGAAATTAGGAATATGCTTGATAATTTACATATGCATAACTGTTGTACATTTTATGAAAATGACAAATGTGACATATGGCCATGCTACATCGTATGGATTTGGCGGTTGGCTTATCTATTTCTCCATGATCAGCTAAAACAGAATACATGTTTTGTATGGCAGTTGCTAGTACAATTCTGAAGCTGTGATACATAACTAGTTTTTGCCAAAAAGTTGAAAAGAGAACGAAGAGTGACAAATGGAAAAAGACAGATGTGCTCCCAACCCCTAAACCAATCCTGATTGGGGACAGAGAGGGGTAACTGTTCAATCCTAGCAGCATGGATTATTGCAGGGTACTCCTTGGATTGTAAAATTAGTGATGTCATTTCTGCTATCTAAAGGGGACTGTACTAGGACAGACGCACACAAACTGGGGATAAAGAAAAAGGAGGACGGAGAGAAGGCTGCTGACATTTACCATCTTTGAGAGTGGAGTGACCAGACCCTGTGCCTTATCTTTCCTGGGTGTCGTGAGATGCAACTGGCTTTCCTGAAACTTAAACAAAGGCTTGCCATGCATAAGCTCTTCATTTTTGTAGCAGTGCATCCAAGAGTTCCCCCTTGAAAGCCCCAATTGCCAGTGTAGATAAGTCATCTCCCCCTAGAAGAATCTCTTGTTTGCCTGTGTATCTTAGCATATCCCCATTGAAAACCCCTCATATGTCTGTGTAAATCCTTAGTATTTTTGTAAGTAAATCAATTAATTCCCACATTGAATTTCACAGGATCGGGATTGGTGGAGTTCGAAACCAACCATCCTTTCCCCCGTGTTTTTGTTCATTGTTATAGTAATTCAAGTGTTGCCCAAAAGAATATATCCCTTGTGAACTGAAAAACAAATTTGTCCCTGTTTAAATTATGCCCTGCTAAGCGAATTTTCATTTGCCAGTGTCATTCCACTTGCGTCTGTCAGCCTGAACCAACACCAATTTTATTTTATTTTTGTGAGCTAAACCCCCTTTCCCAGAGCCTACCTGTAATTGTAGCCTCAGTGTAAACAAATTTCCATTTGCCACTGTATTTTCCCTTTGCATTTGCCTGTCCCAAAAACCGATTTTCCTACTTCATTTCTATTTTTCCTGGTGTGCTGATTAGTATCCTCTAAAACTTTGCCTGCCTCCTAGTGTAAGCAGACTGACCACAAAAGTGATGGGTGGAAGGTTTCGAATGAATCTAAACCACTGGCAATTGCTCTGGGCCAACCTTCCACACCACCGTTTTTTAGCCCGTCTGCGCCATTGCAAAAGGGGACCAGCCATGTGCAAATCAGTCAGCAGCTGCCGCCACCGAAGTGTAAGCAGTACAGATGTTCTTCTATTCTGTCCCCTAGCAGTTGTGAACATCCAAACCCTATTTTTTGATTTTGCTCCAAAAATGTATTTTTCCTTTCTTTGCTGGCTTCCCATAATGTGGTGGTGGGCTGCACCCCAAAACCGATTTTTTTTTTCCCGCTATATTCCTACTCCTACACCTATAATATACAAATTTATCTGCAACAAAACTTGAAACTCCTCACAGTAAATGCTTCAAATGAAGTTTCAGGCTTGGTCCAATAAGTGTCCGGTTCCTTAATACTTTAGATTTGCACTTAGATTGTGATTCCTCTCACTGGAGATGGGCTCTCCCCAATACTTCGTTATCTGCTCTCCTAGATAAAAGGGGACAGCATTGTGGGGAAACCTCTAAGGGGCCTACATGTTACTCTCCAACTTAACAAGGCTATTGTACTTACAAAATGGATTTGAAGTTGTACTCCATAGCTCTCACCATATACCACCCCCAAGAAGCTTACCGCTTTGGAAACAGTGTCCTAGTGGGTCCACCTTCCTGGTCTGCAGAGTTCCCTCAAGGCCTCTGTACGGAATCGGGGATCCGACTTCATCAGAATATCCAACAATGGGCCAGCAATCCCATTATCTGACTGTGGGAGATGCCATACATGTTGCAGCTCTATAGCAGCAGCCACAGGCTGCACTTCCAAGAGATCTTTAAAAGCAAACCCCATTGGTCTCCTTGGACGTAAAATATGACAAGAGAGCCTGCCAAAAACCCTGGAGAAAACGGTCAGATCTATCATTGGGTTGCCTTGCAAGGCAACTTGCTGACTGGTGTGAATACCTGGGCCATCTCTCCTATCGCTGTCCTCAAAACCAAACAGAGGAGTGGACAGTGTTCGAAGTGAGCGGGAGCGGTGCTCCTATACTTTTTAAAGTTGCCTTGTACAGCTCCTATACTTTTATTTTAAAAAGAAACTGCTCCGGAATGGTTTTGTTTTAAAATAAGTGTAGGAAGAAGTTGAAACCTTCACTTTCAGTGCACTGCACTGAACGTTCCCTTAAAAAGCAGGTGCTAGTGTTTGGGGGTGCGGGGGTGTATTGTGTGTGGGAGGGGTTGTGGCATTGGGGTTTGAAGAGAGCAGTGGCAGGCCAGCAGGGAACATAGTTCCACTAATTCTTTCTGTACACTTCGACCACTGGGAGCGGTGAGCGGATTGAAAAAGGGTTACCAATACACCTCAGAAAACACGAGGATCACCTAACATTGGCACGTCCGCTTTGTGACCATACGCAATGTGTTGGGGAAGTCAGTCTGTCTGCTGGTGACAACACTGGATAACAGGTTGTCCTTACAGTATGAACTCGGATATATTACTAATTAAGCGGGACGACCAGTATATTCAGAAACATGGTTTCGAACATGTGTACAAGTACACTTTACTGGATGAGCAAAAGAATACATCCGTGATCAATTTAAGGAGCAAGCTAACTGTAATTATCCAGGAATGAGTGAAATTACACAAAAATGACTACTGTGTCTGCCTGGGGATACAAAAATCCACTCCTGATATCGTATCCTCTTTGACATAGAGGGCACTGAAATTCTCTGCAAAACCAGCCCTGTCCCAAGATAATTGGTACCAACCTTTCTTCAGTTTGCAGAATTGTTCTGGAAAAGCCAGTACGCGAGGAGGAAGGGCTTGTTAATGAGCCCCAGTAAAGATCTAGGAAGTTACCCAGAGTGGCACGAAGAATGGTGGTGGTGGGGGGAAACCACATTGGGCCACTGGGATGAAAGCAAAGTCTAACCTGGAGAACCCTCAGCGTTTAGTTTCCCTATTATTTCCATGCTCAAAAGGAGATCTGGAAGTTAATGGAGGTGAGATATCTAGTGAAGTGCAGTGGATCTTCTCTCCCTTTCCGTGGACCACTGATTGCACCTGCGGCATTGCTGGACAGAAGAGGGGTTGGAATCTTGACTGAGGTGCAGTGCTGGTGAAAGATGGGAAGCCGCGGTGAGACAGAGTGGGAGAAGCATCTGATGTCCATGAAACTGTTGGGCACCTGCAAGGACGAGCGGAGTGTGGAAACCAGAAGACAGCCGAACAAGGAACCATCAAGGGGGTATTGTGAGTGAGCGGTGGAGCTAAAATGCCAGATCCCAAGTAGATGCATAACTGAGGCTGTCGTAAATGAAATAGTGCTGGGCAGAAGGCGAAAGAAAGAGCAGCTAGCACGGGCTATACAGCAGGAACATAGGGGAATTACAGTGGGCCAAGATGTCCGAGGCATCACCTGGGAGTAGAAACTGCCCAGCACCTGGGAAGCCACCTTATAAGGAAAGCGAATGGAGAAACAATGCATGATCCAACTCTGGTTTTGGATCATGTGACAACCACTGGAAAAATAAACAGGTTGAACTTCACTATCTCGTTTCTCAAAGTTCGACCATCAAATCCAAAACAAAACGCAATTTAAAAGGCTTTTCAAACACAAGCTCCAAGTCATCGCACCCCATACAGTTTGTGAAACATGGCTCATTAACTGCAGGCCTATTGTATCCTGGTTCACTCGGTGCTGTCTCTCCAGCCCTACTTTCGGATGTAGGAGCAAGCCAATGGGAAACGTTTCAACAATCCACCAGAAAACATGACACTGCTGCACAGGGAGGTCCACGCCTGTAGTATTCAGTGCTCTCGCTGGGATCCACACCGTTGAAGACCACACATGCACATTGCATCAGTATGACCACTCCACAAAACGTGCAGTAGAATTTCACGCACCATCACCAGATTGCCACCTCGCCTCCTCTGCCAATTGCCAGATCCTGTTGCATGTCGGACAAGGTATTCGAGTTCAAAAAAAGAAGGGAAAGAAATGCGGTCTGCAGAGGCCCCTGGTGGGAGTGCAGGGAACAGGCTAGATTGTTTTGCCTTGTTAGTCCTTTTTCCATGCTTGCTGTGCCATGTTTTGATTTGCTGTATGACTACAAGATTGTCTATACTGGTCACCAACCTGCTCGTCGATGTCGCCACTGACTGCTTCCTGCACCAACATGTTCAAAGTCTGTGAAAACGCAGAGAACGCACACCAACTAAGCCACCCAAACATGGCAATTGAACACTTCTCACAGCAATCTTCAAAAACCAGAACACTACGCCTCTAGAACCAACTTCGATTCCACGCCACCAGCCAATGCATTCTAGTTCCAGGGGCGCATCAGGCTCCCCTCTGGACACACATTCCTCTATGCTTTCCACACAGAACACCTAGCAATGGGCCCGCGGGCTGCAAGCATCAACATAACAGGGAAGCTAGCTTGCGTTTCCCCTCTTCCCACTAATCCAACCTACACCCTTCTCGCTCCGGTCCACCAGAGCACCTGACAACTATGCAAATGTGAGGCCAGCACTATATGCATTCCCAGTAACATAACCTGATGGCTGTGGCTGGAAAGCATTAGATTGTGGTATATGGGTAGTTCTTGGAGTTCCTGCTTCCCATCCAGGTACCCAGTAGAGAATCATTGTTTTAAAAAGCAGTCTTTCCTATTAGCATGTTGTCAACGAACGCCGAGGGACCCTGTGTCCTGGTTCTCGGGTGGGCGGATGGTGCATTATTTTGGCACTGGCGGGTTCCTTCCCTTCCCTTGCCCTGAGATCGCAGACCATTTTGTAAGCACCCGTATGAAAAGGTCAGTTTTCAGCGCTGTCTTTCCTAAAGCTTTCACATGGGGTCGAAATGAAATTGGAGAAGAACGCTCTGCTCTTGTTTATATTTAGTGTTTGTGCTGTCTGTGTGTGTGTGTTTTGTTTCTCTTTCTTTTAGGCCTTCACACCTAGTTTAACATGGTTCATTGGAAGGTTGCTAGGACGTGCCATTTTGGGACCTATCCCTCCTCATGCTGCCCAAAGGGCAGGGCTTGTACAGTGAAGCCGTGCTTTGCCTGCTCTTCCCGCTCTTGAGTCTGTGTGAGGCTTTCCTCTGCTCCACTTTAAGTGGCACCTGTCATTCTATGTTCCCAATTCAGGCCACCTTGTTCTCCTGCACGGAAGTTTGGTGCCTACGGAGCCACTGCAGCTCTGGCCTTGTCAGCGGCCATGCCAGAAACACCACCCCCTTTCACACCCCTTGCACACGTCGAGCTGGCCTGCAGACAATGCAAGGTTCTTTTGGCAGTCTGGAGCTTCCGTAGTGTGGGTCAAGGAGGGCCAGCGTCCTTTGAATGTTCGGCTCTCCTGACAAGGAACGAACTGCCCAAGTCCACCAGCATGTTGAAGGAAGCAACCTCTGCACTGCGTAAAGTTGGGTACTTGTATAATGCTTACACCATGTCACCATTGAGCAGCTTCGAGCGCTTTGGGTGGGAAGGGTGGGATGACCTATATAAAAGAGGGGGGCGGATATCTTCGTGGCTTCTAGGTCTTTGTGATGTTTGGGTGGAAGCCAACCGAGCCCCCCACCCCCCGCGCGCTACGCTTTTTGCCCTGTCTGCCTCCCAGGACACGCACCTATTCTTCAGACACTGATTGCGTTGTTCCCAAGTATCTAAGATCTCTTTATTTCCAAACCAAGTTGCTTGGTGGGGTAGTGGTGGGGGCAGGGGCAAACGCACCATAAAGGAAATCGCTGTTTGGCCCCTCTTCTTCATCGGTGCAATGCTTCTGCTCTTTCTGACATCCATGGCTGCCAGTGTTGTAGCACCATGCCTGCAAATGCTCTTAGTAGAATGCATTGCCTATTGCAGCCACCTGGGTCTGGGAGCCAGTCCTCGTTGACCTTTCAGGTGGATGAGCTTTTCTCTGTTCTCCATGGTATGAAGGCACGACCCAGCCTAAAGGATAAGACCGTGGTCTGTGCGCGCAACAGTGCCTGCTTTCTTGTATCGGTATGACTGCATATGTTTCAGATCGGTTTTATTTCAGAATTAAATGCAGCTCTTTGAAAGAAGCTGAAATATATTCAAAGAGAAAGGGGCTGGGGGATCCTTAAATCAAACTGTTGTCAAAAGTAGGTGTTGGGATCCGTGTCATGTCGGTGTAAGGGCTGCCTCTGGCTGTCTAAAGAAATTAAAGAAGCAAGGCTGGGCCATGTCTCCTCCGATAGAGGTCTGTGAGTTGCAATTCTCTTTGCATTATATTGATAGTTTTAATCCACTTTGGCCAGAATTATCGTAGATCAAGCAGGTTTGAATTTTGATTTGGATTCTGCGTCCAGGTGTTACTCCACAGCAGTATTGACAAATCCACTTGGGAAGTGATACACTAGGCCACCGTTCCCCAAAGTCGGAAACCCTTAAATTGTCCCCCCAGGTTCTGAATCTGGGGAATCCTGAAGCCCATCCCTGAGCAACCACATAGCACTACCATCTTTAGTTATATGCTATTATTCGATGTTGACTTCACTCTGCTTCAGTTTGTCTTTGTTCTGCTTTTAGTACATTTCAAGTGAGATTAATGTGAGGCGACTTTAGACACATCAACGAGTGCATGATTGGGAGCTATTTTCTCTTAAGAGGTGCAGATGGTTCGAGATTGGAAATGGGGAGGGAGGGGTTGCATAAAGGTGGATGCTGAGTGAAATCATGACTGCAAACAGGTGAATGCATAGCCTATTTTCTCTGTATTTTGATATTACAGTGATAGGACAGGTGGGTCTTGTCACTCGCTCGGGCAGACCTCTGCC
The DNA here is from genome assembly GCF_040938575.1 of Ambystoma mexicanum. Lineage (NCBI taxonomy): Eukaryota > Metazoa > Chordata > Amphibia > Caudata > Ambystomatidae > Ambystoma > Ambystoma mexicanum. The sequence goes on from NC_090929.1 coordinate 464,436,982, forward strand.
TAGCCTTACCCCACCCTACAACCCTCCTTTCCAGCAGTCGGGATCGTCCTCCCTAAAAGCCGAGGTTCAGAAACTGCTGCACCTCGGAGCTGTGGAACCCGTTCCCCTTGGGGAGCGAGGGGAGGGCTTCTACTCCCGGCTGTTTACGGTGCCCAAACCCAACCAGGCTGGCCTGCGCACCATCCTAGACCTTTCCCAGTTCAATCTTTTCCTACCCCAAGAGAAATTCAAGATGATCGCGCTCGGCCATATACGGTCCTCCTTGCAGATGGGCGATTGGCTCAGGGTGGTGGACCTTCAGGGTGCGTACATGCCTATTCTGATCTGGAATCCACACAGGAGATAGCTCTGTTTCTCTGTGGGAGAGGAGCACTTCCAGTTTCGAGTGCTTCCTTTTGGCCTCAGCTCGGCACCGCGTGTCTTCAGGAAAATGTCGGTGATCGCGGCCTATCTTCGTCTGCAGGGTATCCATGTGTATCCATATTTGGACGACTGGCTCTTACGCAGCCCTTGCCTGTTGAAAGCCGCGTGCAATCTTCAGTCTCTCCTCCAGCTCCTGTTCAACCTCGGCTGGCGGGAACTGGCGGAAATCTTCCATGACGGTCTCTCAGGACTTGATTTTCCTGGGTTTTCGCTGGAGCACGATCGACTGCAGAGTCTACCTGACCGGGGACAGAATGGCGGATCTGTTGGCCACGTGTCAGATGTTTGCGCAGTCGGAGAGCATGTCGGCCTGGTGGTTCCAGAGGCTTCTGGGCCTCATGGCCTCATGCGTATTGGCTCTTCCTCTTGCTCGTTTCAAGATGAGGTGGACTAAGATGGCTCTTCGGAGTTCTTGACGTCAGGCTGTGGATCCGGACTCCAAGTTGATAATGATTCCGGCCTCCATGAGAGCGGACCGGAGTGGTGGTCGTCTCTCAGCAACCTGTCAGTGGGGGTGGGTTTTCAGGTCCCACACCCTATAACGGTCACGACGGACTCCTCCCTTCTAGGGTGGGTGCGACCTTGGATCCTCTTCAGGTCTTGGATCTTTGGTCGCCTCAGGACAAGCTCCTCCACATAAATCATCTGGAGCTTCTGGCGATCTTCCTAGCGCTCAAGGCGTTCAGACCTATCATTGCCAACAAAGTGGTCCGTATCCGCACGGACAATGTGGTGTCAATGTATTACATCAACAAGCAGGGGGGCACCAAGTCTCCCCCTCTTGTGGACCTGTCCATCCAGATTTGGGAGTGGGCGGTTCGTCATGGTGTCTAGCTAGTTGCAGTCCACGTTCCGGGCCAGCTGAATGTCACGGCAGATGCCCTCAGTCGGCAGACGATGGTCCGCTACGAGTGGGAATTGAAGGCGGAGATCCTCTTATGGATTTTCCAGCGTTGGGGCACTCCGGAAGTGGACCTCTTCGCGACAGCGGCAAACGGGAAGCTTCCTCTGTATGCTTCCAGAAACAGGCTGGGAGCCTCCTCTCCGGGGGATGCTCTCGAGATTCCATGGCACATGAGGGCTTAGGCTTTCCCGCCTCTGCCTCCGAGTCATCGGACGATTTGCAAGCTGAAGAACACAGTGAACCAATCTCTTCTACTCATAGCTCCGTGGTGGCCGGCCAGGTTTTGGTTCTCAGAACTTCAACACCTGTAGGTGTATCCACCGATCAGGTTACTTGTGAGTCCCGATCTTCTTCACCAGGGGGATAAACCGCTGTGGCACCCCTCACCACAATCGTTCAGCTTGGCGGCATGGTGCCCGAGTTCAGGTCTATAGAGCATCTCAACCTGTCTGCAGACAACATGCGCATTATTCAGGCAGCCAGGAATCCCTCAACTAGGTCTCAGTACAGAAGCAAATGGCTCAGGTTCTGTCATTGGTGTTTACCCAAACAACTGGACCCAAGGGCGGCTATGATTGACACTGTGCTGTCCTTTGTATCCCACCTGGGAGAGTTGGGAATTCACGTTCTGTCATGCAGAACTTATCTTTCGGAGGTATCCGCCTACCCGTCTATGGAATCTCCCCTAAGTATGGAGGAAACGGGACGGGACGTAGGAGTATAACCAGGTTACTCACCGTAGTGACCACCTTACTCCTAGTGCATTGTCCCCTTTCCTCCATATGCCCGCCCGCCGTCCCCTCTAATAAGGTTCCTCTGTTATTGCTTAAAGTTCTCTGACCTGGCGATAGAAAAGGACTGATGGGCGATGCGCGGGGCGGAGCCGAGATGGGCGGGGTTACGGCCGCATGCTGTGCCCCGCGCAGAAAGAGAGGAAGGACTAAAAATTTTACAAAATTTTGATGCTTTTTCACAGTGCTCTGGTCCCGTCCCACAGGACGGAGGAATGTCCTAGAAGTATGGAGGAAAGGGGACTATGAGCTAGGAGTAAGGTGGTCACTACGGTGAGTAACCTGGTTAAACTGCAGCTGAAACCAATCATAAATATTAGTGTAGTTTGCTAGTCATCAGCTCACCTGACCTAAGAGGCTCACTATTTATAACCCCTCTGCAGGTCACCATGTTGATTTAAAAGGAGCCCACATCTCCGATTTACCAGGACACAAGGTGTGGTGGTAGTGGTACGGAGGGGGAATGCAGTGGAATCTGACGCGGAGATGCACAGGGTGACACTGTTGTACTCAACCGTGTGGGTTCTCCACCGATCGGTACGGATACACCGGTTCAGCAGAACCGTTTAGTGGGCAAATGTTGAGGTCCAGTGTTTCAAGTCATCTAAGGAGCAGATGGCTGCGTCCAAGTCCATCCAGCACCAAGGTCCATTCCGGAGTGAAACGGTCAGACTCCACAGTCTAGAGCAACGACTGAGATCCTGTGAAAACCAGACAAGGGCACTCCCAATATTGCATTAGATTTGAGCCTTAAGGTGTCGTCAATCTATCACGTCCTTGTCCCTGGCTGTGGGAGTGTCAGCAGAGGGTGGTGACGGGTGGATAGAGGAGGGTTATTGGATTTCCCTGTAACCTCCCCTGGTCTGTGAACCTAAGCATGCATGCATGTATGTAGATCACACAAGTCCTTAGTGAAAAAGGGATGAAAGACCTTGGATCGCATTTCAGTTAGAGGCGTAGCCCAGATTGTCTAGCAGGTGGGACCTGAAGATAATGTAGTTGGACCCACTGCAGTGACATTGACATATGTAAATGCCCACACAGCGTTGCCGAGTAGGCATTTACAGATTTCGGGTGGGCCTTTCCCGCTCCAGTCTTATCCTGTCTACGCCTTTGATTTGAGTGCCCATGCCTCAGAAGCAGTGAACTCTACATTATTTAGGCAACCGAAAACGAACGCATCAGAAATCAAAACATTGTGGAAATCCAGCAGTGCCAACGTTTCGATGTTGTTCCTTACAAACTAGGTCTACGGGATGCAAATTTGAGAAGGAAATGGATTTGATATATTTTGCATTGGCAGCAAGCTCGTATTTCATGCTGCACCCGACAAAAGTGACCCTAATAGTGCAGTGTTCATGATTATTTGAATTTCCGGTCCTCAGTTTTTTGTTTTTGTTTTTTCATCTGACTTTCGTTATGCGAGTCATGCTGGAACATATTGTATGTGTATCCATGTATATGGTGGTTTTATAAAGCGCACGTATTAGATGGCATCGCAGCGCTAAATCGGGGCTGCTGCAAAAGAGCTACTGATGCCACTTGCTCCTTACCTGCAAAAGTCTCCAGTTGTTTCTACCGTTGATCGCAAGTGCTGTGATGCCTCCAGTGGGACCAGTGTCTATGCTTTTCCTGAAATGTAAAAGCTTTTGCTCTTATGGAGCCAGTTCCATTGAAGAGTTGCTTGATCTTCTAAAGATCTTCCGCCTGTTACAGAAATCATTTTGGAAATGATCTACAATGTTCCTTCTTGTGGCCATAAGGTGCGAGTCGTTTGGTAGATATTAAGTCTCGTCGTCAGGATGTTGGTCTGTTGTCCATGAAGAGTTGTATGTCTAAGGCACATGGATTTAACCAAGATCCTTTTTGAACAGCAGCCAATGTAAGGATCGCAACTTGGGGATACGTGTTCATATTATTTGATCTTCAGTAAGATTCTAGCGGCTCTGGCTTGTCACTTTGCAGTCTTTGTATTCAATTGTTTGAATTGAAGTCTAATCTAGATGATTCTGTAGCCTACAGATTCTCATTGCAACTCTAGCACTGGTCCAGGGTCTGGCCTTCCAGGGGCTGCAGAGCTTTGAGGGAGTGCTTTTCATGTCACTTTGTTGCCTTTTTGATTAATAGATTTTCCAGACAAGCCAGTGCCACTCGAAGTCCAGCAGTGCTGGGAGTAATGTATTGCTTGTCATGTGATCGACCATGAAACAGTTCTAGGGGCTTTCCAATGGGACTGGCCTGTAAAAGGCTCTTCAGATGTCCTGATAGCCACTCCACGCCTGTTTGGGATTCGCTTTCTCTATGTGCCACTTCTGTTCTCCCGTTTTAATCATTTAATTGTTTGTTTTCCAGGTGGTTTCACCCCAATATCAGCGGCATCGATGCTGAGAAACTGCTCATGACAAGAGGAATCCATGGGAGCTTCCTGGCCCGACCCAGTAAGAGCAACCCTGGAGATTTCACCTTGTCCATCAGGTATGGAAATAATTCAAATGCACTCTGTGCAGAAGGTTATGATGGCCTGGTAATGCCAGACTCTGATTTATGCATGCAACAAGTGAGCAAGCCTATAGATTTTGGACTCTGAAATAGGAATTTTGGAAGTGACTCTTTTTAGTCAGGTCACACTATGTTAGAAAATTAGTTTGGGCTATTAGGCGGCACATACGCTGAAACTATGGAATTAGAGTACACATGGGGAGAAATGGCATATGAGGAGGTGGATACATAGCTTGTTGGGGTTTGGTTTTTTGCCCATGGCCATTCCCACCCAGTTCTTACCCCTCCTCGCCCAAAAGAAATCATGGCAACTCTTTGCGCTCTCTATAATCAAGCCTTACCTTCAAACTTTGCACTCTAAGTGCTTGCAAGTGTTTTTTTTTAAAGCAGTCTTGTGAGAGTATTTGACTTAATTGGAGCTGTAAACCTGCTTCTGGTGTAATAAAAATGTCTTTACCAGGTCTACCGTCAGCCACTCTATAACCACGATGCACCATGCTGCAGCCTGCCACATTACAGGTGCCCACAAATTCGACTGTATCTCTCCAACACTGGCTCCCTCCTCCCCGCCAGGATCATATTCAAAACTGCATGTATCGCCTAAAGACATCTCAAACCGAACACCAACATACTTGGGGGCTAAATTCCACACCTCTGGAGGTTCTGGCATCTCGGGTAGCAAAACCCAAAAGCAGTCCTTCTGCCACGCCGTGATCATCTGGAACTCAATCCTGGTAGAGGCTCGAAATTCTGCAAAACACTAAAAAGGTGCTCTTTCAATAATACCTGGTGGAGAAATACAAATCCCCTCTCCCTCCACCAACAGTGCTGCATTACTGTATAAAATGCCACACCAAATTATGGCACAATCCTGTCGTAAAGCGCTCCGCTGCTCTGGACCTAGGTTCGCGCTATAAGCAATACAATAAATGCGCCTTGGCAAAGCCAACAGTTTTGGATTGTGTAAAAGTATTAGGCGTTTGCCAGCCACCGCTATTGGATCCCCAGCTACTTGGACCAATGTTCACCTGTTATCACCAATGGCCTGTTAATACCACTACAGCAGTGCTTGCCAAGTGCCTTTCCCATGCCTACACAAAAGCCCAAATTGTTGGCATTGCCAATGCTTGTTTTTCATTTGGGATAGGAATGTAGCTAACAGTTTTTTTACACGTCCATGTGCCAATGCAGGAAGCTTACTGCCCTCATGTTTTTACGCTCCAGTGTGGTCATCCATAACATTTGCAGTCCTTGTCGAATCCCACTCCTGCGTCGGAACGCAAGCTATATTCCTAATGGGTTCCCACCCTGCCTTTAAAATGCCTCGTGCTTTCGTACTCGCTGGTAATGCAGGAAGTTAACAATGTTCCTGCTTTAACACCCTGGGGTGATAACTGATGATCTGGTGTCTGCATGTACAATGGGCACGTCTTGTCATTTTGCCCTCAAGATATGGGAGCCATTCCAGCTATTTTGCATTGTGATATGAGAATGCAGGGAGATAACTGGCCTAGTTATCTCACACTCTTATAGGCATAAAACCTCCAACCGGAGACATTTTACTTTTCGCTGTTTGATTGCAAGAAGGTAACGCCCCCTCGTAACTGCCTCGGTTGGAGCGGAAGGATGGTCAGGGCACAGGGACCTCTAGTAAAGTGTGCACATGGTGAAGGTACTGGGGTGCTGCCAACTAGGAGCAGAGCGAGAGTAAGCGAATATGGCTTGCAAGAAAGGCACAGGCATGCTTGGAGAGCCGAGGGCGGAAACTGGGTAAGACTGGGAACTTGACGGACCGTGTGTATCTGTCAAGTCCACAAAGACCCAGGGCAGATTGAATGCACAGGGACGTAGTTTTGGTTATCCAACTCTCTACCCCCTCCGTTTTCCTTTCTCTAAATCTCGCATGACCCCTCCTCCAGTTTTCTCTCATCCCTTTCTTCCACCTTTCTTTACTCGATAGTGGACAAGGGGTGGGTCAGATGGGGTTACTATTCATCCATGCTCTGATTGCAGTGCGCTCTGAGCAGTGCAGGGGTACACAGTGGGGTTGTACTAGAAATGTTGCATTGTGAGTAAACCTTCAGGTCAAGGCCCTGCTTGTTCTTAGTCCCCTGATTCTTCCCTCTCGTCAGCTGCGAGAGCTCCCTGGCATCAGATATCCGTAAACTCCAGAGGACCTCCTGGCGACAGAGCGCATATAAAAGTGGTGGCAGTACCCATGGCAGAATTATCCATGGCTGGGCTGGCTGAAAAATTCAATTGGTTTCCTGCACTACATGCATGCTTGTCTGGAGCTGACCTGGACCCTGACAAGAGACACTTTGAGACTCTGGGACCCAAGCATGGACCCATCCCTCGAAAAGACCAGGGACGTCATTTAGGGGTCGGCAGGGGTCGCATTTGTGACCCCTGAGGTCTCCCTTGCTACCCATGTGGTCTCCCTTGCTATCCCTAAAAAATTAAAATAAAAAAAACAACAAAAAAACATTTTTTTTTTGTTTTTAATAAATTGAAGCTCCTGTGCTGTGGCCAATATCATGTGACTCTTTGTTTCTAGAGTGGCTGACATTCTTGTTCAGGATTCTTTTAAAACAAATAGCGGGTTCCACAAGTGTAACACTTTAAGCAGTGACCCTAAATAAGAAACAATAGGAATAACAAATTATTTGTCTTAAATAAGAAAGAATAGGAATATCAAATAATTTGTCTTTCTGGAAGTTCTGGAATGCTAGACTCATTAAAGGTTTATTTCAGGCACACTTCAGGGGATGAGTCACTGATTAGTCTGTTCTTAAACATCTCAAATTCACAAAGCAGACAAAATCCTCCAAAAAGCGTTTAGAGTAGAATAAGCATCCATTTCGGACTATTTATGTGGTTTTCGCAAGTTGTAGTTATAGCATGTTCTATTCTGCTGATACATATGGTGATCCATTCCTGTATGAAATGTATATCATCTTACAGTGATATTGTAATCATATTTTTCAGAGTACTTAGAAACAATGCTATGTGATGCCACTTTCTGTTTTGTCAAGGGGCAAACGGTCGTGTTCCATTGCTTTCCGTGATGTCACTTTGGTGTGGGGTCATCGGGGGGGGCAAGGGTCATGTGACGTCACTTCCGCTACCCCTAGCATTTTGGTGAAATGACGTCCCTGGGCAAGACTTTCCTACAACGTCCCTGTTACCATCTCATGGTGTCAATGGGGCGACTGGTCCTGCTGGCCATGGTCTACGTCTTCCCCAGCATGTTTTGTTCAGCATCCAGGATCATCTCTAAGTTTCTCGTTCTCTTATTGAATGATACTCCATTGGCTTGGGTCTTTGCCTATTCTAGAGCATGGGCTCTGTTGTAAACGAAAGCCTAATTTCTTCATTAGTGTTGCAGACTGTTGTGTTTCTGCAAGCTTTGTTACTTTTTCCAGCAGAATTCGGATCTTGTGTATTTTTCAACTCTGTGGACGCAGTGGTCCTATGCACTTCCTCATGTTTAGGGCACTGAGAAAGTGGATCTCCCGCAAGGCCCAGGTCACATTGCTTATAGTTTATTTCACACAGTTGATGTTGCTTTGCTTCTTTGTTTCATAGCTTTGATTGCACCTGTTTGTTTCCAGCCAGTGCTCATTAATCCTGCATTTGCACATGATCTGCCTATTTTTGATACCTTCGCTCTGTCCCCCAATCGCCATGGTCTGGTCACAATCCTCTACTTTGTCATTGGTTTTCTGCAATCTGGCATCCGGTGTTGTAGCACTGCATTGATTGTGAATACATTACTACTTCACTGCAGGAGTGCAGACCCGAGTAATGGCTAAAATGCCTACTCAGTCCTGCACTACTACTAAACAACAATCATAAAGGTAAAACGGACACAGCCCAACAGGTATACCCCCTTTGTCTTTTATGGTAACATGGGCAAGCTATGATCTCAGGAAGGGTGTGAAACAATGGTAGCAACCCATATCGCATCAGTACAGACTCCAAATTGAAAGAATGCCCAATCAGAGTTCCATAAACATATATATATATTTTAATCAGGGGGATACATTTCCTGTTGCACGCTACTAGCCAGCCATGAAAAGTCACGCGCCACCTCAATAATGCATAAACCCAAAGCACACAACATCTTACTCACCAAGAGTAAATTGTCACTAGTCAGTAGCTAGTGTTGAGTGCAACGTTTGCACCCTGCTTTAATTTAATCAAGAATGCAAATAACGTACTATAAAAACACCAACAAAAACCCACTCCAGTGGAAACACAAAGTGCAGAACTTGTAGAGAATAGCACTCTGGGTACTTGAGCGGGGTGGGGGGCAGGGCTAGATCAGGCAAGCAGTTGCAGCAGTGCCTCTGCTCAAGGATGTCTTATTCACAACAAAAATGTCAAAGGGGGTGGGGAGGTGTTATGATATATGATATGGTATTTCTAACGTGTCTATAGACCAGTGTTTCAAGGCGCCAGGTATTAAGTCACTATGTCTCAGAGTGGACCAGAAGAGAGAATGGCCTCTTTACAGTATCTTGTCCTTGAACTTGGGTGTCTTGACAGCATCGAACCGGGCTATGCTTCTCTGAGCTGTCCTTGCAGTGCACTGGGTTCAAGATGCGTTGAGTTATGTTGATCTAGGTGGCAAATTGGTTCTTGTTCACTTGAGACGGGGCTCCATGCTGTTTGATGCAACGTCTGTGATGCTAAGAAGCAGCAAGTCAAATGCTTCAGCAGCGATGTGGCGGTGTTGAAAAGAGTTCTGGTGCAAAGCGGCGTCAACCCAGATCGGTGCAGACAAGCAATTTGACGTTGTGAAGTGCTAAAAGCAGCATTGCCGGTCCTGTATCAAATCAAAGGGCGCTGAACGCAGTTTGAAGCTGTGCAAACATGCCTCCAGTTGCACTTGGGCTATCCAGTTGCTGGGAGTACCATTCCAGGGACTGCAGGACAAGGTGCCCGTTTGCTCTGCACTCCCACTCTGGGGAGCTTGGCTGGCTACCTACAGGGAATTTTTCACCTCCATTGATAAGGAGCTTGGTTCCACTGCAGTCAGCAGAGCTGCCGAGATCCAAACAACAGTCACCCCACTGTTCCTTGGGGATGGTTTGGGGACAGAGCTCTCATTTGCCTTGGATGCCTTCTATCTTCACCTCACTGTTGGAATGGAATGCACCCACAATAGAGGTTCTGCGAATTCTTTGTGTCTGCCTGAAAGTTAATAGATGGATCAAAAAGAGTGGGAGACCTGTTTCTTATAAAAGCAAATTGCTGCTGGAGGTTGGACAAAAGCAAGCCTTCTGTAAGGGGTTCCATAGAACAAGGAAAGGTACAGGAAGGAAAGGTAGACCACCAGAAAAGCAAGGTGGTGGAACTCTTTGTCATGTCCGCTTCTCTCTCTGGCTACTCAACTTCACCCCCCTCACAAGCATGCAGAATTTAAAAGGCTCTTTGGTATGTTCTGGTCTTTATGCAAGTGCCCCCTAGAATCAGTCTTCAGTGTGGCCTGAGGGGGAGGCGTTACCCTTCCTGTGAGGCAACCAAAGGGAGGCAACTTTCTGGCTATTGTCTCACTGGGATCAGTGGAGACTGCCAGGACAGCCATAAATATATCACCTTGACATCACTGACCCAAACTCACATGGTTAACACTTTCATGATATCAAATTGGTTTGGCCTTAATGAATGTGCTCTTATCAGTGACCGTACCATAACCAGATATAGCTTATTCTACTGCCACCAGATGGATAAAGCAACAATCATTACATTTTTGATCGGAGGTATAGAAGTTAAGCTGCTGCCCCTGTCTGCAGTTACTTGGGTGACTGCAGCTGTCTGGAATGCACATGCAGCCTATATACCTGCCCTGTGCCACTGAATAGCAGACTGATGCATCAAGAGCACACGTATGCCCTATGCTTTTGGCATGCAGCTTTATCAAAGGGTGGTCTGATGAGCATGCTCCCCTTTCAGAAACCATATTACCTACAGCATTTTTTTTATTATAAAAATCCAAAAAGCCAGGGCTTTCACACACTCACCAGATGGCATCTCCTTGCATCTACACTGACATTTGCTTCCCATCAACGTTCACTTTAACAAAATATCCAAACTTTATTTTTGTGGAAAGGATGGTCCCCAGCCTCTACAGTGTGGAGTTCTTTAGTGACACAGGTGTTTTTGTTGCTTCACTTGTGCAGTGCTTTGAACTGGAAAGGCTTGTTTGTTTTCCTGAGATGTCGAAAGTTTGAGGCTTTATTGATCATATCTGCACTGGTGGGTGTTGCACTAACCCTGCCTGCCAGACAAGGATCGGGTATTTCTGGGATCTTCAATGCTTGATTTCAGAACATCATGTGAATGCTTTGTTTGGATTAAATGTGAGAACCCTTCTACTGAGAACACACTGCCAGGTTTAGTGGTTATGGAATGGTTCTGACTCAGAAGGGTCTGCAACTGAGCACTGTAAAGGAGGACACGGACATAAAAGGTACAATTTGTAAAAACCTTTATTAAAGTTTCTGGGGTTGGAAAAGCTCCTACTTTGCCCTGTAGCTAGGATGGGAGTAGTCTCTACCATCAGATGATAAATTAAAAGGTCCTAGTGGCATTCGTCAAATCCAAATGGCCTATATTAACAAGACCTAATGCCTGCCCTATCCCTTGTGCAAAAAATGTGTAAAGGAGAATATGTATGCAATGGAAAATCAGTGTCAGAATATAAAGAATAAGTGTGGTTGAGTGAGCTCTCCTCCCCATGTTAGACAGCACGGAGTAAGGCAGTCCCCGTAGACAGGATGACACATCTGGCTCAGATTCTCAAAATAAAGGCAGTTCAGAACGTGAATCGAGGCCCACCTGGCCTTCCACGTTAAGGTCGCTCATTCCAGCTTTCAAAACACAGTTCAAAAAGATGTTCACGCCGGCCTCCCTCAGTCGGGCTCGGACCTTTCAAATGAAAAAAAACACTTGCAGGGGTTCCCTTTCCCACTCTTATTGCACATCCTTTAGGGGTTCACTTTCCCTAACTTATTACACTTCTGGTCTCTCTCAGTCGGGCTCGGATTGTTTCCTGATGTCAAAGACCTTCGACTGTGCGTGAACTCCGAAGGACCACTTCGGCCTTCCCTCCACACTCTTGTGTTATCTGTCCCATTGTCTCCTGATCTGGGTAGTTCGATGTCATAAACACATAAACACAAAGGTTCAACGTCCACCTTTTTACCCCGCCCCTCCTTTTCTCTGGGTAACTTTTGATCACTTTGCTTTTTTATAGTTCATTCACTTTATCAAACAAAAACCTTTTGCCTTTCACAGAGACCTTTGAGTGGCCTACTTCCTTTCACCGGACCACACTGCTATTCAGTATCGCTGCTTTTTACAGCTATCAAGAATTCATCAAGATCACAGGTCTGCCTTTCTTCGCGTCTGATCCCTACGCATGCAGCCTTCAATTGTGCGATATACTTTTGCCACTTCTTAACACACACCAGTCTTTAATGCCATTTGCCAACTCACCGGCTGTGTGCGTTTCTTTCTTGTCTTTTGCAGTTCTTAATTTACGAGTCAAGGCTAATACCACAGGCTTGGTCTCGCCTACCCAACTCTGCCGTTCACCTTGGAAGGTTGCTGGCCTCCTTGAAACACAATGCAGTCTTTGCGTGTGGGACTTGGCCTTCTCCCCGAGTCTTTCGCTGCCTTTTGGAGGCAACAACCTCCTGCAGGGAACTCCTGGGTTTCTATACCCTTTTTTTTTGTTGTCCCTCAGTCTGTTGCTCTGCTCCAGTAGGTTTGCCTTTGTCCCGGAAATTCTGGTCCCGCTCGTGTTCCACTTTGCCCAGAGTGAGTTTCTATGCTCCACCTTTTATCCGTGTGAGGAGAGCGAATTGGTATCCGATGTAGATGTATATCATATATACTTGAAGTTAAGTGCTTGACTTTGCCTGACCCGATTGCTGGGACATCTCCAATGAGATATGTAAAGGTTAGCTTCTTTATTCTCAGTAGCCCTCTTCCTCAGCCCAGTGTTTGTGTAGAAAGGGTGGGTGGGGGGTTGGCACATCGGAGAACCCTATAAAATAGGATGGGTCAGGCATATGTGAAAGGGGGGAATGCCGCAGCTCACCATCAGTCGCCTCACCCCCACTCCCCTCACCCAGGTGATCCTCCCGCACTGGTCCACCCCACGGTCTGGATCCAAAGGCGATGGCTGTGCCCTGGGCACCTGAGAGAGAAATACCCAGGGACAAGCAGGTGAGACTCACTTTGGTTTCTCTCAGTAATTCTAAATGGAAAGGGCTCTATGGACAAGGAGTTTGGTAGTCCATACGGTGTGCAACCTTTACATTGTAGCTTGCTGTAACTTTCACAGAGGGGAAATATCAATTTGCTTATCAATCTGACCCAACTTTCAAGGGCTGTCCAGCACCAAAATGCTTGGCAATTCTTCCCTGGACCAAAACATGGCTGTTGTTTTGTAATGTGTTGTAACCTTTTTATTTTATTCATTTTCATTTGAGGTATATATAACTTTAACTAGGCCTAGCAGACATCTGTGCACTATACATAATGTATATTCAGATAGTGATGTATCTGGACTCGTGTGAAATTCCCAAATTTCCAACGTGCAAAATACAGATGTGAGGAATTCGACCATCCACATGGTGAGCGTAGGCTCGCCTGGGCTTTTTTTACATGAAGTAAATGAATGATGGTAGACCACCCAGGGAGAACCATTAACCAGAGAGACGCTTTGAACACAGCAGACACGAAGGTAAGCGGGACCTAGTATCCCAGGGGAGTGAGCAGCTCGTTCTGTTGAGAGAAGGGTTCCACCATATTGGCTCTGGGCTGGCCTCTTGTTCCTGTAGGACCCCCTTACCCTTTCCTGTCGCAAAGCACTCTGGTTATGACCTCACACATACAGAAAAGTGTTGGTAGGGACCCCAGGATTGGTACACTAAGGTAGGCTCAGCCTACACCAATCACTGTGGCTCAGCCGTAGTCCTAAAAAAAGAATTCAATAAAGAATTTACTTTTTGATCATCAATATTTTTTGATTGATGTATGGTTTAAATATAAGTCATAAATCCATACCATATCAGATTTCCATACAAAATATCCATCACGATCCAAAAAGAAACATTAGAAAACGGTCCAAGATACCAATTAATCAAATCAAAGAGAAAACACATCTTGCAGAAATGCAACGGAGAACTATTGACTGAAAGACTTTCTCCACTCAGTAACAGTGACCAGAGCTCTTTCTCGTTCAGGGATCCATATGTCTTGATCATATGACTGGTCCTTAAATCTGTCAGGCCCTGACAGAATAGCGTCACATGTTTTAATGATTCCTTGATTTCACTGTTACGACAGAATCTAGAAGCCTTTTCAGTAGTCTTTCCATAGATCGTTAGCACCTTGTTAGTGGGGTACAAGTCAAATCTAAATTTAAAAAAAATCTCTGTACCAAGTGTTTGGGGCGACAGAAAGATACTTCTGGAGGTGCCCATATGGTTTCACTTCCTCAGCTAAAGAAGCCCCAAGTCGATGTACATCTCTCCTCGATCGTACAAATCCAATCATTATGCCATCATTTCTTCTTGACTTTGTCAGGGAAATTGCACAGTTCGTCCCCATCGGACTGGAATCACTCTAATGACAACCGTCACATCACTGTCTCATAAGTACTTCATCAGTTCGTTCTTGCTTGCCCTTTAGTATTTTCATATGGAACTGCTGGCAAATAAATTAGGGTTTTCCGAAATGGGGACAGAGATTTCCATGTCACTCTTCCCTTAATTGAGATAAGCCCCCCCTTAATTGAGATAAGCCCCAATTCATATCTTATCAGAGCAGTAGAGATGATTTGTGGTATATTCAAAATTTTCCTCCAGAAGGAGCCCTCTAACGAAGCCCAGAGTTTCCATGGGGTCAGTAAGAATGCTTCTGCTCCAAGGATCAAAGATGGAACAACCTTCATACTATAGAAGGCAAGAATTGGCTTGATTGAAAATGTTCCATACTTTCCCTGGATCCTTTTCCCCTGAGCAATCGGGCTCTTCAGTGTAGCTTTTAGCTGGATTTGTCTAGGCTGATCACAGATGATGTTATTAATCCGTGTACCCAGGTAAGGGATCTCTGATGTGATCCCCAGTCTTTGGCCATCAACAAACCATTTGCTAACTGGTCTCCCAGTTGGTTTTTGGTATCGAAACGACATGCTTGTCTTTGAGTGGTTCATTTCAAGGCCATTTTGATGTAGAAAATTGTTCAGAGCTACCAGCAATCTCTGAAGGCCAGTTGGTGTTTCGTCCATCAGCATAATGTTGTCTGCATACAGGAGCCGGGAAAGCTCCAAACCCCCAATCGATGGGGCTGAGGGACTGGGGGGACAAGGCGTGAAGTTTTCAAGTGATCACCCATGTCCGACAGAAAAAGGCTAAATAAAGTTGGCGCTAGCGGACATCCTTGCTGTAAGCCCCTAATCGTTGGAATAGTTTTAAAGAAGGCGCCCTCAGCATTTAGCCGAACTTGGATGCTTGTAGCATCATAGAGAGACTTATACTGGCACTATTTACAAGGAGAACTTTTAGAAATAATTGAGAAAATCTCTGATCTTTTAGAGCATGGGTGCACAACATACGGCCCGCGGGCCAGTTGCGGCCCGCCATGCCCTTTTGACCGGCCTGCGAGGCACAAAGACTTTCCTAATGGAGGGCGGCCCGCGGCCACCCTCCATTAGGAAAGTCTTTGTTGTCTTCCGGGCCGGTGAAAACACTGGCCCTCATTGGCTCAGCACACCCACACGCATCACGTCGCTCCTACGAGCCACGTAATGTGTGTGTGCTGCACCAATGGAGGGCCAGCACTACGGCTGGCGTGGTCCATAAGGCTTGATGCCAGAAGGCATTTCAGCCTTGGACCACGCCAGCCGTAGTACGAATCCAGCATTCCAGCTTACCTGCCGCTTACCTGCCTTCCAGCACGTCTCCGGTAAGTGCTCTGTTTGTGTTTGTGTGTCGGGTTTGTTTTGCTTTGTTTGTGTGTGTGTATGTTGCGGGGGGGGTGTGTGTCGGATGTGTATGAATGTTTGTATTTGAATGTATTTTGTGTGTATGTTGAGATGCGGGGGTGGGGGGGGTGTGTCAGATGTGTATGAATGTTTGTATTTGAATGTATTTTGTGTGTATGTTGAGATGCGGGGGAGGAGGGGTGTGTCAGATGTGTATGAATGTTTGTATTTCAATGTATTTTGTGTGTATGTTGAGATGCGGGGGTGGGGGGGTGTGTCGGATGTGTATGAATGTTTGTATTTTGTGTGTATGTTGAGATGTGGGGGGTGTGTGAATGTTTGTATTTGAATGTATTTTGTGTGTATGTTGAGATGTGGGGGGGTGTGTGAATGTTTGTATTTGAATGTATTTTGTGTGTATGTTGAGATGTGGGGGTGTGTGTGAATGTTTGTATTTGAATGTATTTTGTGTGTATGTTGAGATGCGGGGGTGGAGGGGTGTCGGATGTGTATGAATGTTTTGATTTGAATGTTTTTTGTGTGCTGAGTTGGGGGGGTGGGGGTTCGGGTCTGTATGGGTGCATGTTTGTGTGTGCTGAGTTGGGGGGGTGGGGGTTCGGGTCTGTATGGGTGCATGTTTGTGTGCTGGGGTGGGGGGTTCGGGTCTGTATGGGTGCATGTTTGTGTGTGTGCTGAGTTGGGGGGTGGGGGTTGGGGGTCTGTATTGGTGCATGTTTGTGTGTGTGCGCTGAGTTGGGGGGTTTGGTTGGGGGTGAGGGGGCCATGGGGTGGGGGGTTTGGTTGGGGGTGAGGAGGCCATGGGGCATAGTGTTTGGTTGGGGGTGAGGGACATATGGGGCATAGTGTTTGGTTGGGGGTGAGGGGGCCATGGGGCATAGTGTTTGGTTGGGGGTGAGGGGGCCATGGGGCATAGTGTTTGGTTGGGGTTGAGGGGGACATGGGGCATAGTGTTTGGTTGGGGGTGAGCGTGCCATGGGGCATAGTGTTTGGTTGGGGGTGAGCGGGCCATGGGGCATAGTGTTTGATTGGGGGTGAGTGGGCCATGGGGCACAGTGTTTGGCTGGGGGTGAGGGGGCCATGGGGCATAGTGTTTGGGGGTGAGGGACATGGGGCATAGTGTTTGGTTGGGGGTGAGGTGGCCATGGGGTGGGGGGGTTTGGTTGGGTGTGAGGGGGGCACGGGGCATAGTGTTTGGATGGGGGTAAAGGGGCCCTGGGGCATAGTGTTTGGTTGGGGGTGAGGGGGCCATGGGGCATAGTGTTTGGTTGGGGGTGAGGGACATGGGGCATAGTGTTTGGTTGGGGGTGAGGGGGCCATGGGGCATAGTGTTTGGTTGGGGGTGAGGGGGCCATGGGGCATAGTGTTTGGTTGGGGGTGAGGGGGACATGGGGCATAGTGTTTGGTTGGGGGTGAGCGGGCCAGGGGGCATAGTGTTTGGTTGGGGGTGAGGGGGCCATGGGGCATTGTGTTTGGTTGGGGGTGAGGGGACCATGGGGCATAGTGTTTGGTTGGGGGTGAGGGACATGGGGCATAGTGTTTGGTTGGGGGTGAGGGGGCCATGGGGTGGGGGGTTTGGTTGGGGGTGAGGGGGGCCATGGGGCATAGTGTTTGGTTGGGGGTAATTGGACCCTGGGGCATAGTGTTTGGGTGGGGGTGAGGGGGCCATGGGGCATAGTGTTTGGTTGGGGGTGAGGGGGCCATGGGGCATAGTGTTTGGTTGGGGGTGAGGGGGCCATGGGGCATAGTGTTTGGTTGGGGGTGAGGGGGCCATGGGGCATAGTGTTTGGTTGGGAGTGAGGGGGCCATGGGGGCATAGTGTTTGGTTGGGAGTGAGGGGGCCATGGGGGCATAGTGTTTGGTTGGGGGTGAGGGGGCCATGGGGCATAGGGTTTGGTTGGGGGTGAGGGGGCCATGGGGCATAATGTTTGGTTGGGGGTAAGGGGCAATGGGGCATAGTGTTTGTTGGGGGTAAGGGGTCCATGGGGCATAGTGTTTGGTTGGGGGTAAGGGGGCCCTGGGGCATAGTGTTTGGTTGGGGGTGAGGGGGCCATGGGGCATAGTGTTTGGTTGGGGGTGAGGGGGCCATGGGGCATAATGTTTGGTTGGGGTGAGGGGGCCATGGGGCATAGTGTTTGGTGGGGGTAAAGGGGCCCTGGGGCATAGTGTATCTAGGGCAATAAAATATATATATAAGTTAATTAAACAGGCGAGATACAATAACTAAATAGAAATAAATTATAACAATGGAAAATGTGTAGTGCAAAATGTAAGTTTGAAATGCAAATAAAAATCGTTACCCCTCAAAAACATTCTTTTTCCATGTGTTTAGTACAAATTGGGGGTTTAAAAAGCCTCCTGCCATGCTCCGCCTACCGCCCCGCCCACATTTACTTTTCGGCCCACTATAGCCCTCATGTAAGGTACTTTCGGCCCTCTGTCAAAATCAGTTGTGCACCCCTGTTTTAGAGGATTGGTATAAAAGCCACCTGAGTGCCTTTGTGATGGTAGCAGGAGATTTAAACTCTGTCTGTGGGACTGATAATAGTGACTAACAGGCTCCCAATACTGGCTTGCATAAAAAATGAATACAAGGAAAAATCTGGATGCAAACACTTGAGTAGTGGGGTTTGTTTACATTGAATGACCAAATAAGGGGTGAAGTAAATGAGCATGCACCGTGGCATAGATGACATTCCTACTCAGTTCTCGATTATATGTTTGTTAATGAGAAATGTTTAGATATTTGTGTAGACTTTTATATTGGTAATAGTGAGCTGCGTGATCATAATATGTTGATTGCTTCTTTTGCAATGGAAATGAGAAACCGAAAACAAATGGTGCCTGGAAATGTAGTAGTAAATACTGGACGAAGTCGCTTGAGATGGGCAGATGATGAAAAATATGTATAATAATATAGAAACCTGTTTTAAAAAATCAAATTTTGCACAAGTGGGGTTTTATTCAGTTGAAGCTATACAGTTGCAAATCGTTCAAGTGGTCCAGTCTTTATTTCTTTGGGCTATGGGTAATATTGTAGGTATGCAGCATCAGCACTGTTTTGATATTGTTGTGAAGAGGCAAAAACAGATTAGTAATAAAACTATTCGCACTATTAAAAAAAAAAGTAAGAATACTACGGACGAGAAGGGTGCTCTTATTAGAAAGGAAAAACAAAGAATGACAAATTGGGGGAAAGAGGATCACTATAAATTATATCAAAAATGTAGTGAAGCCATGCTGCGAATAGTTGCTGAAAATCAAGCTGTACATTTTGGGGCATTTATAAATGCAATGGAAACCAAACGGAGTGAAATTCAGGTAAATCCCATACAAGAAGTAGTACGTCTTCGGTACTTTTTTCATTTAATATAAAAGAAAGGGGGGAATAAAAACCTGCATTAATAGGGAGTGGGGGCAGGTATCTGGTGAATGAAGTTTGGAATGGGAAGATGTGGAAAAACTGATTATGCATGCTGGTAGTTTGCATGCAGGGGGTCCAAATCTTCTGTCTGATATTGTTTAAAAAGTCACCTGCACTTTGTTCAGGAATATTGTTTATCCTGTTCAGGCATATAATGATGATAC
The DNA here is from genome assembly GCF_040938575.1 of Ambystoma mexicanum. Classification (NCBI taxonomy): domain Eukaryota; kingdom Metazoa; phylum Chordata; class Amphibia; order Caudata; family Ambystomatidae; genus Ambystoma; species Ambystoma mexicanum. Next base: position 464,456,210 of record NC_090929.1, read on the forward strand.
AGAAGAACCCACGTTTGTGGGGAAATGCTTGTTATCCCTGTGATTAAAAAAGGAAACCGAATGTCCCCTGAAAATGATTGACCTATAACTTTAATAGATGCCTACTTCAAGATATTTGCTGCTCTACTCCTGGAAAAAATAAAAGGATGGGTAGCGAAAAACCAAGTACTGAGTAAGTGTTAAACGGGTTTTCAGATAAATATAGTTACCGACTGCAATGGGTTTCTTTTGAGCTGCATCCAAAAGTATAATTTGACCAAACTATGGCATTTTGATCTAGTATATTGGCATATTCCATTAAATCAATTAAGTAAATGGGGTCTGCCAACTTGCTTATTATCTATACTAATGAATCTACATGAGAATATGACTGTGTAGGTTAGGCTTAGTAGTGACAGAGTGTTGACTAGGAGGGTTGAAACTCCAAATGGTTTGCGTCAAGGATTATTTTGGCCCCTTGCCTCTTCGAACTATATGTTGGCATAGGTGAAGTGTTGGGAGGGGGGGCTTCATTCATAACACCAAAGATTGGAAAAACCTGACTAAAATGGATGGTTTATGCAAACGTTTTTATCCTTGTGGCTAAGACGCCAGTTGGTTTGCAGCGCCTTATCAATGCCTTTGCAAAGTTTATGGAGGAAAATAGGCTAAACATGAGTGCAGCAAAGACACATGTTATGAAGATTTGCAGAGTAGAGAAGAGGTGTAACTTTGCCTGGTTTGTTGAAGATACTAGGCTGACCTTGCCGTACGATATGAAATATTTGGGTTTTGATGCAACAGCTAACCCAAAGAAGGCGTATCGTACAGATCTATTACTGAAGAGAGCTTCAATGTTGGCTGCCCAAATGGCCAAGGTAAATGCCAAATATGGCAGATTTTCATTGCTTCCGGAGATTAAATAATATGCAAGTAAAGTGATACCAAAATTACTTTATGGGTTTCAGATACTACCTATCTGGATGATTGAAGAAATGGATGACTATGAAGCGATTTCATTTGTATTGTTTGCTTAAGTGTCCCGATTGTGGCAATATGACATGAGTTAGGTTTATAATCTTTACAAAGTCGTTTTAAGTGGAAACCAGCATTGATTCGTACATTTTGTACCTCTCCTATGGATACACTTTATGCTGAGATGGGTGAAGTCGGATTGAATGGTATGAAAACACCATTGGATGATTTTAGAGAACATTTTTTGGGGATAATGACTGAGATGGACATTACTCTTGAAATTATTGAAAATTCAGGTAAAGTGAAGCGTGTTGTTCAATTGTTTGGATAGATACCCGAGAATCTCTCATGAAGCTATCTCTATATGGCCATTTGGGGCTGTGCCACGAAAGGTTAGGTGTCTTGGAAACTTATTTGAAAACCTTTCCGGGTCAGTGATGGAGGGACTGCTCCATGAAGTGAGATAATATGCATCAGAAGGGGTATCCCCCTGGAATTTGCACATTGTAGGTATTCTTATGATCTGTATACCAGGGAGATTTTATACCATGTGTTATTGGTGTGCCCTGCCCTTTTTAAGTTTACAGATTTTATATTTTGGGAAATTTGTTAGAGATCGGTCTTTATTTTTTTTACCCTTAGTGAATTTTTAATCTGTTTTAGAGAAACTGCAATTTTTAAAGATGTTTTATGGATTGTGATGAAATGTATTCTTTTCTTGTTCTTCCTTTACTGTTGTTAAATTTTGTAATTGTTTTTGATTGTAACGGTTTGAGTGCAATTAAATTAAATAAACAAATTCAAAAAATCACTGTGGCCCTCTTTGCTTTAAAAGAGGGCTGCAGACCCTCTTTAAGCAGATCAGCTGAAGACTTCACTTGAAGCATGAAGAAGAACTCAAACTTGCACCATGGCTGAAGGTACAGTCTGCCTTACAGATTCTACCAGTAAAGGAAGGCCAGGAGCATCCAAAGAGGGAAGCAAGATCCCTCCCTTCTCCCAGGGAAGATAGGGAGACCCTGCAGCCCCTTCAGAACCGGTACCCAGCTAGCACACAGCGTGCCCTGCTAGGCTCTCCAGCAAGCTCCCTGGACAGGGCGTGCCAGAAGGTCTCTGAACCCGAAACCAAGGACAAGGCAGCTGCCTGCAACACCCTTCCTAGCTCTGGGATGTCTGTCTTAAAGGACAATGCATGCCCATTGAAGAGGTGGGGGCGGGGGGAGTGCAACGACAAGCACCTGCCACCGTCTGCCTAAAGGAAATTATCGAGCAAGTACAATTCCTAGTTCAGCAGCCACCTGCAATGCTGACAGCCGTCAAGCCTCGAGCTACTGCCATCAGGCTGCAGTCGCTGAATGAACCTGCAACGTCTTGACCTGCGCTTCAGATCTGCCGATCAGCACTGAGACCACAATTCCTGACCCTGACTCGCCATGAGGCCGGCCTGCAGCCGTTTGACGAGCTTTGCTTACTGAATCGTCTTGCTGCCTGATACCCACTGCAGGCTCCGGTCTTGAACTCTGTCGCAGAAGCCTGAAAGGCACCCTGAAGCCGACTCGAAGTTGACGAGCACCAAGAACAACTACAGCAAGAGGTACAATGTGATTCTGTCCACCTGGTCCTTCCCGAATGCCCCTAGAGACGTTTTAAGACTGTTTCTCCCTTTCTGGTGAAGCCAAGAAGCCTCTAAGAAACGAGTGTGGTTATTAGCCATACCAACTATCCTCCTGTCAGTATCCAGAGTGCATCCCCTTTCCTTCTTAGAAACTGTCTGTTCTTGGCCTTACCTAACGCGGTTGGTTCTATTTGGTAGTGTTATTATTGTCTGTTGTGATAATAATGAAGTAGATATTTTCATACAACCTTGACTGGGCCCTCCTTTTATCATTGGGTAATAATTGTATTTTCGCTTTGTTGCAAATTACCAACGATCCTTTGGAGGCGATAAGCCTGCATGACGTATTATGGGGCCGGACCCCGTAGGAGGACTAGCTGGTGGGTTTTCAGTTTGGTGTAATGGCACAGAGTGGTGTATGGTGGGCAGAAGGCAATCTGCTACTTGTAGGCAGCTGTAGAGATTATTGGTTTGGCACTTGTTGGTAAGAATTTTCCAATAAAGGAGGCTTCTCCTAGGGGGGGGCCAAAGGATGTCCTGGAGTGCCCCCTGGCTCTTTAAAATACAAGCAAATTGTCTACTGCTTATATTTTCTATTACAAAGTTCTCTTAATAATTTTTGTATATTTAAAACCGTCATCTTAAACCCTTTTTTAAAGAGTCTTGAGCCCCCACTAGACATCCTTCTGGCCCCACGTGGGGGGACAGCCCCCAGTTTGAGGACCACTGGTGTGGACAAAGACCGAGGCGTAGGTGTTTACATCAGCTCGAATTGTACCTTGTGCCTTAAACCCTGGTCGATCCAGCCCAGCTTCTTCATTGAAGCGTTGATGGTTTGTGTACATTTCATTTCTCACGGAATGTTATTCCCAAATTGTTCCCTTGGGGTTCACATACAGATTTCCCTCACCCACCTGCTGGAGCGTGGTCTTCTCTGCGTTCAGTTCATCTTAAGCTGCAATTGGTGGTGTCCATGCTTCAAGCCATAACTTTGGTCCCTTGGTTTTAGGCACTAGTTTAATTAGTTATACTTGATGCCTTAAGTGGCATGGGAAAATGAGCTGGGGGGAGGGGGGTCGCCTGGTGCCTTGTTCGGCCACACCCCCTTAAAAAAAATCCTGCTTAACGGGCTACAGGCACCCCCACCAGGCAGCCCTTTGTAGAGATCAGCATCCTCTCCCCTATAGAGGAGAGGGTGCTGCTCTGTGCTTTTATCACTTATAGATGACTGGGGGGGGCGGCAGTGCCACGTGTTTTCAGCCTTAATGGTGGTGCTGCCCCATGCCATGCATTTTACGAGAGGCAGCAGCACCATTAAGGCGGTAAAGGTGATGCTCCAGGAAGCCGAGGCCGTTTTTCCTAAAGCCTGAAGCTCTCGCGATGAGCTGGAGCTTCAGGCTTTAGAAAAAAAGGCCTCCACCTCCAGCAGCCTCACCTTTTCTTCTAGAATGGTGCCACCGCCTTACAATTTCGAGGCATGGCTATGGGTTTTGATTTGGACTGGTGCAGTGCTGTGACTGTCTACTTGCTCCTTTTGGAACCCTCCCAATCCCCCACCCCAGTCACTACCAGGTCATTATTTTCAAGTCGCATTGCGCCTGGGATTACCTGCCTTTCATTTTCTGAATGTACCATTTATGGGGATTTCTGTGCACTAGAAAGTTTAACTTCCTATTCTCTCCATTGCACCCCACCATATTGATGTGTACAATTGTGTTCCCCTTTAGGCAGAGTCCCCCGCTCACTGCCCCACATCCTTGTCTCCTAGTGTTTTCCCTCTTCTGGCAAGCCGCCCTGGGGTTGCCACCCTGGAGAGATGCCCACAGAGTGCCCTTTATTTCCCGTTTCCTGCCTCTGCCCTCCACACAGTGCCCATTCATTGCCTGCTCTTGTGACAGAGTGGCTCAGGAATCTGGACCAGTCTTTTAGGATGGCCCTAGCCTTCTGCTACTGGAAAGGTCACAGTGTATATTCCAACGGGTGGGGCAGGCCCAAGGGGGTTCTGTGTAGAAGTCCCTGCCCATACCGAAGAGACCACTGCTTCGATTTGGAATATTTGGTTTCTTACATTTGTTGGCATTCTGGTAGCAGTGGATATGCAGTTTCTCGTGGATTGTGGTCTGGTGGGTTATATGGGTGGCGTGGTCCAGTGGTTCCACTGTCAAATTAGGAAACCTGACACGTAATGTTAGGATTTGTACTGCACACTGCTGCCAATTGCATGTTCTCCAGTCACTCTGGCACATCTGAAAGAGAAATGGTGTCTTTGGTAAATGGGGGTAGCGTGACATGGCAATGGGGCAATTAGGCATGTGTGTCCAGAAAGGAGACCCTGTGTACACAAGGTGCTAGGATGCATTTCCAGGGTGTGGTACGTAAATTGGTTCTAGAGACATTGGGCCTCATTCCGAGTTCGGAGGTAACCACGCCGCTATTTGCGGCTTGGCTGCCTCCAAACTCGTCCAAACTCCGGCCTGGTGAATGGAGTAATTACCGGTCCATTCCGAGGTCGGAGGGACCGGTAATTCCCCGTTCACCAGGGCCATTCCCCATTCCCATTTGGGGGAAGGCGGCAATAACGGTACCGTAAATTACGGTACCGTTATTGACCCCGGAGTCCCTTTGCGGGTCCCGTCCTTAACACCTGCTAAAAGCAGGCGTTAAGGAAGGACCCGCAAAGGGAACTCGTAGTAGGGCGGTAAGGGTTTAACGGCACCGGTCTCGTTACCGATGACCGTTCACCCTTACCACCCTACTCGGAATGAGGCCCATTGTTCTATTGTTTGCTGTCTGGCGGATGTGGGTAGGGTGGGCGTAGGCTGCAGCGAAATGAGGTAATCTAGCAGCAAGGAGGAGTGCCCTTGCAGCAAAATTAAATAGCCCAACTGCAAAATGAATGCAAAATCACTGGTTGCCTGGTTTCTAAACGTACCTACCCTATGGTAGTGTTAATAAATGTTTCCCGTATTCTTTATTTGGATGCTCCATTCCTATTGTCAGCAACTCTTAAGTCCATTATGTTCAATTGTTTACTATGCCTCCAATATAGTTGGATCCAAATACCAATTGACCCAAACCAATCGATCCTACCCGTGTTTCGAGCTATGCTCTTCTTTGGGGCTCTGACCCATTTTATACTTCTATTCTGACATTCAACTTTAAGATGAATGTTAAAACCTTTCCTGTGTCCTATGCATGTTAGTTGGGACAGTTAGGCAAAAGAAAACCATAGAGAAAGTCAAACAAAAGAAAGTAGCATTACAATTAGTTCAGCATTAAAAACAAGAAATCCAAAATCACCATATAAAAACCATAAACGGATTGCAGCAAGTGATGACGAGTATGGTAAACCGCAAATCATGCAAAAGGAATGCATCTAGCAGTCTATTGCATAAATACAGCTTCAACGCATGAGGTAATCTAGCTACACAAAGAATGTATGCATAATTCACCCAGTTTCAAGTCGCCAAATGTTTGAATCTAGCATCTCCAATTATAATCTAGCAGCAGGATGAATTTAATCTGGCAGCAAAATGGAAGAATCTAGCTACATAATGAGTGTATCTTTCAGAAAATTAATGAATGAATCTAGCATCAAAAATTGATCTGGTTGAAAAATTAAGTAATCTGACAGAATTCATTCATGAAACTTAAAAAATCTTGTAATCCAGATTTATCTAGCATCGAAAATGAATCGGTCTCCTAGCAAATATAATTGTTTGTGTTTACAACCTGGGTTATTATCTGGTGGTCAAGGGGAGCAGAGAAAATGAGTAGAGATGTGGGACACACATTGAAAATAAAGGAATGAAATGCTATGGCAATTTCGCAGACCACTTCTGAAATGCAGGGACCATTGAGCGGGTGGAAGGATGAAGTTGGGACAGCTTCGAGTACAAATACTTGCCATCACTCTGGGGGCTTCATCAAATCCAACCTTGAAAACCGAATACTAAACCAGCCCATACATGGAGAAAAGATGACAAGCCCTATGGCAAATCCTGGCCTACTTAGATCAGACTTTTTATTTTTGGGTGTTCATTGAGCGCAAACTTAGTTAGCTTCGGGAAGCTAAATTATACAAAGAGTGGCCTTACGGATCCACTTGTTACATTGGTTAATAAATACTCACTGTATTAAGTATATAGATAACTTAATACCGAGTCTTCTATTAGAAAAAGGATAATGACTCTCGACTTTTAAGGACATCTGTGCGTATTCTACACGGGTACTCCTCACTCAGACCTAGCTTCAGGAAGCAACGCGTTGTGCTGTAGAAGGGGTCGTCGGGAGGGATCCTGGGCTGGGTGCATGGTTTCAGGGTGTGTAGAGGCGAGCGTTGACTTATTTGCTCCATTCTGCAGATGGGAGTGAATCTGACGTTGTTGGGCAGGCGTTTCTCCGGTTTCTAGGCGTTTACGGAGGATGTATGCATTTATTGCTCGCTTGTTAGGTGCTTATACCGCAAGTAGATTCTGTTAAAAAACGCCCAAATGGCAACGAGGAGGGGACATGGGAATTACACATTAAAATACACTAAAACAAATATTAAATGCAGCCATGATTTTTCTCTGGTTCTTTCTTTTGGTGTGCATTTATGCAGCTCTTGGCGCAGATCCGGACATCTGGGGATTTACAAAACACCAGGGGGTGACTTTGTTTGTCTGCCAGGTAGGAGGGAAATGGTAGGGTCCCTTATTCCCGGTGTGGCCAAATCGTGTGATCCTGGGCGACTTGAAAAATTGACCAGTACCTCCATCCGTTTCCTCTTCTGCCAGAATTAACAGCTGTTGCAAAAACGCGAACCGCCAGCATTGTGTTGAGGAAATGACCACTGCTATAAACTAGGAGAGAGAGACGCGGTCACGTTCTGGAATTACAAAGGGCTCTGTCTTTGAGATCAGTGATTCCAGACACACTTGGATGCTACTTTTTGTGTCGGTTCCCTTGTTTCAAAGGTCTGTCCCGCGTCCTGCCATTACTTGTCACCCAATATCCTGTTTCAGGGCAAGCACTTTATATTGTGCTTATCTCCTTCAGCCAGTCCTTGGGCTCCAGGGACACTGGCCAAGTCGCTGTCATCAATTCCTTCTCCTCTTCCCGACTTACTTTTTGTGCTCTGTTTATGACTTGACCGCTGCCCTTCTGTTGGGAGGGGCCGGGGGTGTTGAGGAGCTTGAGAATGCTGTATGTTCGCATACTTGGCAACATTCTAAAAAAGATGTAGGATTTTTCAGGTTTCATAAACAATACTTCGCATAACAATTGCATCACAGACAAATACAAAACCTACATTGTTGGCCCTCTAAAATACATAACCCATCAAACAGCACAACATGGAAAGATGTTTAAAATGTATAATTCTGAATGGTAAGTTAACACCGAATTCAATTAACTAACTTCACAGAAGGTAATCACACACAGCTGGTAGCTCTGTAGCAGCATCATGGGCAATACATATGTATTCCTGCAGTGCAAGATGAATAACTGAACAACATGGTCACTGATACCCTCCTCAGTCTGATGTCCAGATGCTGTGTGATGGTGGTATGCGCTGCCACTTGCCTTCACTGGTGGTTCACCTAAGGCCTGTCCCAACCAGAGAGCAGGGCAGGTCACTGGATTGGTCTGAGCCCATCACTCAAAGTAATCACTTACCCACCAACCCACACAAAGACAGACTAATGTGGTGCATGCTTTATCCCAGGCCGGGCTCAAGCAGCCTGCCTTGGAGTCACATAAATTACCTGCCCCTGTAAAAAGCAGTAGGATCTGTCACCCAAATCTGTAGGCGGTAGGACTGCTTAAAAAGCAGCAGCCTAGTGCCTAAATCAATAGGGTTGGCAAGTTTGTGTTCGAGAACATTCTGTGACTCATGTAGCAACCCTGGGTGCAATAGGCCCCTTGCTTCTGTGCGAAAGTGCAGAAGAAGACACTTGAGATGCAGTTTTTATAATAGTCCCTGGCATGGCTGGAAATTGACATTTACTGGGGGAATTCCCCCATACATCCTCCTCCTCTTTGTACACGGGGGGAGCCTGATTGGGGGGGGGGGGCAGATTATCGGGGAGGAGGCCGGGACTGGGGGCGATTGTCAGTGGTATGGGTGGGATTTAGGGGCGGAGTGAAGCTTCGAATGTTCGGCCTAGTGGCTAGAGGGAACGGTGCTCCGCAAGTCCGTATTTTTTAAAAAATATTTTTAAGGGAGCGGCGCTCCATCTTGTTACGGCCTAATTCCTTCCCTGGGTCTGCTACGTGAGATAAGCTGAAACATGCAGCACCCTTTATTTTTATGGTGCCCTTTGCTCCTTTTTCCATTTCCAACACTTCATAGGGTTAAACTTGGTGTAGCATTATATGGTAGTGTGTGCTGTGAGAAACCTGAAGGTGTCTCCCTGACTAGTCCCCGGGGTCTGTCACCAAGGTGGCCAGGACACAGGTATCGCTATTGGATCCAGTTCCTGGGGGAGGACCAGTGAGGGAGTATCACCTGGATGGGGGGGTACTGTGGGAATGGGACACTGATGGGTGAGACGCGGTATTCCCCTTCTTTCAACACCTTTTCCACTTCCTAATAGGTAGGACGTTCAAAAACTCTTCCCCCACACCCTCTTTTTGATACACTTTTGCACGACACACCAGAGAGCGGACTAACGCCAGAGCCATTTACTGGACATGTCCCCAATACAAGGGTCAGGCAATTTATCAGAATCAGCCACACCTGACGGCCCTTCCCCACGGGATAAAAGGTGGAGCAAGAGAGCACAGTACCAGCAAGGCTGACCGCACGATGAGACAACTATCCACGCCCGGCAGTTCAAGAGGAGGAGGAAGGTGTCAAATATCGAGAGACACAACCTTGCCCCTTTTTCTACGTGGACCCACGAACTCTCTGCAGAGGAAATCGTAAGACCGAGGTCAATAGTCCAAGTGTGCTGCAGCAGATGTCAACGGTACACGGAGCCTGTCAACGCAGATAGGCGGGAGCGAGGGAAACGCGCGGTACCGTCCTTGACTCAATTTACGAGGAAATCCAAGCCGTTCATCACAGCCAGTGAGTCGAGGGGAGAGCCGATAAGAGCCAGGCTGTGGTGAATGAAAGTCTCAAAAGTGGCAAGTTGAACCAAGTTCGGAGAACTCTAAAAGTGCTAAGGAGAGACCAGTTGCAGAGGGAATCAGCACCACATGGGCTTTGCTCCCAGAAACTCTGGTCAAGCTCTATCTGAGTGAAACTTCAGATACCAGAAGGCCGTAGGAGAGCCGCCAAGTTAGGTCAAAGTAGTCATATAGCAAAATCCCAGTACAGTCGAAAGCCTTTGACCCAAGAACTATAAAGAATGCACAGGATGTGAATCCCGCCACTGGAGATTGAAAAGGGGTCTGCACCCGGAAGAGGGGCGCCCAGGGCTAAGTGTGTTGACAAAGTTTAGCCCAGCCGAGGGAGGTCCACTGGAACTGTTTAAAAGGACATTAAGAGAAGTGAGAGGAAAAGCCATAGTGAACCCCGTGGCGGGAGGTTGTAAGGAAAGAGGGGGACGCAGTGGTGAAGCGACCACCACACGTGAACTGTGGAAATTTAGTTAAAGGAAATTTGTTATTAAATACGTCAGGCCCAGAAAGGCAAGATACTTTCACGGGAAACCAGACTTCACCATCGCTGGTCATGACAGCTGCAAGTGGAACTGTCGACTCGTGCTTGGAAAGCTTTAGTGTGTGCTGTGCTCTAAGCTCCCATCTTGCCCCAATGCTCAAAACGTGGGGACGGGAGTCCCAGGCTACCGCATCGTGACATATTCACAAACACTTTTTATTTTCTTGAAAATCATCCCACACCCTTTTTTCATTAGTTGTACGATTTGGCAATAGGTTTCGTAGTATAGTCCCTTTTTTATTTTGACACACTGCCACTAGAACTGCCTTATTTTCATTTGATGGTTGACGCTTGCTCGCATCTTAGATTTAGGTTTAGATTTGGCCTTTTTACAACCTGCATACAGTTTAATAAACACCCTTGAACTGTGATCACTTGTGTCTGTCTTTAGTGTTGCGATCATGCGTTCCTCACAGTGCCAAACTATCTGCAATACTTTCACCTGTCGCTAGAATGTCAAGCACATAGAACCACAGCATACATATGGGACATTGTCCTTGCGTACCAGAGGGGCTGAGCCTCTTAAGCCCAGTTGAGTGTCATAAACAGATTTTTGTAGCGCAATTTGTTTTGCGATGACGTGATTCTATGACCACAACCTATAGGTGCCCATTTTATGAGATTTAAATGTTTCCTGTTGGGCAAGATTGTGTGCAGTATCCTTTGGAAGACTACAGCAACCTTGGCCTCCTGGGAATAGGAACCCAACCTTTGGTATAAGTCTCTTCTACATAGGTTGGTAGTGTGGCTGAGCAGCCAGGCATATCTCAAGACGGGTCAATGTGAACAGTAGGGTTGTAACACAGAGTTTCACAGTGACAGTTATTCAAATAAACACACTCCAGGTTTCTTGATTAAACAATTATTTTATTTAACAGTCATTTAAGCCTTCTTCAGAAGGGAGCAAAACATGTAACGATGATAAAATACTTCAAAACACATTTAGTTTATCTAAATCAGATCATGCCCATTGGGGATGGCACACACTTGCTACACCCACAGGTGACTTAAATAACTAGGACACTGTGGACATTGATTTATCACTGGTACGTTTAGAGCAATACTGAGTTTGGTGCAAAGGTTAGATTGGGGAATAAAACAAAGGTTAACAATTCATAAACGGGTAAGTACTTTTGAAACCTTCCAATGTCAAGTAAATGTAACCCTTTCCTGGGGGAAAGGTAAAGGCACAGAGTCCAAGGTTAGAAGAGTCTCTCAGGGAGCCAGGACAGCCAACGTTAGTTGCACAAACTCTAGGGGAGCTGAAAATCTTCTTTACAGATAAGTAAAAGTCTTGCACAATGTTTTTAGAAAGGTTTGTAGAAATAAGGTTTGCTTGAAGGGTCACACGCTGGGAGGCTTGTGAGGGGCAAAGCATTAAGCAACTTTGCAAGGGCAACCAAGACAAGTCTCAACTGAGAGCAAGTAAGGTTACACAACAAGAGGTAAGTCCTCTTAGGTTCACAATACATTCGGTTAGAAGTAATGGTTGCAGCTGGTTTCTGTTCCTGTACAGCTCTGCAGATCTTGGTGTTCCTGGGCCTTATTCGTGGGGACAAGAGGGTGGACATCTGCGGTCAACGGCAGAAATGGGCAAACTTCAATTCAGTGGCACTTCGTGGTTTCAGCTCCTCGCATCTTAAATAGCAACACAGCGGTTCTTGGACACCACTTCAGACTTTCCTTGCATCTGGTGTCCAGCACTCTGTTGTGGCTCATGCTTGGTCAGTCCTGCTTCAGGGAAGCCCGGAGGATCTTCTTGGTGTTCGGGTCCGATTTAAGAGCGATCTACTCGATTTAGTGTTCCTCTCCCTGGCACTTCGGTTCCAGCAGCAGTGGAAGTACAGCCAGCTTTCAGAGGATGTCCAAAAGAGTTCACTTTAGAGTTGATTGGTCCCACCAACTCAAGGGGAGAAGTCGTCTTTGCAGGGCTTCTCTAGTCGAAACGAATTCGGAGCTTCAGCACAGCAACAGGGCTAAACCGGACAAACCAACGGTCCAGGAGTTGCAGCAGGCGTCTCTTCCAAGTTCTTCTTCGGGTTCCTTCATCCAGTGGTTGACTCTGCTTTCCAAGCCAAAAGCCTCGCCGTTTATGCAGGTTTCTCCCATTCATTCCAGCCTAGCTGTCAATCACACAGCAGGGTGGCTCTTTTCCAGACAACCAGCTGGCCAATCACCTTTGCGTGCATTCCTGTAACCAAGGGGATTAAGCACAGGGATTTCCGGGCACCTCGCTCGCTTCCTGCCCCTCCCAGACATACTGGAGCCAGAGGCGGGCTTCACTCGTGAATCCCGCCAAAGGCAAAACGAACAAAGGGACCAAACCTGGTTTGGCGCGCAGAGTAAATCTCAAAAAGGACCTTTCCGACAAATGGTGAAAAAAGAACACTGGGGCCATTTTGACAAATGGGCACCCATGGGTGCCTTACTGCAGCTGCGAATGCAGCCCGCGATAAAAACACACGATGGTAGTAAAAGTAAACCACTGCCCCCAGCCATTAATTGTAGAAAGGGTGACATAAAAATGTTACATGAGAAACTAGACAAAGGGGATACTAAGTAACCCCTCCAGCACCCTATGCTATAATAGTGTGTGCTCGGTCTAGAAAGTTTAAAAATGTAAGTAAAGTCAATTTCACTTCACTGCTCTTGAAAACAGTAGTTTCGCTAAGAGAAGGTTTTTCAACCTTTGGGAAATCTAAGACTTCCCTGTGCCACTGCACTGAAGTGCGGAGTGTCACAATGTTAAGATGATGCCTACGGAGTTTGTCAGACTCCAAAGTAAAAAATAAAAACAGAGCATAAATCACAGAAAAAATACATGAGAGAGCGGGCAAAAAGGTCTTGCTCTATCCAGGTTAGAAATCAAAAGTCCTAAAGTCCAGCAAGAAGAGCTGGGGGTCTCTAAAGTAGAGAGGAATTGGCACATTTCAGAAAATTCTCCGTAAAATTTCACATCATTGGAGGAGTTTGCACCAAGCCCATTCTACGGGTGAACAATGAATTAGTAAAAACACAAATTTAGCACTACTGTGATTAATTTGAGCGTAAGGAGGGTAGTTGGCACTAGGCATAGTCTCAGGAGGTGATTGTTAAGGAAGCTGATAGACTGGCGAGATGACACTGGGTGCTCACAAACATATTTCATTTATTCTTCATAATACCACATTCATTAGTGTTGTCACACAGGGGTTGAAATAATGATTTGATGAGCAGGTGCTGTTCTCGAGGAGGAGCGATCACCCCTTTACTGCCTAATCTAACTACTACACAAACCTCACCTTGGCGCTACGCCTCCCACCCTCAACAAAACATATATCCGTTTTCAAAAACTGATGATCAGAGTTTGCTAATTATAATGTTCTCTATTAGCAAACCAGCGAAGGTGCAGTAGCTTCAGGCTTTAGAGAAAAAAAAGGCCACGGCTTCCAGCGGCCACACCTTTACTTCCATAATGGTTACAACGGCCGACAGGTATCTTTTGATTGAAGGGATGCCTCGTAGGTGCCGGCGCCACCATTATGGGTTAAGGGAATTTTTTTTCTGAAGCCTGAAGCTCTCGTACATGAGAGAGAGCTTCAGGCTTTAGAACAAAAGCATTGTCCTTTAGCAGCCCGGCTGCTAGAGGACATTAGTGATCCCTGGCAGGGCTAGGTCTCAGAATTATGTTTCTGAGCTTGTAGGGGCTTGTCCCTGACTAGCCCTGGAAATTCGCCGGAAAAAAAAGTGCAGCTTGGGTGTCTGCCTTGCCGTTTTCCTCAACACACTACTGCACTTTGGGCATCCATATCTTTATTGGTGCCCCACAGCCATGCGTCACCTCGAGTGGGCAAAGAAAATACATTGCTCACCTTGCACCCGCAGCCAAATAGACCTAGGCGCTCTGCTGTGCTGAGTACAGGACCGGGAGGACTCGTGCCTCCCACTCCTAGATCCTGGGAGGACACCCTAGTGCTTGTCGATGTAGTGTCTAAGCGCCTCCCCACCGCCCCTTCCCCAGCATAGAGGAGGCCTGCGCCCGGAGAGCACGGGTGCATTCCCTGTGTTTGCATCCTGATCTCCGATTAATGGGGCGAGAGTACAGAAGGTCCTTGATGATGCATAATGTGTTATAGCTTATATAATACATGCAGCTTGCAATAGCTGCGTTAAAGGAAGTGATGCTCTTATTACAGGCTAGTTGTGACAAGTTGTAATAAGAAAATAACCGCAACTGCTTTGTAATTGTAATCAGTTATTACACTAATTGTGACATCACAATGCCTCCTGCTTGAGCCAGTAGAGAGAATGCTTGTTTTCACTGCAGCACCTAATTAAATCTGTGAAAAGCTTTTCAAATTCATTGCTTGCAGAGTAGTTTTCTGTGACACTTTGCAGCCGGTTATTGATAAAGAACTGATTATGATCAATTTTATTTGTGCACTGCTGGAGTTTCTCATGTGAGCAAGAATCTGCATGTTGAGTACTTATTTTAAAGCACAAAATGAAAGTTGTTTTCGATAGATTTTGATTAAACTGCTTGAGCTATTTTTCTCAGCCCATTAGGAGCTGCATTTTTGCTTTTTTTTAAAACACAGATTCTGTCTTGATTATATGGATCAGCAAATTCAACGATCTCTTACATTATACTATACAGGAGACGAGGTATTAAAGTTAAGGACCGTGTGTGACCATTTATTAAAAGAAATAGAATTCTGTGACCTTATAAAGCAACTGTGCATTGGGCGTTGTTTCTCTTTTTGGTCCCGAAACTCCTCGGTGACTTGCAATATCTTTATAATGTACGATAGGGAGGACATTATCCCATATATAATGCTCTTGCTTCAAATTATTTTCTTAAGACTGAGACATTTGGCTGTTTTGCAGAAGCTGGTCTGGACACTGGTAATTTAAAATCTGGACTGCCTGCCCTTTTTTACCCAATTCCTCAAAACTGTCTGGTGACACTAGACGGCTGCCTTTGCCTAACTTGCCAGGTGGCCAATGTTATGTTAAGTTGATTTATACCATGGATAGGGAGCAAGAGAGGGATAAGACCGGCGCTAGCCTGTGCTCGGCTGCTGATGTCTGTAGAGCCAGGAGTAAATGGCGTCTGTGCTTTCTGGGTGAGCTTTGGGTTGAAATGCTTGAAGCTCACTGATGAGCGGCATCCAGCGTTTCCATTGTTGGGTGTTGGAAAGTATTGGGGTTTGTGGACTTGGTTTGAGAGTGATCTATTGTGTGGGTGCTTTAGCAGGGGTTCACTAGCTCTCTGAGCATGCGTGGTGTTTGGTGAGGGAGGGCGTTTGAGAAAAGGATACGCTTAGTATGGTTTTGGGTAGTCTCTGGATATTGTGCAGCAATACTATTGCTGTCACATGTGGATAATCCCGGTCACTTTCAGTTAGTCCCAAGTCTCTCGTTACTCCGTTTGATCTCCTCTTTACTCAGTGCGATCGTTTTCTCCCCCAAACTGTTGCTCGTCTGTAATATTAGAATGACTTCAGTGTACCATTCTACAGAGGCCTTTGGTGCTATATAGCCTGTGCTTTCCTTTGCCTCCTTGCCTTTACCTATCCGCTCGGCTGAT